>NW_025109960.1:0-356458 GCF_011392965.1 Frieseomelitta varia
AAAAAAAAAAAAAAAAAAACAGACAAAAAGAAATATACTCACGGCTTGGGGAGAAGTTATGATGATGTGTGACTCGTATATGAATATCTTGAGTTTCGCCTGCAAATCATATATTGTACATTTACATTTTGTATCATAATTAATATATTTACAAATAGTTTTATTTAACAATATTAATATTTACAGATTCGATACTTACCAATTTGCGATTATCAATTCGTTGATCTAATTAAATGAATTAAACTATTAATAATTAGAAAAAAACAACACTGAAACATTGCTAAATTAGACATGCTAAGATTAATTAAAATTCATAAGTATGATTTATTTAAAAAAATTCCACACGTCCATGCGTTGCGTTTAAGTACAAATCTAAATATAAATCTGTTTTATTTATTCATCACATATTCATTCCTGCGGTCCTCATTCCAATTCTTTCTTTCTCATTTAGGAGCAAGTATTTAACAACAGGAAATATAACCTTTAATTGCACATATTATATGGTACGGAAGTACTTATTATGCATCTTCCATATTTCACCAAATATTCTTTGGAAGATATTTATTAATTTATAAAATTATGTCACAGAAAAAAACATGCTGTTAAGGTACTCAAGTTTCCTCTATCCTAGAGGCGGCGGAGGTGGCGGAGGTGATGGATCGATGTTCGGACTTGTTAACGAGGTCGTAAAGTCGTCTATCGATTTTCCAGAAGTCGTACCTGTGTTTCCGTGATCCAACAGCCTCGGCATGTCACACTGTTCGCATTTGTTCATTAATGGATGATTGTCAAACGTGCACATTCTGCAGACCCAAGAAGGTCCATCTCGTTCTTCTCTGTCACTGTTGTTACCACTCGATTCCGGTTGCCAGACGGGTGGCTGACTTGGCAGAGGCGGTGGATTGGAGTTGACAGACCTCGATGGCAAAGGTTGACCCGTGTAAATACGTTGATAAAACGTTTCGTTCGTTTCGCCCAAAGGTACTGTGAAAAAGTGAAATAAAGGAATAGAATTTGAAGAAGTATAAAAATTTAAATGGAAAGGGAAGCCATAATAAAGTTATTACCTCTTGGATCAGACCACTGATCTACCTCATCCGCGAGTCTGTCGCATTCAACCTGCAGCTGATAAATCTCGCTTCTCAACTTTTTTTTTAGCTCCTACAAATAATTATATAACGTTTAGTACGTTAGACATTACAAATATTATGAACCGGGATTACAGCACCTGAGGAGGCATCGAAGAATCAAAAGGTCTCGTGAGGGACTGTAATTCTTTTTTCATCGCTTCGAGTCGTCCTTTCTCGGCTCTCAATTCCCTGGCGAGTCTTTCCTTTCTTGCTAATTGCTCTGCGACCAATTTCTTTTGATGCTCCGCCACTGCGATAAAATAATTGATATCATATTACAGTAAAAATAAATATGATCAATTAGAATAGAACTTGTTTTATTCGAGAATGCATTTGTTATTCTATTTTTGACCGATTTTACAAATGTTCAGCTGCCAACAACAATTGCATCGGTACAAATTAGCCTCGACTCGATCTCTGTTGACGTTTTATTTCATTGCGTGTAAACGATTAAAGAGGAAACATGAAATGTGAATTGTAGCGTTCAGGAAACGCGTCAACATCGAGACGGTGCTGCTCGTGAGAGGGAAAAGCAGATCAGGTGGTCCACGTAGAGTAACCGCAAGCGTGGCTATGTATAGACGGAGCGTGGGGTCAGGAATGCGTAAATATCGTTCTCAGTGTTACATGCGTGGGAGTAGTATGTGCGACGGAGTGGTTTTCGCAGGTAAATATACGTGTACGCGATTCCTACAGTATGAGAATTCGGAAAACAAAGGGGGCCATTTTTCTGGTAACGGAAGCAAATACATAGCCAAAAATAAAAATAGCCAGCCTAAAACGTTATTTTCAAAGCTCGGTAAGATACACACGGCGTAGAGATTTCACCTTGATTCAACAGCGATTGATTTTGATCGATATTGGCCGATATCCGTTCACCAATGGGACTGGAGGGCGGCGAGGTCGTCGTCGGTCCTGATGGTGTCGTTGGAAGGCTAATGGGATGGACAATGTTCGTCGTCGATGGTACAGAAGGTGTGGTCGGGGCGCTCATTGTTGTCGTGGGCCTCGGTAATTGACTAGGTGGCCCTACTGGAAGACCTGCAACGTTCAAACTTAATTTAGATTCATTCAATCTCAATTGGATTTGAAAAGTTCACCTAAGTGTAATAAATTTGACTAGATTCGCTTTCAGACAACATGAAATACAAACCTGGTGGTCTTTGAGGGCCGATTTGTACCGGGGGTATCAAACTGTTGGGTCTGATGGGACCCACCGGAGGTCGGATTCTTGCAGCCGCCACACCGCCAACGGCTCCGGCACCGATGCTGATCTGAAGACGGCTTTGAAAGCCCCGAGGATCCAGAGAGGAGCTCGAATAAGTCAGGCTTGAACCCTGTGATCTGATGTCGATCGGCGGCTGTGGTTCCGAGGATGGCGGCCTCAGCGTCAGGCTGACCGAAGTGTAACTTCGTGTGTGGTCGATCTGCGGCCCCGTGTTTTCCGCATTCAACAATGGTTCGGCATAATGATTTCGTGGATCGAGGAGCAGATCGCTTCGTTTACAGGCACCACCGATCGTAGGCACCGTTCGAAAATCTAAACCATCGTCATCGGTCGAAATAGAAAAGAAAAATACATACTATGAATATATACGAACAAATTACATACAAAGCTCAAGTAAATTACGCGATCGACGATACAAAGTGTAAGATCAAAAGAAGTCGACGGCGTGTAGCAATGGTTAAAACCTTTGGTACGATTAACAGACAAACAGGATCTTCGCCGCAGAAGGCCACGACGTAACGTGATCAAAATTGAAATCGCTGCCATCGGCTGCATGCGTAAGAAACCTGTTTAACTCTTCTACGAATATACAATCACGGCACATTCGAACAACGTAATTACACGCTGCGCAACTGTGAAGGTACTAGAACCAAATTTATCACCGCAAACTATACTCTGCCACAATGTTGCAATCTACTGTCACCGACTCTGTGCGATGCGATTCGCCATGTGTTGGTTTCTAACATCGAGTAAATAGATTCCTCCTGACACAAATATACACCTCGACAGCCTATTATTTATGTAGACGTTCCTTCATATTTCATCCGATTAAAAATAACAAATTCAAAATTCATTACGACCCTATTCTATCCAGTGTCATCCACTGTAGTTAATTCTAGCCTTATAGGTAACACTACTCCAATCGCTTATCAGTAAACCTGATACAAGCAGAGTTCCCCATATGTATAACGAATATCCATTCATTCGTTTCGACTTCCCCTATCTCGGGTAATGAAACGTCAGGTAGATGCGTACCGCGATTGCCAGCAGGACTGCAGGCAACGTTCACGTTCAACTCGAATCCGGCTGGCTCGTTTCCTGTGTTCTGGACTTTGTTAAGGGGGTTCGCGTCGCTCGGTCCCGTATAATCGTCGAAGAAACCGCGCGTCGTGCAAGCAGCAGGCGCCGAGGAAGGCGCGTTGGCCGAGTTAACAGCGATCGGCGACGATGCTGATATCGCAACTGCTCGTGTACAGCTGACAGGACAACGCCGTGCCATACCGATGTCCAGCGAGGCTGGTCTGTGCGGTCGCGTATTGCTGCTCGTGCTGTTGATGGTATGCTGCAGTTGATTCATCGTGCAACAACGTTGTTGTTGCTGCGTGGCTACGTGGTTCGCTCGTTGATGATGTTGTTGTTGCTGCTGCTGCTGCTGAAGGACGGCGCAAAGTGTCGCCGGTAGGAATGCGCCCGGAGACTGTCGTGACTCTTGAGTAGCACGAAGACTTCTCGCGCATGTCTCCCGATCGTGGCTGTTCTGCAACGCATAGATGCACCTTCGTCAACTGATTTCCGGTCATCACTCTCTAGCACACCGGAAGGGTTCTTTATTTATTTCATTTTCTTTTTAGTTTTTAACTAGGAAATGTTCTTGCCTCTCCTGGATCCTAACAAAGGATCTTATACAATGCTGGCAAATTCGTCGGTCAGACACCTTCTGGAAGAGTGATGCGAGTTAACCGTTTACGGTCCAATTGGGTTACCCAGATACGAACGGCGGACTTGCTTCTGAGTTCAAATCCCGGGGTATAAATCTGTTGTAAGTGGAGGAGGTTGTTTGGTGCGAGAAAGATAGACGGCAAAGGGTTAAACGATGCTAGGCTTTTTCGCGCATATCCTTGATAGTTTTGTGGATACTGGAAGATTCTGGGATTTTCTAGTCTATTCGTACTCTCAAAACGTTTCTAATATTCATATATTGTAGCACGTACCGCCTCCTTGAGTTAAAATGTCTCATCTAGCATTTCTTTATTTTTTTAAATAAAATTATACCACACATACTACAAAATAATTAAACATTTTAGGTTGTATGGAAAGAGAAAAAATTGCGCAAAAAAAAAAGAAATTGATAAAATCTCAGTTTCCTTCAATTTCAGAATGATAGATTTCATTTTAACTAAGAACAAACTCTGTTACAATTAGACCTTTGGTGACTGCTAAGAAACCCAGAAATTCCAATACGAATAAAAGACGCTGTATTATTTAGTTTAATGCGGTCAATTTTTGCTGATTAAGAGACATCTTCCGAATGCGCAATTAGAGAAAAAGAAAAAAAAAACCAAATGACCAACACAAAGGACGTCTATACACACAGGTTCCACGCTCGTGCAATGAAAGAGGAGAGAAATTTTAAGCCGTTAATTTGCAATGCGAGGGGTTATG
The DNA here is from genome assembly GCF_011392965.1 of Frieseomelitta varia. Classification (NCBI taxonomy): domain Eukaryota; kingdom Metazoa; phylum Arthropoda; class Insecta; order Hymenoptera; family Apidae; genus Frieseomelitta; species Frieseomelitta varia. Next base: position 4,801 of record NW_025109960.1, read on the forward strand.
ATATTCGCGGTGTGTGCACGTGGTTAGTCGTTAATGTGATCAGTATTGTTTTAGTCATGATGGATGAGCGAAAAGAACAAATCTCACTAAACTGGTTACGAGGCACACTGTACAATCAAGGAGCCCATCTCGGAAAATTCGAGGCAACATCATCATTTTACAGTGTGCAATGTTCAAACTCTTTTGTTATTGCATTGTAGATCGAATTTTCTAAGAGACCAGCATAGGAGCAGAATATCTGGTGGACAAAGAGCACCTATACCTGGGCGATGCACTGGGAAACGACGTGATCAGGGAGCGCAGGGAACTGCTGCTTCAGCTCATGGAACAGCTGCATGATAGCGATGTTAGAGCAATGGCACTCCCCCATCGTGGGCCCCCATCCTCCTGGCAAGGCCTACCTGTGGGTGCCAGGTCTCTCGTTACACCAGTTCGATTGAATATGATACGTCGAATGAACAAATACGTCCACGGCTGACGATCCTATCGGTCACACTGGCCACCGGATCGGCCTCAGTTCGAGACAGAGCGTGATCTCACGCGAGATGTGCGTGAAAATGAGAATAATGCATCTCGTACCGGCTAGTCTCGTTTCACCGAGATTCGTTCACTTCTTGAGTATTGAAAGAACGCGCGATGTTTTGTAGACAAACTCGAACGAGAGCAAGAGAAGCAGAAATCCGGCAAGATCGTCGAAATTTTGTAGTTTGGTGGATAAACGATTTGGATGGCCTCCAAATACGACGTTTCGTGCAATTTCGTGTCGGTGCGCGAAAGTGTTTCAAATTATTCAACCACGGATGAGTGGACGGGGATGCGATTAATGGAGACAAAGTCGTGAGAAAATGAAAAGGAAAAGACCGTGGAACCTGCCGGGGCAAATCGTCTCACTTGTTAGAGACGCATTGAAATATTACATGATCATGCGTTACGGTCTCTTAATTATAGCGAAGGCCACACCAAACATCGACTGGTAAGCAGGAGTCCTATCTTTGCTAATCTTCCCTAACGGGACGACCATTAAGTCCTCGGACATCGTTTCATCGTTCAGATCGTTTCGACAATATATCCGGAACGTGTCTCTCTGGCTGCAACCACTTTTTCTCCGTAGCGGGAAAAGGGAGAAAGGTGGAAAAACGTTCCTTCGCTTCCCGAGACTGTTTGACCTAAGGGAACTGAAATCAGATGAATTTACCTATAACCATGCACTCGGTGCTCGATAGAAATCTTTTATCAATCATTTCGCTATAATTTGCTTTCAACTTACTATTGTCCACTTTGCTTTCAATCTATAATATCATGTAACGTAAAGTAGCACAATCTGACTTTAATTTGTTCACAATTACATTTGCCATCGATTTTTTAACAAATTCAAAGATTTAGCAGAGGTTTCAATACGATGCTCGCGGTACGTTTAAGGCTCAGCCATGACTGAGAGACTCGTTCCGCGTTTTGACAAGATTTCAAGGGTCGATAGACTTCGAGACACCCGTTACGTTACGGAATTGGCAGCGAGTAAAGAAACGGTGGACACCTGTGCCGCGTGGCACGTAGGAGTGCCACATAATTAGCCGGCACTGCGCGTGCCACGCTCCCACGCATAAACGCATGCGCCTATGCATATCTGCAGATGCATCATCGCGTTGAAAAAAAACTTTTGGAATTTTTATCAATGTTCCCAAACAACTGGAACATTCACGCAACATTCCTTTTTAACTTAATCTCAATTCTACCGTCGACTCCCTTTGTAAGACAATAAAGATTACAAAACTTACGCTTAAGTATAAAAAACACTTAGCCGTATCGTCTTTGACGACGTTAAACCTCGAAAATGTATAATTCACACCTAAATTCGAGGATCTCGTTCGAATAAATCACACTTGAATAATCGTGAAAGAACTTCAGAAATCGACATACCGTCCATCTCGCAGCTACTTCTACGCATTTTTGGATCTAGATGCATAGAACCAAAAGTCCACGAAAAGAGAGTCAAGAGGGAGAGAGAGAGGGCTGAGGGTCGTTCGGTCGATCGAAAGAAACTAAGAGGTTAGAAGCTGTGCGCGTGCAATTCGCACTTGGCACCAGGCCATGGAAGAGAATAAAGTGCTAGATAGAACTAATAATTTGACTCCCTTTCTTCCGTCGCCTCGCACCTGGCAGGTCTCGGTGTATCAGGTGAGTAAAGCATCAATCAGAGGGAAAACTGTTTATTGGCACGCAGCCGTGTACTCAGGCCATCGGTCAGAGAGCGTTCGCCCTAATCGGAGCGTCTTCTTTCAAACACCGCTACTCTCTAACGTGGTTTCGCCAATCGCGTTCCGGATCAAGCAAATCAAATCGCAGTAAAATCTCGTAATCCGAGGCTTTTCCTCGTCGAGATAAAAACGCACAGTCTAGTACAAAATTTGCAACGAAAAGGCTTATAAAGTTAACGTTACAAAATAGCGGTGTTCTTTCATTGTTTTCTTTTGCTTTCTTCTTTTATCTAGTGTATTTCTGTTACAAAAGTATAAAATTCGTGCTATATAAACTTGGAATTGCAAACTTCTACGCCACTCTGTATCCGTCTGAATCTGTCACACACAGAGGGTTTTTACTGGTTCCACTGGCAACATCTGCCAAACGGTCGGGTGTTCGACACGCAAATGACGAAAATGCAAATAAACGCGTGTGGGCAAGTATTCGATGCGGAAACACAACAGCGAATCGAATTCGTTCCGCCATGGATTGTGCAAATTTCTGCCGAACTCGCTTCCCTCTGCCAAACGGAATCCTCACCGACGAAAAATAAACGATACTTCGCGATTCACCTCAACGACCAATGTAAGAACCACTCGCTTCGAGCTATCCGACAATATCGCAGCATTGTTTCCGATCGGTAATGGACCGAATATATTTTTCTCCTGGATCAAGAGCAAAGGAAAAGCATCTTTTAATTACACCAGACGCAGGATGTTTCTATCAGTGACACAGAATGGATTTGAAGAGAGGGGCGAGAACGTCGTTCGTCGGGACAGGCGAAAAAGGAAAAGCGGAATTCCAACATGCCGGGAAGATATTTGTGTCATGAAATACCCAGGAGACACAGCGTGGCTGTTTTCGTCTACTCCTGGCAATGCGGGGAAAAGCAAATTCCGCGAGTATTTTCACGCATTTGGAATAATTTTCAAAGTTTCTTTTTAAACTATGGCGACTTGTTTAGCCTAATTTCGTTCCACCGTTCGAAAACGTCCTAATAATTTTGTTCCAGCGTCACGCTGCCAAATGATTCCTTTTCATCCTACAACGACAATGTACAAATTAATAAAGACTCTGGTTAATGATATACTGAGAATTTAAAGATATAAAGATTATATTCTAACGTGGTAATCTTACATCAACGTGATAATTATATGAGAGATGTAGAGAATTATCCTGTTTTGAATTGAGTTGACACCTGTTGCTTCATAAAACCACGCATCAGACTAATAGCAATGACTATTCGCAGTCTATTCGCAAAGAGGAGCTGGTGAGATTTCTCCTGCTAGTGGGAATTATTTACATTCTCAGACACGTGAGCAACGAAATGCAATTATCCGGAGCCGTCGATAACTCGCAGTTTTACGCGCAATATTTTAAAACTGCATGAAAACAGAGCAATCGTGGCCAACTGAAACTACAGCGAAGGAAAAAGAAAAAAAAATGCGTCAAGCTTAGTGGCAGACAAAAATAAGGAACCAAGAATAATAATTGACGGGGGACGCAACGCTAACGTAAAGCAGAGCTACGATAAGTTACGCCTCGAGGCAAAAATAAACACTATCCTGAAAATAATGTTGTACTTTTTTTCGCGTAAAAAATATCAGCGTTGACTACTACGTAAACCTTTCGAAAACTAATTCCTTTTCTGTAAGTCCTTTACTTTTTATCTACTTCTGAAGTAATTAACATCTCGCAATAGATTGTTACTTAAAGTAAACGATAACAGAATATGACGCGATATCGCGATAATCGTCAGCAATGTGAACGTGGCTTTACGTGCACACAAACGCCAGTTCTTTACGATACGGATAATTCAGGTGCATCCATAAAACTCGTTATTAATTCTCTAAACAGCTTTTTCACGCTATTATAAATATCGTTGACCTTTAAATTCCGTTTCCGCATGTGCCAAAAAATTTGAATTTAGACCTTCCGGTTGAAACTCCTTGATGGTCCGGGAGTTATTAAAGAATCAAAACCGACCACCTATATCAAATTGAGAAAAGATTACGGTAATTAATGAATAATTATATAATTTGGAATAGATAGTTAAAAAAATAATGAATTATAATAGAGTTGTTATAAATGAATGTTATCTTGAGCATATTATATGCAGTATTTACTATATGATATATATTAGGGAATGAAGTGGAGATACATACGATGTTTACTCTCGTAATGGCTGCTCGAAACAAGACTTTCAATTGATTGGGCATAACTTTTAAATCGAGAGGCACAGTGGCTAAAATCGTCGGTGAAAATTAAAATTCGTAACACCCAGATTGACTGGCTCTTCTTATGTCTATGACACACTTAAAAAGGACAAAACTAATAATGATCCTTCACTTTTGAAAATACCTGAGAAAAGCAACGACATTTCCCTGTTTTAATACGAGATAAAGAAAGACCAATTCACAGGGAACTTTGATGACACTATATATAAATAGAAGAACCGCTATAATACATAGAAATGGAATTCCGATGAAAAATATTTAACTGGATGCATATATTGCTGCATCAGTAAGAAGATTGACATTATGTTATGAATTAATTTATATATACATGTCATATGTGTAAGCAACTGCGTTACTATATTACTGTAATGTAATTTAAAAACCTACAATAAAGATAAAAAGTGATTAATTAACAAGTTCGATATTCAATTTATTTAATTTATTCATCGGCAAATATCTATCAATACGAACCTTAATGTTAACAGATTACGATCTCCAACATATTCCAACGTGATTCGCATCGCGTGGAGAAAATACAATTAAGAATATCAATTATATTTTCTTTTTCATTTTCGTCGATTTTATCCCTTCTACAATGTCAGTATTACAAAAATTTCGACAATGAAAAAACTTCTGAGAGTCAATTTGAATTTCAATCGTATTACTTCAACGTGCAATCTGATTTTAAATCGTAAGCTTGAAACTCACCGGACGGCAACCATTGGAAATGTCCAACGAATGAGAAACCAGTTAACCGCTCACTTCGAACACTCGATGAAGACACTTGCCAAACGCGCCGCAACTTTATTCACCAATTGAACAGTGAAATTTCAACTGTCACTGTGTAAACAATGAACGAATAACAGTAACTTTTCTGTCGTTTTCGTAGATTTTGAAGCACGAACAAGCGGTAACCGTCCGTTAGAACCACTGATCAGCTGTGCACTGCGTACTGAAACGACAGTAATCAACAGAAAAACCATATACGTTCTCAAATAATTCTCATTCGAGAAAAATATTTGAATGCATTTAAAAGATATCTGTTTAATTTATTATTTACCCATTATCAAAGAATGAAAGTTTGCATTTCGAACGATCAAAATAAAAGAAGTTCTACTGACTACGTAGTTAAGATGGCCGCCAATACGACAAGTGCTTCCCTATTTATGAATGGAAGAGACGTCGTAATAGTCAGTCACAATCATGAGGAAGGGGAAACCGCGTGCTATTTTAAAACTCGATACGAATGGACAGCGATGTCGTTTTAAGATAGATGTACTGCTTCTCGTCTTTATCAAATTCTATTCTCAATCTTTATGGAAACAGTATCTCTCGAGTTTTTCTTAGAGATAAAACGAGTAGAAGTATCTATAAACTAAAAAGTTAATATGTAAATATTAATATATTCATTTCTACATGTGTAAACCAAAGTAATATAATAATAATAATGATTTACAATAGTAATAATATAATTACTAATACAAAATACCGAGCTTGTCAAATCGTTGAACAATATTAATGAAAATTATGATGACTTTTTCCATTTCAATATACACAGCATCTGCAAGGAAGTTTATAATAACCAGATTAAAAATTGTTCATATATTTGAATTCATTATAACGTAGAGATTATCAGAAGAAACGTATGCACTATAATTTTCTAGAATTCCATCGTATACATAAAAAAAAAACATCTTAAAAAGAATTATTTAAAGTTTTGACATTACATGCGTCACATGAGACTAGAATACCTCTTATATTCAAACAGGTTGACATAATGAAGGATTATAGTGGTCAGTGTAAACAGCTGCAGAAAAATAACCATCAGTAAGTCAATTTATTGATTAGTCATTGGATGCATGATAAATACAATGCAGTTTTTAAAGAAGAAAAAAGAAACAATACATTAATGTAATCGATTGTTAATTGTAATTTAAATGCATACGTCCCTTTTGCACTTTCTACTTAACATTATTTGCCATCAAAAGATGATGGAATACCTTGTTAAAAAAAAAAGAGAGGCATGAAAAAACAAAAAATACATTAGCTTCGATCTAAAGTATATGTAAAAGATTAAAATGCCTTTTCTAAGAATAATATTACTTAAACAAAGATTACGTACGCGGATTCGCATACGTAGTGGAAAAAAAAGAAAGAAAAAGAAACTGGAAAGAAAGGAAAGGAAAATATTGTTTAAGTTTTCTGGATACGCTTACAGGTCGTTCTCGAAAGCTTTAATACATTTATATACGCATCTTCTTCTGTCTCCAGCGGTAAAAAAGCTACTTGTTCTGCATCAGTTTAGGCCATAAAAGAGTGTTGACGGTAATTTGTCAAATATATGTAGCAAAAGTGTTATATAAATCAGTGTAGCGAGATCGGCGCAGTTGAATCTAGATGATGAAAATTTTTTCGTAAGAGTGGTCTAGCAGACTCTGTAGTATACTTTTTATAAATAGTGGACATAATTATCCACTGGAAGAACTAGAATTCTCGTTGAATACATATACTTCGCGCCATTCGCACTTCTTTTATACGTCTACACCGATATCGACGATTTTCTTTGCATCAAAGTAACGAGATCATAGACCCGACGGCAGAGGTCCAGCCTAGTCGTCGTTGACCTCGATTGGGATACTAGTCGTGAATGTTGGGGTCTCTAGCTCTTCATGCTTCTTCATTTTCATGCTCTGTAACGATAACATGAATAAAGTACAATGGAATAAATAAAAAAGAAAAAAAAAAAGAAACCCTAGTTTCTTTAAAATATATCACACCTGTTGTAATTTGTAATGATTAATAATATCCTGGTCTGCCGGGCAACTTTGTAAGAAGGCATCCAGCCTATACATGTGATGCATATATCGCCAGAGATGCACTAAAGTTTCTGGAATCTCAAAGTCCGCAAAGTATTTGCCGGCCACCCTGATATGTTGGAGTCGTGGCATAAGTTCGCAGTCGAAACAGCACATTGTGTCGCCTGTGAGGAAACGAGTACCCTTACGACCTAGATGCTCGTCGATTTTGCGCAAGTGTGCCATCAGAGACGAGGACTTCGGGTCTTTGTCCTTATCTTTTGCGTTTAGTAGTAACAGTTTCAATTTCTAGAACGTAAAATAACGTATTCGTTTAGCGGCGAGTCTTGAGAGACGAGAAAGTAGTAATAGTTTCTCGGCAAAGCGGTTCAGTATTTATACATACACTGAACAAGTTTTCAACAAGAGTAGCCACTTCTTTATCCTGCACGAAGAGATTGTGTCCACCAGGAATGTTCTTCATTATGTGTCGTTCGATTTTCTCGTTCTCTAATATCGCGTCTCCATTGTCGATTAAGATCGGCGGAGGTGTTGCCTGAAAGTTGGTACGGAAATCAGGCGGTGGCTTTTGCATGTCGACCGTGGTCACTTTTAGAGAAATTGTTTTCAATTCAGCGAGAAGATACAAGTCCATGAAGTACTCCTGGCAGAAAAGGCATGCACCCTTTCGGCGACCATCGATCGTGGATGCCTGCAAAAATATATTTATAATTAATTTATCGCGCGTTATCAATATTGACTTTCACTAGTCTATGTCTTAAAAATAAAACATCCAAGTGTCAAGAATCAATCGAAAGAAGCGAATGATATCTGTCTTCTCCAATTGATTGAACAAATTGAGAGTATCTAGCGTACTTGCTCCGCTCTCATTTTCTCGATGTCACGGTTTATTTATTCCCCTCGATGACGCACCCTGCTTTCTTTCTTACCAGAACATATTCTTCGAAGCTTTAGTTCCCATATATATAGCTATGAAAAGAAATGTGCTTTATTTTAAACTTATTGAAGAGTGAAAAACCAGTGTTTCAGTTACATACCTATCGTAACTCTCACAATCAATCATGAACGCACCAATTTATTTTCTCGTTTCTAAGTACATATATTTATCTTAATTATTAAAAAAGAAAAGAGATCATTCAGTAATTTGTGTAAATTAAACGTTGATAGCGTGCCAATCTTCACCAAAAACGTTGTTTCCATTTTTACCATTTTATTCCAGTCTGATCATACGTTTTGACTGGATATCCAAAAAAAAAAAAAAAAAGAAACGATATTAATCGGCAACCATTGCAGAGTGATTTTCAACAGGAAGGAAGAAGAACACATGCGAATAGTCTGTTCGTGTATATAGCTGATTATTTTTTTCACAATGACGTAAGTCCAAGTTTTAAGAGTAGAATGATGCGAACAATTTCCATCCTTAAGAAAAGAACGACGTATGGTCTCTTGTTTGCCAAACTCGGCAACTTTTCGGCCAAGGCTAAAACGCGGCACTTTTATGCCTGGTCAGTTCCGTGTTTTTGAGGATATAATGAGTAGCGGATTAGCAAACGCTAATTACTCATTACGTCAATTATATGATAGACGTACTAATTATGTCGTTCAAGAATCGTTCTCAAAAATACCGGAAATGGTCTTAGATAGAGAACGATGAGAAATAAATTACAAGCATAGGTTCAATTAATTTTGGAAATCGGTGACAGTATCCGTGTCATTAAATATCAATGGCGTGGAAAGTATTTACGCTGGATCAAATGTCACGAGGCGCATCGAACGTCTCTCATCTCTGAACGCAAGAGAATAATCTTTCGCTCAACGCTGAGTTCCTTTCTCATTTGAAAATTCAATTGCGATTACTTTATCGCATATGTTATTTTGCAGCGATAAAAGTTTCAGATAACACAATCTAAAACCTCAATTTTCGCCTAGCAAGCTATTGTAGATGAGCCGAATATGAGACACGTGGCTTGTAGTTGATCGAAGCAAATTCCTGATTACTTCTGAAATAAGCGCGTTTCTCTGCGCACCGGTGCACCTACACGGGATTCCCGTTTCAACTTGGCTGATGAATAAATTTATAAAACTGCATCGAGCAGCTTTTCGAAACTCTCCTAACTTTTACCTGCAATGCACACGCGATTAAAATGCTTGGCTTCAGTATATTAGTATGGAAGAGAACAAGATGTAAAAAGGAATGGAACAATGCTCACGAATATAACACGTCATCAGGCAACTTGCCGTATAATGCACAGCATACGGTAAATAGGTGAATATGCGCTCACACAAGCCAACGTCTATCAACGGTATACGTGGATAATGAATTCAGTTTCATGATGCACATATTATGTATGTCATACGTTTCTTGCATGTGATGAGAATAAAACCGTCATATCGTTCATTTTTTTTTTTTTCTTTTTTTGGAGCTCTGTTGATACATCGCTACGAATAAAAATCCTCTTACGTGAGAAAATTTGCATTTACGTATTTCTGCTGACTCAATGCAGATTTTGCGCGACCCTGCTCAAAGACCAGAATATAATTCCATCTATTACTCCTGACCGGGAACGCACGTAATGACCTTAGGGAAGATTAAACCGCAACATTCGATCGATTTTTTATAACCGCACACGGTCATACGATACTTCCTCGTTCTCGATAGCAATATAGGATAGTTGCATCCAAAGCGTAATCAATCAAGTATCGCCTCGTCTACTGACCTATAATCCAAATCCATTCTTTTAACTTTTTTTATCTCTTTATTATTCATCGTCCACCATTTTTCACAGGTATTTCACCCTGAATGCGAATAAAAACGCAAAGATGACTCATTTTCGAGAGATGGAAACAAGATTCGCAGTCACGCGGGACCGATGCAAAGTAACGTCAATCAGGAAGGAAAAGAGAGAATAATGATGGATGATGAAGAGAAAAGGAGGCAAGAGGAGGTGTTTACGCACGGGGGAAAGCCAGAAGAGCGAGGAAAGCGGAAGGTAAAGGAGTTCATCGTTTAACGGTAGAATCTCGAAGACCTCGCCGAGCTCCCCGTCGTTTCATCCCGTTTGACACACTTACGAAGACCTCGCATGATCGCCTTCCGAGTGCAAGGTCGGCCAGTTACCATTAAATCTCTTCTTGCAACGAACATCGTCGTTGGGTATCTCTCGTTCCTGTAGGATTCTACTTATAAGGCTCTCTCTCTGCTTTCTCATTGCTAGACTGCGGATTTTTATGCACTTATGGGAAATTTACAGATCTAAAAATACTCAGGCTGTATGAAGTGGCTTACAAAGTATTTTGATTAAAAGAAATTTTATACATGCATGTGTGTGAGATATGATTATCATATCATGTCATTATACTGATAAAGTCAATCTAAAATTGTGTATACGTGTTACATGATATACATTTATATGTAAAAATGTAGTTAGTTAAAAAGCAGCAAAAGTTGTCATCTTCGACTTACTTAAATTGCTCCATAAATAAAATTTCAAAATGTTCCATACAACGTACGTAATAGATTTAATAGATAAAAAGAAATTCTACCTTTCATTCATTAGTTTTGTTCACGAAAATTTGAATCTCCTTAAATCCGCAATCTTCTCACTGTTATTTCTCTCTCTCTCTCTCTCTCTTTCTCTCATTCTTTCCATCTCTTAGTTTGCAATTAAAGAAATCCAGAGGCATTCGAAGCATGAAAATTAGGACCACGGAAGAGTATGCAGCTTCAACATTTCTTTTATTTACAAATTCTTAACCTGTTAACCGAGGAAAACGAATTAATTCTTCTCATAGGAACTTAACTTTCAGAGTACATAATACAGATTACATAATTTTTTCACTTATAGATTTGAATAAGGAATTTCATTTCAGCTATAAAAATAAATTCTACCAATTCGTGAATACAAAAGATTGATTTGTCTCTTCCATTTTGCGATCATAAGTTAATTATAGATTTAATCCGATTAATAGGTTAAAAGCCTTAAGCGCTTTAAACATCTGATATCAACGACCGAATTCCTTTTAAATTCAAAACTTTGTTCTCTCCTATCTAATCTCAAACATCTGAAGAACAGTGTAATACTTACTTCCAAGGATACTTTCAAACTAGTTCGAATTCATGAAAACTTTTTCAAGCGGTTCTAACGACCCTTCAATAAAAGTCTAACCTCTTACGCTGAGATGACGTATCATGCACGTCGAAAATATTTGGCCTAAAATTGCAATATTTTCTCAGTTTTAAGTATATTGAAATATAACCCAGGCAAAACAAATAATAAATTTATTACTTCTTAGTAATTTCTATCCAGTAATATACTGATGAATTAAAAAAAAAGACGAATTATTGTATACGGTTTGGTCACGTTATGGTCCGTGAACCAGTTACTAGCGCAAGAGGTTAAAAATTGAAACGTAAATGGTCTCGTAAAACGTACATATGTGACGAAATGGATTTTCGTATATTCACCTATATTATTTGTGTATCCAAGCAACGATGCGAAATAGAACTGTTTACGAGGAAACACGCGTCACACTGAACGAATAGATGCGATAAGATTAGCGCGTTTTGACATTGCCTGAAATAGCCAACGCACGATTAGGAACGACGTACAGAGGTAAAGCAAGTCCGAGGCTGGACACAACCGATCCAATTGGCGAAAGTTTAATCGACGACTCGTAATTGGACAATCGAAGGAAGCCTCTTTCCCTCTAAGGAGATGTTTTCCCAGAAAATATGGTGAAAGAGCGTTCCGAGAAATGGAATCGAGTTCGTTCTCGATTGAATCGAACGCTGAGCGAGTCTAGGTCGATATCTATATTCAGAAAAAAAAAGATTCATGTTTCAAAATACATCTCATTCGTAGATAATACTTGCGATACAATACGAAAAACCAAAAAAGTTATTGAGTTGATTAACTGGATTTTATCAGTGATTAATTTAGATTATTATATTATACCTTTAGAACTTAACATTGCATACAAAGTTAGCAAAGTAAAAATTTTGATTTTCGCGGTATGCTCGGTTTCTGTCCATTAATTAGTATAAAAATAGAGTGGAATCTTCTGGCAGTTTCTTTTCTTTTTTCTTATCCTCCGTACAACGTTGACTATATGTATAAATGCTTCTAATCTCGTTAAATTAATATACGGCCCGTGTAAATGCGTCGTCGTGCTCGCTGCGATATTTTGCTTGCATTTTCGAAGGCGGGAAAAAAGAGAGATGGGGGAGTAAGAAACGCTCAAGTCCGCCAAAGTAAAACCAAAACAGCTAAAAAAAAAAAAAGAGAGAAAGAAAAAAAGAAATGCATTATCGCGGAAATATATCTCGCATGCAAGAGATAAGAGTCAAGGGTTTCTTTCTTCTACAGAGGAGTCAATGACGTAGAAAACGCGGCCAACCAGAATCCCCCGTTTTTACAAGTATACATACGTGTGTGTTTCTTCGAGTAGCGTTACATCGCTTTCCTCCATAAGAAATTCTGTTCCGTATGTATATAGATATATATTCGTCAGATGCCCCTTGTGCTTGCAATTAGTCATCGACGAATATGAAAAAAGCTTTGGAGCAACGCCTTTCGTGCTTCGCCACCATGTTCGAGTAACGTATCAAAGTTCGACTTCATTGTCACCGGGATCGATTCTGACATCGACGTCCGATCGATCAACGGACTGATCGACCGACCGAATCGTAGAAAGGATAAGGAAAACAAAGATGAAAGAGGACGGAGTTCGACGCTACTTACAAACGGTCAGCAGAAGGAGCAGCTTTTCTATTTTCGGTACGATAAACGATGCGAGCGATGTATCTTTGTCAGGGACGGTCGTTTCAACGGGCGACTCTTCGCCGCCGGATGGAAGGAGAAAAGGAAGAAGAAATATCGAAAGGAAGAAGAAAGTCGACAGGAAGAAAACCAGTCGTTCGTTCCACGCCCATATCGTGCACGAAACGATCGCCTTTTTCTTCTGTCTCTTCCTTCTTCTTCGTCTTCGTTCCACGCGCAGTATAAACTCACCTTGATGATCAACTCGATCTCGGGGACGTCGCCGTTGCTCGTGCCGTTCTCGTGGCTGTCGTCCGCCATTCTTCCTCAGTTCCAACGAAAAGACACTTTCTCGTACTCCGCAGTTCACTGTCGAACAGGATAGCCCGCTCCTTGACGCAACTGCAACAGAACACGATGGAAGCTCGCGGAATACTGACGCAGCGCGTGCCTCGCCACGTTTACGACAACAGCGCCGCACAACAACGAACGCCGCAACTCGCTGTTATCGACCTCAGTTGGTAATCTAGCGAACGCTCTATGCGACATTTGTCGCAGCGGCAACTTTCAAAATTTTAAATTGACTTATGAACGAACATTACTTATAAATGTAAATGCATGTTACTATTGTATTACTATTGTTACTTTTAAAAGATTATATTGACAGAACTTGAAACTAATTACATGAGACTTAATCTAAACGATATAATAGACAATTGATCATTTATTTCTGCGATGTCCGTAAAATATATGGTGTAACACTTGTATATATTCTCGCAATTTAATTCTACAAGTACTGAAATATTTTTATGAGCCAATAACTATATATTAATACGTATTATTGTCAATGGAGTAAATAGCAACGTATCATAATTTAAAACGTGTGTTTGCAAAATTTTCAATACACGCTTCTGAAAGTAAAATAATTTTAAAATATATTTTAATGTTTCAATAGCTTTTTACAATGAAAGCGACAAACAAATTACAAATCTATTAATGTTCAATACATCTATTAGCGTTCAAAAAAATATTTTCGATGTATCGAAGAGGAAGGTTATCTCAATACTTTGAGATAAAATTCAATTATTTGATTCAATTCAAATGAAGATGTTTTTAAAACTGAAATGTAGGTTAAATAAGACGAATTTCTCAGCTACATTATTTATGCAATATATTATTAACGATAATACTTAAACAATAGAGCAACAATAATAAAACAGCATTTCATATGTACATAATTAATATTTTTCTTATTGTATCAAACATCGATCTCTATTATCTTGAAGATAGCATGTCGTACATATGTATATATAAGTATCTGTGAAATTGCACGACTGTAATCTTTCACACACTCATACCACTTTACATTTTTCTTATATTTTTTTGTTCTTTTATATATATGTATGTTTATGATGCCAAATAAACGATAATAATAGGAAATGGAAGGACAAATAGAAGATGATAGATCGATAGAAGAGATTTAGGTGTTAGATATACAACTGTCTATTAAAAGAAATATCTACTACTATTTTAGTTGATGCTCCAATATCTTTCTCCTTTGCTAATCCACAGCAAAAAGATACACACAGACAATCAATTATATCTGCATGAAAATATATTACTAACATCTCTTCATTGAATTTTATGATATTTATAGACAATTGCATTTTTTTAAAATCCTTAATTATTTCTCGACTAAAAATGATAGAATTTTTCATTTCATTCATTTAAATGAGATTAAAAATGATAGTTTCTCATGACTCTATGTTCTTAAATATACTTCATATTGGAGATTCCTACGGAATGGATTATTTACCAACAGTAAAATTTATATATTACAAATAATAACTTTAACAACAAGAATTAGATTTATAAGTTTGATAACTAATTTCGAGTTAGCCCATTACATGCTGATGAAAAGCACGAAGGTTGATTCATTCATTTATGTTTATATATTTATATAAAAGAATGTTTAATTTGAAAATTTCTCATCTGACTTATAGAATAAATAACTGCAATAGGAAATGCATTTGTTAAAATGTCTTGTATTATTATCTTTTTATATGTTGTTAAAATAATGTTGTTAAAATAATTCAGTTTTTATAAAAAAATAAACAGTATTAATAAAGGCGTTATACAAATATTAATACCATTTGTTTTTTTATACTTTTTAACAATGAAAAGTCTCTGCTGTATTTAGCATTGAGACTAAAGCTACTATCGATATTCATATGATAAATATCAAACATCATGATAAATATATGATTAATATAATTATAATAGTAATTGACTAATTTTGGTTTCGCATAAATGTATGTTCCTAATTTGCCTATTCATTTCCTGGAATTTCATGCTCCTCGACGAACATACGATAACAAACAACTGTCATTTCTTTTCAAAAAAGACTTTTAATTTGATTCAATTTCGCAATGGATCCAAACTTTCCAATGAGAAATCATCAGTATCAATTGACAGACCTCTACTAAAACCATCCTGCAATAGTTGTAGTATATTAAAAATTAACAACATTTAAATATATGTAAATATTATATTAATCATTATACCTTCATTTCGAGCAGTTTCTTATCTAAAAGGCCAATCGCGTTTTCCAATTCTTGTTGGCTAGGATTAGAAACCGCAGTTGTAGCTCCGAATTCGCCCATTTCAAATGGATCATTGAATTCATTTTTTGTATTAACTGATGGCGTGGGATTGAAAGGGATGCTACCAAATAAATCTTCTTTTACCCCATTCTGACGTCTGGAATCCTTTGCTTTCGGTGGTGGTGCCACTAAATAAATGTAGAATAATAATAGCAATGAAATATTTAATGTTTACTATCAAAAATAGAAAGAAATTAACTCACATAATGGTGGAGGACTTGTAGTGCCATTGCTTTGTGAAAAAAAGTTGGAATTCGAGGATACTTGGCCATTTAGAAGATTATTATAATTCGTTTGATGATTTGTCAAACCATTCGCTGTACTTTCATATGCCCTAGGGTTAAAATCCTCCTCGAATTCGTCCATTAAAAGTCCTTCCAATTTGGTACCAACTGACGGCGTTGGTGTAGATTCACCTCTTCTCATAGAAAATAATTAAATTGTTAAATTTGAATATTTTATAATAAATTTATTTGTACAATTTTAAATACCCCATGAAATTGTCATCAAATGTTTTTTCAAAACTTCTTGGAGGAACTGGAGGTGGTTGCTGCGATCCATTAGATGTATTTCCATTACTATCGTTTATACCAAGAGACGATTTGCTTCCTAATCCATTTACTTGCACTGTATCATTTGTGGCGCCAGGCACATGCAGGATATCCGGAAGATTGTGTTGCGATAAATATGCTGACACATCAGCCTAGAGCAAAATTCCCTTGAAACATTATGATTTATTTTAAAAACGTAATAAAAAAATATCATATTCTCGAAACCAACCGATCCTTTAATCGCAGCTATATCCTGTAACCGCTGACGATAGATGTTATTCTCGTATTCCAATCGTTTTATTTTTTGTTGCAGTACCATGCAGCGTCTTTGCGTTTCTAAATCTTTTCCAGATGTTTCTAAGAACCGCCTATAGGCCAAATCGAAGGCTTGACCAATAGTCAACGTAATCTCTTCAGCTAATTTATCGCTAACGAAAACGAAACAAGTATGTCTGTCAGCGTTTTCTTCTTTTGCGATAAAACTGAAGAATTTCTTCTCGCCTTTATCATCGGCACAGTATGATATTCTATGTAGTGGATATTGATGCATAATCCGCTAAAAAAGTAAAAGAGGTTACCGCTGAAGGTATAATAATGATACAATATAATAGCAAGTGTTAAAAATTTGCAATACTTTTGGCGATGTTTTCGTTTTAGGCTCCTGAATTGCAACTCCATCAATGCTTATTGTCAATTCCACCTTAGGAGTCTTCGTACCTTCGCTTTTCCTTAATTGTTGATTAAACTTCAGTTTACAAATAGCTTCTTTAACAACCTCGATACCTTTAGGTTGATCCACTTCTGTGCTGCCCAAATACTAAAAAATATGACGCACAAATTATAATTCAAATTATTTATTTTATGAACGAAGAAAAGAAAAATGGAGTGTACAAGTGTTGCGTGATGTTTCATTATTCATTCACTTCATTTATATATTTATTTCAACTGCTTACATACATTTACAGCGATTACCATAAACTATAAACCATTGCTTCATGATAATTATTCGACTGACATACAAAGATATATATATATATATATATATATATATATATATATTATGACATCGAGATCAATGGTCAAGGCAATATCTAACATTTATTAAGTGAATACAAAGGAATCGTGCAATTAGCAGTTTATAACGACTAACGATTAATTTGACTATTTTATCTTTGGACAAAGCATTCTGTTAAATTGAATTTGAATTTCTGATAAAATAAAATTTAAACACAATATTGAATATTATTTTAGAAAAATGTCTGAAACAAACTGTAAAAAGTAATTAAAACACAATATTATACGCAGTAATGACTTATTCGTTTTTCTTAAAAAAATATCGTTTATTTCTTTTTTCGTGGAACGTTAAATTATTTTCTCACATCAGATGCGTTTGAGCAATTTGCTCATACCAAACAATCTAAGTTTAGTTTAATTCATTTATTTGTACAATACATTCGCTGTAATTTTCATCTAAATTTTCAGAAATATAATCACGAAGAATCTCGTGACCTTAAACTTTCTTGAAAAGTTAATATCTAGATAAATATCCAGTGAATGGTTGCAATCTGGCAATTTCGCAACAGAACACGACCTCGACGTATTGCCAAACTCGAATATTATGACTTTGATATCGTCGAAACCTTCATATGCAGTTTATAAAGTATTATCTAAAGCTTCAAGAGATCACAGAGTAATGATTTTTTTTTCTTTCAAATCTTATTTGACTATTCCTATTTTTTCTGCGCTCTATGACAATGAAAGTAACTTGTACCTTGACCAAGTAGGCGATGTGGCCTTTTTGGAGTGCATCTGATGGATGTATCCAGTTCCTATTCGTTCCTGCAAATAGAATTCATCGATTTTATCCATAATCATACTTACACACATTGCGTCATACGTACGATCATAAAGAAATCTACTCACCATTTTTGCTGGTTTGATTTTTACTGTTCGCCGAGTTCTGCGCCCATTTCAATAACGTTGAGTTTCTCATATTGTCGGTTTTTAAAAATTTTCACTTATTCACTAACACCTGTAAAAAAAAAGTTGAAAAATTATTTCATGCGGTGTACAATCAAAAAGAATTTTGTTCCCGGTTTATTTTCAGATTAAAGAGAAGAAAAGTAGCACGAATCATCAATTTTTTTTTTTTCATTAAAAGCGAAAATGCCAAGCTTACATAACATATCAAATGAAAACCACTTTTTCTTATGCAAGTAATCGTGAGAAGCGTCTGGAGGCATTTTTTCTTACAATTAGTTTGTTTCGATTATGCAATCGAGCTGAAGTACATAGATACATGATATATTGTTTATAATAATATCTATCTATCGTTCACTTGAAAAAATATTTCGTGTTCTTCATAATTCTATGTGGCGCAAACATTTTTCCCTTAACGAGCTGTCCCTTAATAAGCGAGCTAAGACTCGCTTCTTTCAGCAATCCTGTCACTCGAGCGTGAAAAATTTGAACATGATAATGGGGAACCATAACGAGCAAATATCTTTATTGACGATACATTGTTCCTCAAGTGGATTGGTAAACCGCGTAAAACCAACTCAAAGTGCAGACGATTGTTCGCCGTTCAAGCAGTCAGCCTTGGAGACGAAGGCTAAATCCTTTCGCGTTTCATCATCTCACACATGACACTATTTACACTTTGTGACCACTCTATATTCAATTAGACCAAATGTGCATTGACGCGTTACTTAAAGAACAGGAGTCTGTATCTCACAATATCGTGCATTCAGCAACCTGGATTATTATCGGTCGTTGCAGCCACGCCTCGGGTTCTTTCATCGTGCAACGAACATCGACTTATGAAATTTCGAAGGATTTCATCGAGTTTCTTTCTAACCCGGTCTATTTTGCTCGAACGGCTAGTTTCGAAGTAACTCGAGCAGAATGAAGCTAACGAGAAAGAAGGAGAATTCCTCCAGCGTGTTAACTGAAAAATGAGCGCAATCACGATCTCGCTTTTGTGCGCAGAGCGTGCCGGTTCACGCCAGTATCCTGTACATTCTATTTGAGAAACGTTTAAGCGTTGAAAGGTGGAGGTTCGGATTTAATGCACGACTTCCTATTCCTCCCACGTAGCCACAAAGAGGTCGGACCAAAGTATTTGCCTGGTCTGCGTGTATTGTCTGTTGGTCGTTGCCGTGGTTCACTATATGAACCCACCGTACCATACACCAGAATAGAATCAGGAATGGTGTGTCTTTCCGTGACTTGCCCTGCCTTCCTGCGCCTATATCATAATCCTTTTCTGTCCGACTCGCAGAACTATCTTCTTTGTTCTTTTCTTGAATCGCGTTCGTTCAGTTTGCGTGCACATGCTGGATCTTGGAACTCATGAGAACTGGGTTCCGTTGTTTTCTCGGTGACACAATGATTTCCCATCGTTATGCTCATCCGCGAAGGCGAAGAACCTCGCGTCAAAGGAATTATCCGAGAAAGAAGCGATGTGAACAAATCTGTCTCAAAATCACCATATCTTGTTCTATCCGTCGGTGAAGAACATGCAGGAAGCTTCTGGGTAATTACAACTCAGATTTGCAACTTACACTGTTTAAACCATGATCTTGTAAATTTTCTTATAAGTTCGCGAGTTACGCGAAGATTTATAAGCGGGACAGAGCACACTTCTGTCTGCCGATACCGGTGCGTACAACACCTGTTGCATGACAGCTTGCATCGGGCTCTACCCGGTGTTCCGTTTCAAAGTGGGCTCGTGCTCGGTATACATTTCTCGATGCTCCCTGACCGACGGAAGAACAAAAAGAATCGGAAGCAAACAAGTGCCACGTGTGACACGCGCAGCTTACACGCACAACACGTGCATCGTGTATCGCACTGACGTGCGTGATATTTGCGCGACTAAGTACCACTTGACAAGAATTTACAGTTAACGGCGACTTTACTGATATATTAGACATATTAGAATGAAAATCTACCAGAATTCTCTACGAATAAGCATTTGCATTCCTCCGTATCTGAAACATATTATGTTAATTTACTTTGAACAGAATTTCTGACTCTCTATTACCAATTATGTAACAAGCGTTATTTCACCGACTGAAGATTAACTTCTATTTCGTTTTGTCAATTACGTCAAATGTTTGCGGAAAAATACAAGGATGAATTCTAAATGCGAGTGAGAGGAACGTATTATTTCTATACGTGCTAGCCTGGTGGTATGCTACGTTCAATTTCTCCAGCGTATCTTCACGAAAATCGTGAAGCATGTACAAATATTAGCTACTTTTCCTGAATTCCACTCGAATGATGCACCATCGCATCGCATGCGTGCACCATCGAGAAGTGTATGCTAATAATACTGACACGATACGAAAGTCACAACCGTTGCGAAGTATCGCATTACAAGTACATATCCAGTTTAGCAACGGGCAGAGTATCTTTCTTAACTCGTTCTCTGTAACAGACGTCTCCTGACTGAACTTTCTTGCTCTATAAAAATCAAACGGGATTAGAGAATTTTTTTGTTCTGAAAAGAAAAAAAAAAACAATGCAACGATTCAATTGCAAGGCACTATCCAGACCATTTACAAATCATTAAAATGTATAATTACTGAGAAGTTCCCGTCATGAATAATGAATAAACATTCGCCGTAGCTCGAGACCATAACTGCGCGTACCTACTCGTACTCCGGATAATGTCAACAACTTTCGCCACCAATTTCGTACGAGCCGCGAATGAATTCTCGATAGTCGATGATGGAAGCGCGAACAACTGTCGTCACATGAATACAATTGCTTCTTCTGGCAGTCTTTCCTTCGATGCCATGAGGTTTCGTGCGAAATGCCATTTTAATTCATACACATCTCGCACGAGACAACATAATTACATTATTAGGTGACCGTTAGAATGTGAACACGTTATAGTAACTTCCACGATATAACATGGCTTTAAAATCAGTCAAGCGTCAAAGTTGAGGGGCCTGGACGAATGAACTGACAGGAACCGGGAAAGATAAAGATCCGAAACTTTTAACGTTCCATTCTTTTTGCTGCTATTTCCTCTAAGCCAAAGCGTATAATTTCTTTTTTTTTTTTTTTACTGCTAGAATTCGTTATTTATTCTGTCGTGAATTATTCTTTCTTATTGCTGAAATTCCTTTTTTAAGGTATTTACATTTTTCATTCTTAAAATTCCTGCTTCCTTACAAATCCAGATTTTTCTTCGTTTCAATTTCGTCGGAACAAACTGTGCTTCATTAGATTTCGAGGAAGAGACTGTGGACTAATTAATTATCATTACCGATTCTAGAAATGAGGAAGAAAGGAAAATACAGAGAAATGAATAAAAGTAATAAAAGAATGGAGGAAATCTAGGAAATGGACAGTATGAAAATAAAGAAAGGAAGGAAGGAAGAAAGATAAAACGTGAAGATTCCGCTAGCCTTGACTCAATCTCTATTAAAAAGGACAGAATGCTGCATGCAACCTGAATATTATTGCAACAATTGCCACCATTATTTGATGTTTTAATTTACGATTTCACTATATCGTAAGAACTGCTATGGAAGATTTCATGACGTAATTGTTAGCAGCGTAACTATGGATGTACCAGAGAAGAAAGAAGCTACGATCGACGAGGGAAAACAATTCTACAGAATTTTCTAATTGCTTGCCAAGACATTGACACCGTTTAAATGCAGTTGATTAGGCACGAACGCAACGTAGTTTTTCTATGAACTAACCCTACCTAACATAGCTATGCGTATGTTAATAACGGGTTGCATAACGTTCAAGGTGAGATTCTCCCACAGACACGTGAGCCATGTTTTACCCTCCTCTGGTCACCATCTGCAGAATTAACCAATTAATTGTCGCCTTTGTTGATAATTCAATCTCATCCTGACCTCTTGTTGCCTGAAGAATTTGCTCTCAAATTTCCTACGATTCTATTCAAATATTCATGCATAACCAGTAGCCGTAGTAAAGTTTCTAATTTAAAACGACCACAGAAAATTCATCGAAAGTATTTTTGACCAACGTGTGAAATCGAACGCGTAATCATTAGCGCGTGAAACGAACAAGAGCACGAAGGAGCACGAAGGAGCACGAAGAAAGAAGGAACGCGAAGAACTTACAAGCACTCTTTCGCGAGTCATTACCCGAAGAATCTATGTAGCACCATTAATCTACGATTAACCATACATTTAACAAGGTAAACCATAATTGCTACTATTTTTCCAGCGGATGCGGACAATTAGAAAATGCTTGGTCGCACTTTCTCTTGGATTTCTGGCAGCGTGAATGATTCTCAGCTGATTCATTTAGGGGAAAAAAAAGCATCTTGGTGCCGTTAAGAATCGTGGTCATGACCTATATTCGACAATTTATAAGAAAAAAAAAACTGATCTTTGAACAATCTATCAGCAATGAAACGTTTTGTCGCCCGAGGCGATGCATCTTTCGTTTTTATCTGCTTTCCAACGGCAATGTAGAAACTCATTGTCCCAGTTAAACTCGTTTTTACTAAAAAAACTGTCTCTGTTCTCACAAACAGTAATTGGTAAGTAGTCAGTTATTCCAGCAAGTTGACGAGTTTTAATTGAAAATCATTTATGCAGTCTCTACTTGCTCTATATGTGCTTTTAAGAAGAATCATATTCTTCTTTATGTTTTTCATTACAGTGAAAACGCAAGTATTGTATTATGAGTTTCTAATCAAGCAAGAGATTTAAAAAAAAGGAAAAGAAGATAGAAATTTAATGTTGTCTGAACAGCTGCAAATCATTGCATAATGTGAACATTACTGTTACATTTCAAAGCATGAATCTGGTTTGTGAACGTATTAAGGAAATTCTTTATAATCAAACATTTCATCCTTCAATAATTACTTAACTGCATCGATGAAAAAGTTAATAAAGGCGTCAGTCGACTCATTATCTTTCGATTCAATTCCGTAAAACGCAACATGCTCTTTCAAACGCTGACCTCTGACATTAGTTTACACATCAAACCTTTTAGCATCGATAACTGCATAGTCTATATACATTCATTTATCAATAATTATAGTTCTCGATAATCCTTAGGTTACAGCATTTTTTAAAACCATTTCGAGAATTTTAAATTAGTTATGCAGTTATGAAGACACAGACTACACGACCCAATTAATTTCAAGATATTGCTAGTCTGAATTTACACGAACGTTACATGTAAATATACTGCGACTTCAAAATGTTTCGTGTGTTACTATTGCTTCTATCAGATTCTTAAAGTATATAGGTCCATTATGAACAATTTCCACGCAAGAAAGTAAATAGCACAACGCTGGTAGAAAGTAGAACGTATAAAAGAACTGGAGATTTCACTTGCAAAGAACATAACGTAATCTTGATCGTAAACCTTTCAAACAGTCATAATGTTGGTCAATGAAAAGTGAAATCCTGAACGCGTTGCATTTTTTTTTTTCTCTCTCTTGTATGAGAAGCATTGCTCTCAATGATTCGTTTTGATTCAGATGCATTAAATTGAAAGAACAATTGCGATTTCCATAGTTAGGAACGCGCTACTCACAGGCACGAGCGGTGACTTTCGAATCTGTAAGAATCTACAGAAGCAAACTTGCGAACTAAAAAATCCGTCGCAGCTAAACGAATAAGAATATTAAAGCAATTCAGGTAATACAAAATCAGAGAACTGTGGAATGCAACAAAAGAATGCAGCTACATCCTTGTAGGATTTTGAAAACTTACCCTTACTGTTCATCACATGTATATCCAGACAAGTTAAACGAATTGCACGTAACACATGCCCACGAATGAGAACGGTCCGCGAATGAATTGCAGGGAGTAGCAATGAGTCCACGAGCAAAAGGGAAGTACCAAAGAACAAAAGGAAAAGATGAGAAACTCAAAAAACGCGAACCATTCGACGGCTCATGGTGGACTGGTGGACTGAGCGGCGCGCACGTTGATTAGCCGAATGAAACCGAACGAAGTCGAGCAGACAAGCTTGGAAGCAGCGAGTGCTATCGGAAGGGACCGAGCGCTAGCGATCTCGACCGACTCTACTGGCGGAACCAGTCGTGGGAGTCGAATCGGTGCTGGTAGATTATTCGGTAGAATGAGAAGGCTTGATACGTGGTGGTACCAGCCACGGTCGAGACCATGGTCTTCTATCTTCATCTACTTTCGTTTGAGTTTGCGACTGATTGCCATTAAAGATATTCTATGAAAGCATTCATCTTCTGTCGCTCACAGTTTCCATTCATTCATTTTCATCATTCTCGCAAAGATTGTTACTGAAATACAAACATACAGATTAGGATTGCCGTTAGAATTGACGAAGGACATAATTAAAGTATAATTGCAAAAATTGCTAGATAATTATTAGAAAAATAAGATAGAAACAACAGAAAGATTTTAAAGAGAAAATACCAGAATAAAGACAGAGGCGCAATCAACTATCGTAGATGATTCGATAGAATGAGAAGGGATAAGAGGATGGTGGTACCAGCCACGACCGAGACCAAAGCCATCTATCCTCTTCTGTCGCGGATCACCGAGGGGGAAGGATAGTGTATTCTTACGACAAGATCCATTTATATCCCTCCGGCTTGGAGCAATTTTTTTCTGTAATCGATCCTGACCGCGATTAATTTGATTTTCACAAGATCAAGTCGTAATGCAATATCGCCAATCGAAGGACACTGATGCATCGTATGTTTCGTTAGAGGGCCTTTTTTTCAGTGAGTAAACACGAAAATTGTCCACTTCCGAGGTTTCATAAAATTCAGAGAAATTTAGGACGAGACTTTACAACAGGATGCTTGCGCTATATTTGCGCGTGTATGTAACGCGTCAGTTAAACTGCGTTATATGGACTCGTCTTACCTTCTTTGTAACTAAAAGAACGAGACTGCAATAGCTTATGTGTGAGAAAATAATGCTGGATTACAAAATCGCCGAGCGTATGAAAGTAGCTTCAAGAGTTTGGCGCAACAGGAATAAATATTTTCCATGCGAATACCTCTCACAATAGCCCGCGAATGGATCTCACACTCACAATGAAGACTGCTTCCTTTTGCAAAATTCTTACGTATAATCATGTCGATTACATTTTTTTTCCACAAGATTTCAATTTTCGACCGTCCGTATATGTCTGGAATTTCAAACAAAAGTCAATCTTTAAAAAATTCCAAAAAGGAAAGGTAATATAATAAAAATAATCCTCGATATCTGAAGCGACATTTTGTTAAGCCGATAATTAAATGACAAACGGAATTCTCAACAAATAGACGTAACATCGTAACGTGACGGAAAGAATAGCAAGATAAAATATTGTTAAGAGAAAAATCCATTTATGCACGAACTGTTAATGTTTTCCTGTTGCACGGGTATTGAATAGACGTCATCAAATTAATGTGAATGTGAACGCGAAAGAAGACGACAGGTTTTAGATATGATTCAGCACCGGTACAATGGAGAACCGGTTTTTTTTGCATATACATACACATCTCGTTCATTATGTGTACCTAGAAGCAAATAGCAAAGGGATGATTACACAACTTTTGTTTTGATCATCTGCCATCTCGAATATCATTTTCACGTCGCATTCTTTCACGTTGATAAACGCTTTATATAAATGTATGTACATATGTACATTTAGTAACATTCACGTGCTTGTGTATATGCAGGTGGAGCAATTTTCTCGAAACATCGATCTTTTTGGAACTTTCTCAAGTTCCGGTTTCACTACTAACCACCTCGGACAATACTCGATTGCTAGTGAACTCGTCTTGGACGGTGGGTACGCGCGAAAGCAGGGAAAGTATATCTCAATTCACTATGCTTGACATACATATTAGTGACAACACATAAACATTCCTTGTATATCGTTGATATCGTGCCCGGGAAATCTATTTGGTTGGAAAGGACTTGGATAGGAAGAATATTCAGAACTGCAAAAGAAAAATTTTATCTTTAAAAAGTAGAAATGTTTCAATTAAAAAAAAAAAATAAATAAATGTCCATTATGATACTGAGAATTTAATATAATATCGGTAAATGAACAGAATTCATTCAATAATGTACGCCCATCTGATAAACGACAAATAGGAAACTATTAATGTACATATTCGCAGAGTTTTGATAAATAGGAAACATGAATCCAAGCGATAATTAATAACGATTACGCTTATCTATGCACCAGCAAATATTCCTCTCTCTCTCTCTCTCTCGCTCTCTAACAAAATTACAATTTCTATGAAGCATTCACCCATGAAATTGTTGAAAAGCTGCAAAAACCTTAGCTGGAATACTCAACTACCCGTATAATTTAAATGGGTACGTTCTAAGTCCGCAATTCAGCATAGATTATCGCGGAAGAGGAAAGAATGGAATTGATAGATTCATGACATATAATTTCAGCGTCAACGATATTTAAACGAAGGTTATCAAAAAGAGAGACGAGCATTTCTGCGAAGATAGTTGCTCATATGTGCAGAAATGAATCTCGAAGAATTTAATATGAGAGATAAATGTTAAATTATTCTTATTTTAATGAATTTGAAAATTTTTTAAATTTTTTTTACAGGCCAAACGCGACTTACAGCTTGTAATAGAGTCGTATACAATTGCAAATCCGTGTGTACTAGTCTCAAAACAATCGAGAGAGTAATTAACACGTTAATGGTCAAGCTGTAAATGCAATTTCCGTGTTTGTAACGGACGACGCGATGCAATGCTCCGATTCTAGAATGCAACACATTTTATTTAGAAGAATGACCTTTTTCGCAACACACGTTTCGTAGTGAGGTTTCCATTCACAAATGTGTACGTAAAAATACGGTCATAGATTAATTACATGTTCTTCCCATGCCATATACCATGCATGTAATCAGTTGGTTCCTTCGACCATGCTCTTGACCGTCAGCAACTATTCTGTCTATTGTTTTTCGTACGCTAACATCGTACCTCATGACAGGTCATAAACTTGCTTCTCAAACTCATTATCATAGATGAGGGTAACTTTGCATAGTAAACTCTCCAATTGCGTAGTTTTTTATCTAAGGAATAATAAATATCCCAAACTCTTTATGCAAAGCATCAAAGCATAAAGCAGTTGCAGGAGAACATAAAAGAAATTTCTTTTCTTATTAATTACAAAAAGTGAAATCATTAAGCTTCAGAAAATGTTAGAAAACTCTATGTATACGAAATATTGAGAATTCTAGCTGAAAATATAGTTCTAGCTGATGGTGTAGGATTAGCCACGTGCTGCATTCAAGAATCATTTCCGCAGTATCGTTATACAAGACACGTAGCTCAGGCTGCAGTATTCAAGTGTGCATAAATGTTCAGAGGCAAGATGCGTCTCATGAGACACAATGTAATTAGAAACTTGTGCGTATTAGAATAAGACGATCCGGATGAGCAGTCATTAACGAGTTTCTCGCAAACAATTATTTGCGTACTAAGCGAAGACTGCTTGGAAAGAAACATCACGCTGCTCTCCTTGGACAAGAATAGCAAATGCGTTCTACAGCCTCACAGATCATTGAGATATTATTGGAACATCTCTTAAATAGAAATAATATACATTTATTTGTACACAAGCATGTACATCAACATGATTCGTGATTGCGTAGAACATGGAGACAAAGCGAAACGAAAACGACAACGTCGTAGGTTCTCTTGCCCCGTGACTTTCTCACAGTGCCGTAGCTAGTATAATATGCTGTCGAAAGTTTTCTAAGTAAATATTTTGCCTTTATGGTCTATTACCTCTTTCGAAATGTGTTGTTCATTGAGATTTGTCTTGATTAGATTAAAATCTAGAGAGACATCAGAATAATATTTCATCTGTAAGAAAAAATCGATAAGGGGAGCTTTGAAGAACAAAAGGGAGAATTGTATTCTATTTTCAAAAACAGATTGAACAAAATCACCTGCACTTGTTTCATTTCGTAACACTGTTTTTCTCTTTACTTTCCTGAAAGATTGACACCATGATTATTTGGAGTAGCGGTCGCAATTTTTTCAACCAACCAGAAGATAAGTGTGATTTTGCAAAACACAGTTAATAGAATTACGAAAAGTACAGTAATCCTAGAGCTGTATATATGTATTCGCTTATAAATCCTTTTACGTAAGTGCGACTACATTAGTTACACGTTTGCAGATTGCTGCTGTTGACCGACTATTACTTCTAATCATAATTTCGGAATGTGTGTATACATATACACATTCGAAGAAAAATGTTTGCTAGTGTTCAACTTAATCGACTCACGGAGACATTATTTAATATAAAAAGACTTGTTCCTTTGTGTGTACAATATTGTAATCAAATACTTCCAACTTCTTAATGTAAGGAGAAAGAAAAAAGGAAATCTAGTAGGGTATTTGAAGAAGAAGATACAATGAAAAGAGATAATGTTCCTCCGAAAGGAAGTTCCCCTGGAACAGGTAGGTAAGCTTCATTCAGTTATTCTACGAAACGATGCACCTCGAATCTTTCCGGCTATGCACCGGGTGATCATTTAAAACTCATTGTCAGTCCAGTCAGTGATCATCAACCTTTTCACAAATTATTGATCAGAGAATAAAAGCAAAGTATTGACACGTGAAAATGTAAAGTACGAAGATTGTTAACGAAATCGATCGAAAGCAGGAAAGTTGTATCTCGTTGAAGAGCGGTGATGATTCGAACGAGTTGAGAGTAGGCGTTCATGTGATATGAAAAGTTATCTACACCCGGCAAATATGCATACGTGTATGATTAAATGATAAATACGGTAAATGATCTTCCTCGGTACAGGCAACTACTTCATCGAATTAGTTGCGACGAAAACGGAACCTGCACGTACGTATCATGCGTTTGTCGTGACATCAGTACATTTTCGCCGTACGAATACAAAATAAGTTAACTGTGATACGGCTACGGCGGAACAAGCTATAAGAGGTCTTTATGACGTTTCATGGTATCCACAGGGCATCATTCCGGTTGTGTCCTTGAGTTAATTCACTATCTGACATCGGAAGTTCTGATTTGTCCGTTGAAGCCGTTTCCAATGTTTACGATTTTAAACTAGCAACATCTTGATATTTGTGAAATCAATCATAGTCGATCTAAAACTTACGAATTTAACGATTACAATAGAATTTCAACAACGATGTATCAATGAAACATATTTATTTTCTGAAGAAATTCCTACTTATATTTCATTTCTAACAGTCGTAAATGTATGTAACGAGAAGCATCGCTACAATAAGATGCGCGGAACAATAGTTATAATACATGAGGCAAAGGAGCGCGAATCGATGCGGTTTGAAATCTTAAACATCGCGAGTCACGTGAAAAACAGAA
This sequence comes from Frieseomelitta varia, assembly GCF_011392965.1. Taxonomy (NCBI): domain Eukaryota; kingdom Metazoa; phylum Arthropoda; class Insecta; order Hymenoptera; family Apidae; genus Frieseomelitta; species Frieseomelitta varia. The sequence goes on from NW_025109960.1 coordinate 34,403, forward strand.
AGCGCGGAATGGAAAAATGTTTTCACGAGAAGTATGCACAATCTACGATTGCCATTCTGTTAAAGGAACGTTGCATTTTCCAGCGCTGTCTAGATCGCGAGCAGATCTTTGCGTTTGCCTGAGTGCTCTTGATCTATCCTCGTCTATTAATTGCCTTTCCCTACGCCGCTCGTATTCGCTCATAACGCGTAAAAATACCGAAATAGAAAGTCTCGTGTCTCTGGTTTAAAAACACCTTGCTTGTTCCCTTCCTTTTTCTTTTCTTTTTCGTGCAAATACCAGTGCAACACAATGAAACAATTAAAAAGAACCCAACATTTTTTAAGCCGCGAGGTCGCAATGTAATTGAATGTTTTCACTCACCGACAACGATGAATTATTGTGCGACTTGGGCGATTGACGTTTCTACACTGTCGTCCGCTTTCCCTAGACGTGATTCACCTGTTCCAACAACACAGAACCCACCAATGCGAATGAGAAAAAATCTGTTTGAGTCAGGCCGAGTAGATAGCTCCCTCTAGTAGCAAGATACACATTTGCCGCCATGTCTAATCACTTCGGTAGCCATGTTTGTTACTGTGTGGCGGCATATTTCGTATAGTTAAACTTGGTTAAATCAAACTACCGTTGTTATTCTAAAAATAAATTATATATAATGCATTTTCCATCTTGAAATACAATCCTTGTAGTTATTTTTACTTGTACCTTTCTATAACGTTGCCTCGTATCAAAGAATAATTTTAAAGGGTACAATTCTTCCTTCGTGCAGGACTTTGAAAACATTTCCTCTATCTTTTGCGATGAAAAATATCAGATGGTCAATTATAATTTTTTTAAGAAATATCGCAACACTTTTATCAATACTGTACAATACTATAGAAGAAAAGTAGATGGTTTACAAGTGCCCTTGACCGTTTTAACGTGACGGTATTGTTGGTTGCTCTAACATTCAACATGGCCACCTGATACTATGTAGCAGACGATACAGGTGGTATGAAAAATTGTAAATAAAATTCAGTACTATCTTTAATTATGAGTGGACGTGTGCAAAAAGAAAGTGGCGATGATTCTGATCGTATCGATGATGCAGTGGATCCTAGAGTTCAGGTAAAGCAATGCATTCTTCTGGGAATAATTTATAGGCTTTAAAACCTAGATACTTGTGATATTGACATTTCCACGTTGCTTTAAGAGAAAAAAAGAACACTTAATTGGATCCAATTTTTAGCGAAACTCTGGCTTAATCAACCTTAATCATTCAGATTCTTCACATTGTTGGATTTATTATGAAAAGTTCGATGTCTCTATAAATATAAATTTTCTTTATGACATTATAAAATATTTTATATTTTTTTCAGTCTTTTTCTTTTCGATTAATTTGCCGCATCTACTTTATTAAATCAACCTGCAAATCAAGAGATGTACTTTAATGATATTTCATTACATAGAACAATATTTTTAAATAATATTATTTATTTAAATTTTTATAAAATGTTGCATTTAATCTTTTTATAAATAATAATTGTTTTAGATTGAACTTGAAAGATTGAATACTGCTACTGATGATATCAACAAACTTGAAGTTGATTTGGATGTAAGTATAATTGAATAATTTTTGTTTTATGTCTTACACAAACAATATTTGATTGTACAACGAATTAAAATAACTATTTGCCTTCTTGGGAGATCAAATTAGTAGTAAGTCTTGAATCTGGTTGTGATTACATTTCATTGAGGTGATTGCTATGAAGCGTACGAGTAAATGGATAATGGCTTCAAAGATCATCTTTTAGTCATTTATAACATGGTCTAAAGAAACACTTTATGACTTGAAACCTCATTCCTACCCAATTTATCAAAGTGAATTAAGATGTACAAAAACATGATTATATTTCAGTCACTGATTATTCAATGAACTTTTATTTTCAGGAAGCGAGAGCAACATTTAGAGAATTACTTTGTGAATCTACATTAAAAATTGATACCTTAGCTAAAAAACTTGGTACATGCATAGAAAAATCTAGACCGTATTATGATGCCAGATTTAAAGCAAAAGAAGTAAGAAATATTTTCAATTAATATTATTATAGTACATCCTATAATTGTTAATTCAATGTATACTTTAAGGCTTTACATGAAACACAAAAGGCTGCAATTAGATTTGAAAGGGCAAATAGTCAGCATGCAGCAGCAAAAGAGATGGTTTACCTAGCTGAAGAAGGATTAAGAACAGAGGGAAGATGTTTTGATCATGCTTGGCAGGTAATTTCATATTATTTCAAAAAAATTCTTGATCCAAATTTTATAATGTTGAAAATTATTGTAGGAGATGTTAAATCATGCAACTGCCAGAGTTAATGAATCTGAACATGAAAGAGCTTTATCAGAAGCAGAACATAGACACACTACTGCTTTATATCATAAAGCAGAACATGAAGTTCAAAGATTGCAACGTGAACTAAAACGTGCAATTGCTAAATCTAGGTGTGTACCTAGTGCATCTTCTTTACAATCTAGCGAGTGATATTGAACGACTTTTTAATTTACTTAATAATGCATGAGATGTGTTGCATTTAATTTAATATATATATACCTCAATTTTAGAATCTAATAGTTCAATAATTCTTAACATTTTTATTTATTTTCTTCCCATACGAATATTTAATGATTTATGTTTTTATTGTTTAATATTTTACGTTAATTTTATATAGATATTAGAATATTTATGTCTTTTGGTTTATATTCATGTTGGCAGTATGGGTGCACGTCGCAGCTTGCTTCTGATAAACAGTATCGCCTACAGGCACAACTTGCTCATGTTGTAAGTAGGATAGATATTATTTTTTTATTTTTTTACACTATTTATTTATTTTATGTTTGCTATGAATAAACCCTATTTTAACAATTTATTTTCTAAACTATCACCCTATTTATGCACAAATTATATTTTTACAAAATGTTTTATAGATAAGCATTTTTATAGAAAAATTCTGCTTTACTCATATATATATATGTATATATATGCTTCGTATACTACGTCTTATCACATATAATTCAAAACAAAATTTAATAAAAATAACAAACTTTTCTTTAAAATGCCATGTACATTCTAAACTTTATTATTAACTGATTTGTTACATAGGCCATATTATGAAATGAAAGCGCATTTTAATCAAATGCTGGAAGAGCAAAAGCTAAGAGTAAGTGCATTAGAAAGATCAGTGGGTGAAGCTAAAATGACTTATGCTGAAGCATTGAGAAATTTAGAAAAAATCAGTGATGAAATTCATAGGGTACAGTTATTTTCTCATTTCTCAAACCTACAATTTTTTTTAACACGAAATAAATTATTATTATTTCTTACCTACAGACTAGAAAGTATGATGGAGTAGATGATTTTGATAAATCTCGGGATACCATTGACCAGCCTTCTCTACAACCAAATGCAGGAACTCCGACTGATTCTAGTGTTACTGGATCACCTGACAGTACAGATTATACTAGCGACGAATACTTACGCCTTCCTGACAAGCTGAGTCCTAGTACACAATGTCCTATCCCTGCAAGAGTAATTATACTTTATCAGATCAATAGGATATATTGGATGACTTTATAAATATATTAATAACTTTTATTATATTTTTACCCAGATTAATAGAGAACCTTCTTCCGAATATTTGGGCCTAAGTAACTTGAATCTTTCATCGACAGAACCACGGAAATATATAAAGCGAGACCGTCCAAAAAGCATTGCAACAACTGATACAAAACATATCATAACATTAAATCAAACAAGCTCTTCAACCTCACGATTGTCAGACTTATCAAATATTCTTTCTCCAATAGAGAAACGAGTGAAAATACAAACACCAGTGGATTTAAAAAACACTAATACTACTGTACAAAATGGAGAGGAATGGACAGAAATTAGCTTAAATAATTCTCCAGATGAGGTATATTACAATAATGAAGTATACTCGGACGAAGAAGATCAAATTCCTTATAAGCCGTTACCAATGGATTTGAGTCCTGAAAGTAACAATCCACCTACCAACAGTGCAAATATTCAATTATTCAGTGAAACAACTAGTCAAAAGAAATTAGTAACACAAAAGTCATTACCTACCATGCCGAAAGGAAACGAAGTTAGTTTAAGCAGTGAAAAAAAAGCAGAAGTAACAAGAAGTCCATCAGTAAAAAGTAAAAGCAAACTCGATAGTAGTTTAGCTAATTGGATAACCAGAAGTTCAGCTGGCGGCGAAGCTAGTGGAGGTAGTTCAAGTAAGTATATTTGACTATATATTTTTTAAAATACAATGCATCTATAAATCTAGATGCCAACTTGTATTAATTGCTATAGCAAGCTCGAGTAGAAGACAGTCTCTTGATATGTTATGGAGCGCTGGTACAGGAGAACGGGTAAAAGAATTCCTCAATCACGGAATGATGATGTTGAACATATCTAGCCTTACAGAACGACGTTCTAACGAACCAAAGATAACAGAGAGAGACAAAGAAAAATGTGAGAAATTTGAGAAAATAGAAGGAAAAGGAAAGAAAGTTCCTAGTCCATTAGAAAAAACAATGACCTATCTTAATGCTGACGAAGAAACATCCGATAGTGAAAGCTTAGCAAGGTGCGTATCGATTTCTAAATTTTTTATTATATGAATCTTTATTTTTATTAATTCTATTGTATAAAAAATAGTGTGGAAATGTTAACTGAGGATCAGATTTCTTCGCTCATGATGGAACCTGACATGAATCAAGTATGTCAAGAAATTTTAGGGACACCTTTAGTTGAAGTGTGTCCGTTATTACAGCAATTGCAACAACAACAATAGCACTCTTTTTCTTGACGTTACTGATTTAATCAAGTTGAAAAAGATACAACCATAAAAAATGTTCAGAATGATAAAGAAACGAATTAATTAAGCCATAATAAGGCTTTATTTATTATGAAAATTAGTGTATAATTAGTTCCTGCATTTTTATTACGCATATATATTAGAAAAAATTAATTTTCGAGCATAGATCTTTTTCTCGTACTTGAGAGAATTATCACAATTCGAATTGCTCCATTAAATTGTTATATACAACATTTCACTCAAATTATACATGATTTGTACATATATGACATTCATAGAAGTTTTAAATATCATATATCGTTATTTAGTTTTAGTTATTGTTTTATGCAATATTTAATCAGTAAAAGAAGCAATATCTAACAAGTTTTAAATGATTATGTATTAAAAATATTTTTATTTATTTTCATAGTAGAGTAACTGTGAGAAGAAGAAAGTATGTGAGAAAGAAAAAGAGAGAGAGAGAGAAAGAATGAGTGAAAGAAATAATTTTTCCATCAAAGATCCACAGACTAGAAAATCTTTTATCTTTCTGCGTTAAGAATACAGCTATATAAGCAATTCGTTTTTTATATTGCCAAGTATGCAAGAGCAAATGCCAGTCGAAAATTAAGGTATAACAATTATAATCTTCTGCTAAATAGACTTATTTAAGTAAGATAATATAATTCTAAATAGAAAATTGGCAGCTTTGACAAGCATGCTATTCCACATACCAAGCTTTAATATAATTGTAATAATGTTCATATGCCAAGGTTCAGCAAAATATTTTTAATGAATCTTTTCTTGACTCTAATAATGAGATATATAGATAATATTTATCACTAAGTACCTTATAGTTGTTAGAATATGTATGCAAATCATAATTAATATATTTGAATACTTATCATACATGGATTTAGACAATCTAACCGCAAATCAGTTCCGTTCCAATGCCAATTACCTTATTATTAAACATCTAAGTATGATTTGGAAAAACACATTTTGATGATAACTTAAGACTAACTCCTATCATTTTAATTATTCTATAATAAAATATCTTTGGATACTGATATTTTTAGAAAATGTTGGATTGTCTAATTACATTAAAGAGTACTCCATGAAAGATGCATGCGAAATACCACTTATAAAAAGTAATGTATACATATATATGTATATATACATATGCAGATATTATTTATTTTTATTTCATAATTTTCTGCGTAAACAGTATATGATAATATATTAAATAAGACTAAAACAGAGTTTTCTATGAATAAACTAGGTCAAAGTTTAACAAATGGCCTTCTCATTATATACAAAAAATTATACCAAAGATGAGTGAAATACAATTTAAAATGAACAAAGAAATGCAATAAAAAATATTTAATAGTGATTAATTAGAGTATTTGTCTTTCAATCTTATAAAACTTGAAAATAAAAGTATAATAAGTTTATATTTATTGAGGCTGTTGCTTTTTTTCATCATAAAGGTTTTATAGTTTGTGTGTATATATATATGTATATATAAACATAGATTGTACAAAAAGTATAAAAATTTATATCTTTTAATGAAAAGTATTTTTTTAAAGTGATTATTTTTGAATTTTTTATTTGAGAAATTTGATAAACAATCTTTTTAATCGTTTTAGTTATCCATAAGAAAAAAACAAAATGAAAGATATATTAAATTCTTACTCTATATTAAATTCTATTGTGATATACTAGTCATGATTATATAATTTTGTATAAAATACAAATTATTGAACAAATGATGTGAAATTTTTCAACCACATGTTATAAATAAACTATAATTAAAGTTTGGAACCATTGCCGTCGAAACTTGACATAATCATATTGATATCTTTAATGTGAGTTGATAGTGATTATGCTCTTTAATATTTTAGATATTTTTTTTTAGCGTGAAAGTGTAACAAGGTTGACATTGCATATAATGCAAGTACATACTATGGGATTGTAAATATATAATGTTGTATATGTGATTGTAACTATGTATATATTATCATCTTCATTAAATTACGGTTGCAGAAATACACATGTAGCTAGACAAGTGTATTAAGTCCTTTATATATATTTCTATTACTCTGCCTTTAAAGATCTCCTTTTGTTTTTTTTCTTTGAGAAGATAGAATCTAATAGGTAAAATCAATTAATATCAATAAGTAAATTTTGAATTTCGTCGTATTCAAATATTCAAACTCAGTAGAGCAAATAGTAAGTATTTTTGGAAAACTGATTCAAAAATTGCGGTATAGAAGGAAATCTCAAATCACGGATAAACCTAGAAGTATATATAAACTTTTGAAAATTAATTAATTGATTAATTAATTGACAATTACGATCGCAATATGTTTACGATTACCTGGCGTATACATAGGCGACAAAAACGTATTCGTAAAATATTTGAAATAACGAACTGCCGATAGTTGCTGCGACTACCGTTCGAAACAATCGGCGTTGCGATCGTTCAGGAAAGAGAGAGAGAGACAGATGACTGAGAAATCAAAATGGCGTCGCGTGCACGGTGCCGATGATTTTCATTAGAATGTTCGTTATTATTTTTTGTGCACGATACAATTAAAACGGGAGCAATGTTCCCTGTTTAGACTGTGCGAGACTCGACGGAATCTCGTGTAAAGTGTCGTAGAGCAATATCATTCGCGTGGCGCTCCGATTTTCGGTGTAACTCGCGCGACAACGATCGTGCGAGACAACCAAGGGGGAAAAAGTACTGTTTTGCGTATGGCTTTCAAACTGCACGAACAGTTTCGCTTCGCCGATAACCTTGTTCTTGGTGGTGAACGTCACTGACATGGCGAACAACGCGTGTTTCATTTTCGTGGATCGTGAAACTACGGTGAACTATGTGCTTTGACGTACACGGGTGAGATCCAGTTTCGTTCAAAGACTTGCAAAGGTGTGGAAACGACGTGTTTGTTAGCCACCATGGCGGTGAATCCGCATGATATGGACGGTTTTATGCCGCTCCTGTCAACAACGGACATCAAGAAAAAGTTAAACGTTGGTACTTTACTGTTGAATTATTTGGGAGATGCGACGAAGAGTATCGAGTGTCAAGACATCGGACAGTTTATCGACAACATCATACCATGGTTAAGCAACGGCAACCCTAAGGTAACGAATCTCTTTTATAATCTTTCCTTTTATGCATTAATATTATTCAAACATCCCTGTAGGTAGCTGATTTATTAAAACAAAAAGAAAAAAAGATATTGTATTCTTTCGTCGTAGCTTAACTTTAAGTACAGAGTGAATGAATCAGCGAGTAACCATCGTCATCGTTGGTTTGTTGTCAAATAATACATTTTCATGTTCAAACTTCTTTACTGTTCTTTTAAATGTCTATTGTTTGTTATGTAAACAAAACCATGCAAGAGATCTGTCAGCTTTTTACCGTTTACTCTTTGGAGTAACTCATTCATGCCATTTAGTATTTATGGTGTGCAGAATCTCCCCTTAGTGCACGGAACGGAACATAATGAAATGCAAGGTTCGTAATAAAAAATGTGACTCGAAGGAATCAGCGAGGTGTGCCGAGTAACAAAACGGCTAATTTACGTACAGAGAGAGGTGCTCATTTATTGAATTTATACCTACTTGTCAGGATGCATGTACAATTAACTGCTGAAACATCCTCTGAACGGTTCATAGAACCGTAAACTGTAGCCGAAACATTGAGAAGTAAGTTGCAGTTAGCGAGAATGATGTGTGATCAATGACATTTCAAATTTTCCCTCGGGCCAAAAAGACATACGTGTTTGCGAATATTTTATTTTGGTCGACCTATATTTTCTGCGTGCACTCAAAACTTTCTATATGCTCGATACTCAGGAATGGACGATGCTACTCGCGACAACAGCGTGATGGATTTGTAAGTCAAATTTGAATTTACGTTTGGCCAAACGTGAGAGAAGGAGGAAAGAATTTTTCGCGGTCTTCAAGTATGATGGAAGAGGACAGGTGTTGCACGAGACTTGCTTTAGACAAGGATCTTACGAAACTTTAGTTCGTGCGAGCTTTTTTGCTTAATTTTCTAGCGAGAGATTGAGATTTACCAGTATTATCAACACCAATTTTTATTCTTCGTATCTTCGTTAAATAATTTTCACCTTGTGTTGTGTCAACTCTCCTTAATTAAAATATTTGATAGAAACTGGCAACAACCGATAGGTTGTAATGGCAATTAGTAATGGTAATTATGTTTTAAATTTGATTTATCATCAGATTATTTTGCATTCGACTGTAAATTGTTTAATCTTAAATTTATGATATTTGCATAAGAGAGGTTACGTATCGTTTCAGGTCATCTATCAATTGATATTCTTTTTTATATTAAGAATTATTTATTCAGAACTAAAAATCAGTAACACGTTCTCAGTTTCAGTGTTATTCGTATTTTAACCAGTTACTCCCAATTACAATAATTGTTTGCATCACGAGATTTAAATGAAAACGATTACTTACAACGAGATTGGTTTCTCGACAAGATGCTGCAAAACTTGAGCTGGTTCTGCATCAGGAACGTATAAGGGAAAAACTTTCACACCATGTACGTAAAGTGTCCTTTGGTACAGTGTGTCACGTAGTATGTTGCTGAACGATCGGTGTTTAATCAAAGCTATCGCATTCACAATCGGTTGAATGTTCATTGGCAATAGATAAAGAAACATTGGATGCGAGAATATCTTCAAGGAAGAAAACGAAAATACACAATAAATCGACACACGGTTCAGAGAGTCCATCAAAACTTAGAGAGTCGATAGGCAGTTTCGTCGAACCCATTTGTATGTACGTGAGTACAATCGTTCCCTAATAAAGACAATCAGGCCAGAATATTCTCGACGTCTAACTCGTCAAGTGTTTAATCATCTTTGTTGTTCTCCAACCAAGATGCGGTAGAAGACATACTGGACATAATTATAGTTATAATTATTTGAATACCTGACACAGTACGATCAGAAGATTCATATTTTTGTTATTTCGCATCTTTTCTCTTTGAACTCAAAAAGAATTTTCTTTGAATTTAAACTGGACAATTAATGGAACATATTTAAAGTTGAGTTAATTCAAGAGACAATTTTTATTCCAATTGAATTATTGTTTTTTATTTCTACTAATTAATACTATTTATTATTTTTACTAAATTCATTTATTGTATACAGTTGCCTGAGACAGGGTAAAAGACCAGAGTTGTATATTTTATGTACTTGTAGTCATTTGGAAGTGTCTAAATGTTTATGGATGACAGTGTATATGTATTTTTATTTACTGTGGAAGTACGTGGTCCATGAATAAGAACGACACGAACAGAGGTTATATATGTGGTAATTAACTGCAAGAATTTTTGTTTCATGTGTTATACGAGTATTTTTTTCTTTTTTTTTTTTTTTCATTAACAGGCACTTGAGGGAAAGTTGTGAAGTTAAATTCCTCAATTCTTTCTTACCATTTCCGGGCGAGTTTCTACGAACTCGCTATTTATCTTGTGAGAGAATCAAAAGGGAAACGAACCTCTAGAACAGTTCCTCTTGAAGGAAACAGACGCGTTGACTCGTTGGTCAGAAGTTGGACACTTGAGTTGATCAAATCGGCATGGGATGACATCGGTGTTCGTGTATATTGAAAAATTGACACTAGCCAAATTTCATTAGGCCAATAAGCTTACGTCATCCTGTTCCAACACTTCATGGAAAGAAAGAAGAGAACATGCCCTTCGAAATGATGAACGACGTGCAATTGACCAAATCGTGGTTTGCGGTTAAAATTCAGCTTCGTGCATAATGTATGAGCTACCAATCCCCTTTATACTACGCACGGTACATTTCTCCGCTTGTAATGTACGAATAAGCATGCTAAGCAGGCATATTCAGAAGTATACTTGCCCGTTCATTTCTATATTTAGAGTAGCTTTTTTATTGTTGTACGTGTTATTGTGCCGTTCTTTTAAGTTTTTCTAGCCATTGCTAGCCTGCAGAGAGAAAGAAAATCTTGAGCTAGCGCTGCAATCTGAGTATTGTAGAGATACCAAGTGGAAATGATTACACGGATAATTCAGGAACTTCACACATCGTGGAATGAATTTTCGCTATTCCTACGCATGAATAGGTATTGATAACACGAGAGAATTTTCATTTTATAAGTAGGATAGAAAATAATCGTATATCATTATCTACCACTTGTTGCTGAAAGCTCGCTGTTATTTTCGAAATATCAACTTAACATGCGAAAGAGTTGTTGAAATGGGAACTTGTTCGTATCAGAGATATGGATCGTTTCGAAGGTTTAACTTTCTTGTAGGATTATGAAGGTGACTTTACTAGAATTACTAAGATCTTTAAAAATGTATAATATATCGACTATGAATGGAATAGTAGGGAGTTTGTTATTTCATTGAGAGAGGTTAATCAAGGAAAAAATGATAAAGACACGCTCCGATATTTGTTGGAAGATTTCGCGTTACATCTTAAGAGAATAGGAAATGCATTGGTCGTGGATTGAAGAAAGGTCTCGCTGTCTTCTTAACGAAGGAACTGTGAATAAGGCATACAGACCACCTTTCGTTTTTAATTTTCACCAAGCCCACCATTGTCGAAATTTTTGGCAGGAAGCCTGCTACGTGATGAGCCTTCCTATTTCGTTAGGGTACTCTCTATCGATCTGGACTAAAGTTTCTTATGTTGCGGCTCCACTGGACTTTTCTTCTAGACCCGATTCATCTCGGAAACTTTATTTTTCAATTATTCCGATGGCACTTAAACCTATTAAAATTTAAATTCTAACAAGTAAATTGCAACAAGTTTTGAAATAGGATCTTATAACTAGAAGTCGATTAATTGTAAAATTTAAATTCGCAAAGAACTCGGACTGTATTTAGACTAGGTCAGTAGCTATTAATTAAGACGGTTATTGATTACTACAGTGTAATAGTTGAAGATTGGAGGCCACTAGAGAAAAACATGATCGCTCAAATCTTTTATAAAAGAACAATTTTAAGATTAAATATCAAGTTATCAAGTAGTTCTACATACAGTTAAATTAAAAGCAATACAATATTAACTTTAATAACATAAATAATTAATATTATTTGCTTCTTACAAAACATTATCTGTCTTCAAAAGTTTATATTATATTAAAATTCTTTTTTACATTAAAAGATAAATAAATCAACAAAAATGGACTTATACTTCTCTGTGGTCTTCAAGGGAACACGGTACTAGAAGATAGTCGTAAGATATATTCTGGATATTTCCGCGTGACCTGCCTCATATCTCGTTACAATTGAATCACAATGCGTCTCATTATGGTAGATCTTAACTGTACCATTTTTACAAACCATCGGTGCACCGTATCGGTGTCAAGGACACAGGACAACGTTAACTGCGACCCATAATTTCTCTCTCTCTTCCTCTGACATTGTTCCGTTCTTTTTCTCTGCCGCGAACGTTTCCTTTTTCGAATTTAAAGCATGACATCACTCGCGCCTTGCGGTGATCTCGATGCTTTTTTACACGTACTCGCGTTAGTTTGTGTTACTTTGTGCAACTTGCATAACTATATGCTACCAGAACTGGTCGCGCTCGATATCTCGTGCAAAAGGTCGCCGTAAAAACGGTAGATATCTTGATAACGCGAGTTGCAATTTGAAACGACTGGAGTAACTGCTGGCTGTTACTCCATAAATTATTAATAGGCGCACAGTGACAATTACGCTGCTAACTGGATGCACCAGGGTTTCGCTACGAAAATCAGGCTTGCCTATACATATGTCTTCTTCGTGATGAATTAGAATTTAAAAACAAACGAAATCTTCAAATGTTCAGGTCGCTAGGAGAGTCATAGTGAGAATCATTCTACGTCTGTATACACATAGATTTCATCCTATTTTATTCAAGTTACACACTGGTAGCCCATTATCTGATTATGATTGGTATTTATTAAATCGATATTTATTTCTCGTTACATCATTGACGCAGTGCGGTTTATCTCGTTTTGGTCATAATCGGTTGTTATTAAATCAAAATCCACTTATGCCATTAAACAATTTTGTCTGATCAACCAGTGAAGAACTTACCCGGACAATACGGTCTGACAGTAATCGCTCATTTTACTTATTACGTCAGCTCTCGCGCTACTCTAGGCGAATACGTGACACAAAGTCCATGTTGTACGATTAATAATTGTATTTTTTTTTAAGCATCGATGTCAGCCGAACTAAGAATAAGGAATTCGTAACGACCGAGTGATAACGAAACCGCAAAATCATCATACACTCATCGTGAGAAGCATGCGACCAGAGTGTTATCTGTTTGCTCCGATTCGTCATCCCATAAGAGGATAGTAAGGAAACTTCTACCTACAGGAGATCATTCTCGCAAATAGCCTTTCCTGTTTATTGTTCGACGTGTATCGACGCTTTGCAACAAAAACTACAAATGCATTTCGCAGTCGTTTCTGCCAGAGAAACAAGGAGGAGTAGCCGCCTCCCACGTGGTCCTAACAGTTTTAACGGGCCCTGTTCCCAACTTTGACGAGTAAGACCAACTCGCCCACACGTTTTGCGTCTACGCACTGACTTCGGTACGTTCTTCGAAGCATCGTGCACATCCGATCTATTGTTATCTCTTCTTAGTAATCTATTTGACAAAGAAAAGACGACAGATTTTGAAGATAAAGTTCAAGGTGTGTCCGACGTCGATAGTCTTCATTTTTGACGTGCATGCAAATCAGTGGCCAATTTTTGATCAACCTTTTCTATCTTTTTTTTTTCAACATCAAATCAGAAGTCCTTCAGAGTAGCTGATTTATCGAATGAAATTCAAGTTGTATTGATGCTCTCTCATTTGCAAATAAAGTTCAAATTAGAACTTTGAATGCTGATCTACTTATGAAAATATTCCATTGGTTTTTGAAAGTGATTTTAAGGTAGGGAAAGGGAACTGCTGAATGAAGAGTGCAAGACACATTCGGGTTATCAATTAAGTTGAAATTTCGAACGCTGATAAATTTCATATTATTATTAATCGTACTTTTAAGCTTTCTATTTTTCTTTTACGAGACTCATGCAACGAGAAGTTTCATTGTTTAAAAGTCAATACAAAGTTTCAACTATGATAACAAATCCAACTAGATAATCATCTGAACATTTTGCATTTGCAATTGTTGTGCTCTGTCAGCTCCCATTCTTCTTTCGATTACTTTCGAAAAATGCTGTATAAAATAGTTATCTTCTCCAAATGCGCTAGTTCAATAACAGATGGTTCATCTAGATTCATCGAGATTAACCACGTTCGAGCGGATGCTGTTAACGATTAAACTGCGTGCTAATTATATGAATGTTAAGACAGAAAGAGAAACGAAAAGCCTCGGCGTTGAGCAATGATGTCACAGCCAGACGACAACCCTGAGAGAACGTTTACCCCACGACTCTAAAATAGGTTTATATGCCTATGTATAGCGCTTCGTTAAATGTATTTAAACTGTCGCCGAGTAATGGACGCTTTTGCAGACAGTGACATTGGATTTGCCGTGTGCACTTGAGACATCGGGTTCGACCCGAGTATTGCCAATGCCGATTGGGATCGAACGACCGTTGCTGCCACTGCTGCTGCTGACTGGCTGGGAGGAATATTCATTTTGGCCCTTTCGTTATCGTCGACTGGGGTTTACTTTTGAGGGGTTCTACTACGATAAATGCACCGAATGCTACACTTGCACTTTCTATATTAATCTGCTGCTTGTCCACCTCCCGGAGGAGCAGTTCGTTCACCCTCGAATCCCAGGTCGATCTAGCAATGTTCAACATTTTCTGTACACGTCGACCAACGTACAGATATAAATGCATTAGATGATGTAACAATCTCGCTGTTGTATTACGAAGACTGTTGTATATTCTCTACGTTCTCTTTGGATCCTTTTCATAATAATTGTAGGATGTTTCCGTCTTGCTGAATGTTTTAAAAAATAAAAGCAAGAATGATAATGATGTTAATGATAATAATTGTAGAATGTGCTAAAAAACTTGATGCATTTTTAATCATTTCAATGATACATACGTATATTCACGCTATACTTTTATAAATTATCGATTAATTAAATGATAAATTGTATTTCTTTTATAGAATTTAAATTTGTATTTGAGAAGTGTCTTTATATTTTTAATAATTGATCAAAATTCGTTTTCTTTATAGGCTGAAAACGATTCCTAGAAAAGAATTGAATAGAAAAGAAATATTTTGGCGAAATGAAAATTTGAAAAAGAAAAGGATAAATATAAACGGTAGAGTATTTGAGAAGAAATTATAAATACTCCTTCGTAAGAGTCAATAATGTGTACAGTCAACTTACTGAATTTCACCAGTGAACCACATGCATAAGAGGTTCTTATTGATTTCGCATGTAACCACGGAACCGGAATGCGTGTAATTCGCTCAAACCTCCGTAATTATGTTTTGACGAAAGCGCAGAGGCAAAAGAAAAGGGTGGAAAAAGGAAGGCGAAAAAAAAATGCCGTGAAGTAATCATTACGAGTGCACGTGGAGAGCTCACAGACGAAGTATAATTACGAGCAAGAGGGAAAGTGCGAGGGGTCTACGATTTTTTAGCTTTCAGGGAAGCAGAGTTTATCTTGCCTGGATCAATATGCCCTGAACCCTCTGATGCAGCGTAAACGCGGTGCAGGAAACATTAACCTCCCTTAAATTGGCAGGAAATCTTGACTTAGAAATATGTTTTTTAATTAACACGCGGTACGTTACACGTATTTTTTTTTTTTTTTTCATCAACCTTGATTCGGTGTTAATGTAATCACTGCTATTTTTGTGAGTTCGTCGTTCCATGTACATTAGACAAACTGATTTTCTGCGTACAGATTTTCTCGCCAAGTCGTTAATTAATCTCTCGTCACAAGAGCGCATATAAACGTCTTCTGTGTTGAGTAAATTAGCCAGCAAACCCCGATCGCCTTGGTAGGACGGCTAGAAAGTCATGGAAGATTTAGAACGATTTCTGTATGAACGAAAGGGGACAATTGTTCCGCTATAATCGTCGATATATGTGACATAGATCTTAAAATGATTCTTTTATTCTGTTGTTCCAGGTCGTTCAGAATGGTTTAGAAATCCTCACGTTTCTCGCAGATCGAATGGGTCACGACTTCAAGCCTTATATTTCCACTATTATTCAACCAACAATAGATCGACTAGGTAGGTGTCTTGAACTTTCTTGTGATTATTTGTCACGTATAAATTATTCTTAATGAAGGAAACTGAACTTGTGTGTTGCATTGAAAATTATTTGCTCACGGAATTATCAACTCGTGCGATTGTATAAATGTAGTTTGGCAGTATATCGTCCGTTTGTTTTATAATGTTTTATTAGCTGGACTTCGTCTGGTACTTTTTGAATCGTTGATCATGGTTAGATGTGCTCCAGATGAAATAGGCACAGAACTTCAGCTCCGTATTACGGGATGAGATATTATGACGGAAGATATAAATATACGCAGAACCGGTCTCTACAAGTTTTGTTTCCTTTAACTTGCTTTAGATAGTAAGAAACGCAATTAAGAATATCGATGATGTGTGTCCGATAGGTGACAGTAAAGATGCGACACGGGAAAAGGCGCAGCTAGTACTTCTTAAAATAATGGAGAAAGGATGTATGTCTCCTCAACAACTTTTGGACAGACTACGACCAGCTTTTAATCACAAGAATGCCAAATTACGAGAAGAAGCTCTAATTCTACTAACTACGACGTTGAATGAGTAAGTATGACTTGTTAAAGAATGAAAGAGACAGCTAGATAATCGTTGAAATATTCAGTATACTGTAACAATAAATCCTTTTACAGACACGGAGCTGATGAAATGATATTGTCAGGAGTGATTCCAAGTATCGTGAAGTTGTTGTCGGATCCATCTGAAAAAGTCCGAGAGACTGCTTTAAACACATTAGCGGATATCTACAGACACGTTGGTGAAAGATTGCGCGTGGATTTACAGAGAAAGCACAATGTACCGCAAGCTAAGTAAGTGAAAAAGCGAAATCGATTCCTGGCTTCTCGCCAGCGTTCGTTAGATTAAATGGTAGTCTTTTAAATCTTCTATTGTTTTATGATTTACTTGGAGAAACATGAATCATCAATGATAAGAATCTTATTAGCTAATTTTAATCACGTATGTTGAAATAAGCTAATTTCATTCGATCTTGTGTTACAGATTACTGCTGTTAATAGAGAAATTCGATCAGCTGAAAGCTGCTGGCGACCTGCTGCCTCTGGCAATGTCTTCGGACGGTGAGTAAATTCATCGAATTTCCTTCTCGGCAGGTATCCAGTAAATTAAGTCAGAAAAGGCATAAAAACCAATGCCACGCGCGTCACCTCCGTTATGTTATTCAAGCTGTATCGTGCTGCCATCCCGCAGCCATGAACGCCATCGCGTTGAAATACCTTCGCATTCGAGAAGACCAACCTTCATTCTTCCCTTCTTTGCCTCTTACTCTCTCTTTTTTCTCTCTCTCTCTCTCCTCTCTTTATCTCCTTCTCTCTCCTTCTTTGTTCACGTTACTGGTACACACGATGAATATTTAGCAAGGACCGTTTGTTCTTCAACGTGATAAGAATATTTACTTAATTCAGCACGGCAAAACATAGGCAATTTGAATTTAATTACGTCGCACTGGCACGTTTTCTGCCCGAACTTCTGGTTTGATTGTAACCAACGTGTACATTTCGGTTTTTCACCTGTGTAACAGTTTACACAGCGTTTCATTCCTCGAGATTGATTTCTCCGGCAAATGTGGGCATAATGCCCCAAAGAAAAAAAACAAAAAGAGGTACCTACACTCGAGACGATTAAGGGATCACGTCTTTGGCCAATTCGTGAAAGAAATGCCAGTGGTTTTTGTCGATCGTAATTTCTGCGGAGACTGTGGAACACGTTCTCAAGCAATAAGATCATTCGATGAAGCGATCCTTTATAATTATGTATCGGTTTTGGAGGAAAGCTTCGGAGTATGGGAAAAATTGTGCCTCTTGTATAAAGTGTCATTTCCTTGAGCGGGACAGTATTACTAATTCGCGTTATCTATTCTAAGACATTACATAATATTACATACACCGATAGGTACGGTGTACTGTGCAATATCGGCGGTGTATTGTTTCAAACGCTCTCTGTAATTCATACCGTAAAGCCGTCCTGCTTCAAACAAACGGCCTTGTAACATTGTAAGACTACTGCCAGGGTGTTTCGAATTTCGATTGCAAATATTACATATCTGCAGCAACCGAATACTTAACATATTAATTCCAAAGTTGCAAAAAAAAAATGCAACTTTATGATACCGGTAGATAGTAAAAAGTACCAAGTAAACCGAGACTTTCGATGAGTCATGATGCACATACATGCATTCCATTGTATAATTAATCTTTGTCCCTTGATAAAAAATGTGCCGATACACACTTTTCTTATGTAACAATATATTGAAGGAATATACACCTTGGCGTAAGTAATCTTGAAAGTTTCGAAGAAATTGTGTCGATGCATTCTCGCAAATATTTTTGAGATACAATATACTTATCAAGATAAAAAATTAATATTTTCTGTAAAAATTTTATTTATCTTTCAGATAAAAATATTCTTAATCGTAGCTGTATCTAGTATATTTTTCACGACCAACAATTGGTAAAAAGGCACGATAATCATAATCGTTTCTTCTATTCTACGTCTTATATTTGCAAGCGACAATACATCTGCATTTAAAGACAGAATGCATTTCTTCTCTGTCACTTAATCACGATTAGGTCATACTTGGGCTTGGCAGGAGAATTACGGTTCTTCGCTTGATTTCAGCTATATTAATAGAACACCAAATTACCATGAAGATGTAACATCGATCTCATACGTGATTTCCTGTCCTGTTTTTCTTCCGACGAGTCGTTATATAATTTAAATTGTCACGAGTTAAAAATTCCTTTTCCTTTTGTGAAATCTACAAAAAAGAAAAAAAAAGAATACATCACGTTTTTTCGTCTTTAGTGAACTCTTGTCATATAATAATGCCGGCATTTTTCTCAGTTGTACGGAATTTGCAATGGGGTATTTGTATACAACTTAGCGCCACGAGTATCCTTGTACGCGGTATGTCACACGGAAAGGTTAAACGAACATGGCGCTACGAAAAATTTGCATATATCTCTCTTTCTTTCTGACCTGCCTCTGAGGTGGAAGGATGTTTCGTGTCGAATCGGTATTATACCGTCTGATTTCTCCGTCGTTTTATATCGTGCCGTATTTCACATCGGGACAACTTATTTCTTACATCGGTTGGTTCATAATTTCATTTAAACGGTTTAATTTGTTCAATCTCGTTAGCCTTATCTCGCCGGTGATGGCAAGAAACAGCGTTTTTTCTTTACGAGACACGATAGGAATCTCTAAGGTGTATTTCTGCCGCACCGGTTTTCTCGGCAGAGAGATTATTCACCCTACCCTTCACTGCTCGATCGAAATTAGCACCCACACCGTTCAGCTTGAACTCGCCTTCTTATTGTACGACCTTACCCTGAGGACAGCGCGCAAGACGCGTGGTACACGTGCACGAGAGAAGTGAAAGGTAGGGTGGTAACGTAGATTTATCTTCATATACCGTGCACAGTTTTACGGTGCACCGTTCTATGTTCTCCATGCATGATCAGATATTAAACGCGGGATAGCACGCGGATGCCCTTTTTATCCTCTCTCGTTAACTCTTGCTGACATTCTGCTCCGGCTCGCAGTACAACGTTCGCGCTTAGCCTATTGACAAAAGCCGCGAGTCCGCAGGAGACAAGTAGCTAGGCATCGTGCTAGAGACTATCGTGGATAAAAGACTACCAGCGTTGGAACGCAAGAAAACTGAAAGTAACGACCTGGCTGAGAAGATTCATCGTTCATTGTACACGCTTTCTTGTAGCACTGGCGATGTCGGTGTGAAGAAAGTATATCGTGTGTGTGAAAGATCTTTCGTTTCTCCAAATCAAGCAAAACGAGCTTCCCCTCGAGCGTTTTCATTCGGGGAAAAAAAAAGACTCGATCGACTAATTTCCTTAATAGAATAATAATTGTTTGCTTGATCCACGATACTCGACTTGCCTGAAACGATAAAACCACATTCTCGTCCGATATCGTGTACACACAGTCTGTACGTAATATTATGTAATATTGAGGATAATATTATCATGTTCAAAGCGTGTCGTACGCGTAGGCGATTCTACTTTTTCTTCTCCTCAGCAATGTTTAATAACTGTTCCGTGGAATTGGCGTTTCGTGTTTTCCTTTTTCTTCCATCTTGCATCGTAGCTACAATAGCAGTTAGCGAAACAATGAGAATCACGCGCACGAATATACGCGAGACATCAGATTTTCTTCTCTCCGTTTCTTCTCTCTTTGCAGCTTTCTTCGATGGGAAATCAGAATCACTGACGTTCGCTGATGGATAAGAATAATAAATAACATTACTTTCACCAATGAATGACAGACGGTGTAAATACGATTTCTGGAGAAATTACCGTGACTATATCTCGTTTTCTATCCATAATTTATTCTGCATTCGATCCGCACTCAATTTCTAAGAAGTTGAAGAGTAGTGGATCGTCGCAACTCATCGAGGAAGAAGGTATAAGAATAATACAACATATTGTCTCGTGCACATTAATCATACCAATGATCTCCTCTCTCGTTTAATTACTAATATTTTCGCCATACGTGCAAACGTAGATGTTCGCGAATTCATCGAGGAAAGATGATTTCCAAATTAAGAAGAATGATCGGTTAACTTTTCTATTTTTTTTTCTTCGTCACTCGTTTCGAATTGTTATAACCTATAAAACGATACTTTTTGTCGTACTTTTGTTCGTATTTATCTGAAGCACGCTCAATGGCGCGTTTAAAATGATATGAATCAATATATGAATACATACTCCGTATAATTTAAAGGCTGTCCCTTTTTAATCACGGAATGAAGATTAAGCAGACGTTAATTGCATCTTTAATTCGAAACATGTAATTACGGCGCTGGGGTAGTAGCTACAGTTCAAATTATTTCTTCATCGGAGCATTATTGCTCTGCCGGCCGGGACCACCTTCTTTCACGGTCCTGTTTGCATTAACTTCTTGCCGCAGAGCGAGGGGGAACTCTCGATGACGGTATAAGCGGTTTATTACAGATAAACATTGTAATTGCAACGGCGATCCACTTACTTTTCTTCCCATGCTGTGGTAGATCCCGAATTTAATTATATCTCCGTACACCAGCAACCAGTGTTAATCGTAGATTGTCAGAAACTTTTGTTGCGTCATTTCAGCAGGTGGTTGCGGTTGAATTTTGGACGAGGGATCCTTAAACGTTTCCCATCAGAGATTCAATTCGGGGACAATTTTTACCTTATTCATCGTACGATCTGTTTCTTGCTCGCATTAACATTAATCTTCGTTTACTCAGTCTATTCGTACCGTTCTCCACAAACGCGGGGAAACGTTTAAATGACTGCAAATTGAATGGAACCACATTAATCAGTCACCTTGTTTTACACCTGGGTCCAGGACAATTTGTTCGTGCTTTCGCAATCAGGTCAATCTGCTCATTTCGCTCGGCTTTCTTTTTTCATTTTGATTCCATCGCCAATATGGTATGCATTTAATTATACTTGTGATAAATCAATCGATAACGCAGTCTTAATTTAAAAATCTCGAATATAGCTTGACACATATGGAAAGCGAAACTGCAACAAGAAAAACATTAAGAAATAGGTTTATTATTAGCGTTTCTCGCTCGGATTTCTGGTACATAACTTAAAGTATGATATTTATATTATTGTCCATAATAAATATGTGTACTCTTCTATGTAACAAGTACAAAAATTAAAGATACATGGAAAATTGATTCTGCTGGAACAGAACTGAATTAAGCAACATTAATATTAGAATTATCAGAATAGAATATATATCAAGTATTTAAATAATCACGAATGATAATGCATATATATAATAGTAATTTCTCTCAGATTTTTAAGACTGTAATCGAAAGATAAGTTGTTGAATATTTATAGTACAGAATCAAGATGACTGCTGATTTGATTTTTTAGCAAATTTACATAGCTACGAATAACACCGCTCTCAAGAGAGTCTCTAAAATATATGAGGCTGCTGTAATCGAGAGATGGGTTCTCGAATGTTGTGGGTCCCTCGATTTGGCCCCCATCGAGGGGCACCCAATAGGGGAAGGTCCCCTTCCTCCTGTCCAACTTTAGTCTCGGGTCTCGCGACCGTCTCACAGCGCTTACGGGAGTTTGTAAACGAGTCGCCATTTAGTAACGTGAGAGACGCGTGTCTCTCCTGTCTTTTTGAGGTAGTCTCGTTGGATAGTTTCTTCGAAAAAAAACGTATCCAGAATCGTGACGGGCTGCTCGATGATCTTCATATACTTTTTTTTTTTTTCTATGTCACGGGTCGAACACGATCTAGCCAAGAGTATGACATAGTATGTTCTAAGCAGTACGTGTTACCATTCACGGACAATGGGCAAGGACGATCGTTTCAGTTTCTACTCGTGCGTTTGTTTACCTGATCAGACATAACCGACGAAATACATCGTCGTTACGACACACTCACAGGTGGAGTTACCGGGAGAACGACTCGTAGAAGCGTCCGCAGTGTTAGTTGCCCTCGATCGTTCGAACGAAACTGTAACATTATTTTACGCGAATTATCGCTTACCGTGTTTACTATGCTAATATTCGATACTGTGCGATAAAGATTATACCAAGGTAGTGCAACGTAGTCGTGGCACGAAAAAGAAAATATCGTCGCCAGTCCGTTGTTCTAGTGGAAGACGAGCTAATTCCTTTGTTCTGCATTCTCGATGAGTTAACGGACGTGTGCCGTTTGAAAAAAGGAGCATGGAGGAGCTATCGAATATATCGATATATCGTGTCCTGGGGAATAGTGATCACGACTGTTTCGAGTTGGAGAAGCAAGAAACACGAATGGATTTGTTTCTCTGAAAGAAGATCATTGCAGATTCTCGTTTCATCGAAAACGACGTGTTTCAAGTGCAAAATCTTTAAACAAACTTTGTCTACCGTGTTATCTCTGCGAGATCGACAGAAATGAAAAGTGATCAACGATTAAATTATTGACGCGTGCTTACTTTCACGTGCAATTTCGCTTTCTTCAAAGGACTGAAAATTTTCCTAGTGTTCCCAGTTCTTCGGTTTTGTTTTCTACTTTTTCTGTCTTGAATAGTGTAACATGTTTCTGAAAGATAAACTGAGGATCTTTATGTGATCTTCGTTGTCATTATAATAAAGCATAACTAAAGCGTGTCTATACACGTGTGTTCTGATGAGTTACGTGTAACTGCCTGTGGTTCGTGTCCGTGACGCAATGATCCTTGGAAATGCAATTTATTTTTCTTTTTCAATCGCTTCGTCAATTTGTCTCGTTCGTCGATTGTAGAAAAGTTTCAACGAGAAACGGAAACTTGGAATGTTGATTGAGGAAAAATCTTGACTAACCAAACATAACGAGGATGCTGCATGCGTTATCTGTAACGTGAGAAAATAACTCTCTCGCGTCTCATTGCCGTGCTTATTACGAGTGATATCGTGAATGCGAATCTAGATTCTTGCCCAGCGCGCTGCAACGTGTTGAAAACGCTGTTCGATGTTTCACATTCGCGTTAGAATCGGTTTTTACACACTTCTACGTGATCATTGATTATTATTGCATTCGCATTTCTGATCCCCTACGTAACAGTAATTATACCCGATGAATGGAAACCTGTGTTAATTGTGAAACACCGCGTGGAGTTGATATGGCTGACGTCCTCCAACCGTTAGAGTCAAACGAAACTTTCTTCCGACATTGTTCGATTGTTTTTAGATTGTTCGAATGTTGATGTATGTCAGAAGTAAGAAAATTAAAAAATAAACATTACGTACGAAGTAAAAATGATTCTGTTTATTCAGAAACGTGAATGTATTAGACAAAGATTTCACGTAGTAATACAAGAAATGAAGGTCGATAATAAAATTCCAAAATCGTGATGGAATTTTTTTTTCTTTCTTCTCTTTATCGATTTAAGATCAGAATAATTTAAATCTTTATGCTGTCGAAGAATTTCATCGATAAGAAGTTTGTATATCCGAGTCCCCTGATTAAAGAAGTAGCGATTAAAAAGTCGGTAATTAGTTACGAAAGTTCTCTGCTTCGTTAAAGAATAATGCAAATCACTTTCACTGACAAACATGCCGATTATTTCGTTCGTTCTAGACTCGAGGAGAAACGTGAACTCGAAGGAATTGCGAGAAATTTCAGTTTTCTCTAAGCGAATATCTTTTGTTTCTCGTGCGAAGAATATCTCGTTAATAACTTCAACAAACTTGACTTCCGAGTGTGTAGAATCTTGATTGATATCACGTAAATGCAAAAGGATGGCGAGGAGGTATATTTAGCTATGTCATAATGAAGACTATTCTTTCAAACTGTTAGTGTTAAAGTGTAAACTACACTTTGTACTTTGCAAGATGTTGCAAGTTCGTGTTATTCAGTGATTTCGATAAAAAAAAAGAAAAATTCTCTTCATTACGATGAACGACACTGATATGTTGTTATCAAGCAACCATCGCTGCTTGCACAGAGGATTAAAGAAATATCCCAGTATCGATAAAAAACTATGGGATCCAAGTAGTAGATGGATTCTTCAGTGGGATAATATCGTAAAACATCCAGGTGCTCGAGCAAGAGGTTGCCATTGCGATATTCACAAACCACCATGGCTATACCCAGATTTAGGTATAAAGTTTCCGGAAAAAAATAAATCTCGCTTGAGAGAACAAGACCTTTGATCGTAATAGAATCGAATAATTTTGTTACATCTCTAAGAGATATGTTTGCGTAATTCTGTTGAACTTGCGTCATTGAATATATTTTATTTTTTTCTTTTTCAGTTGGGAAGACCACGGATGAAACAGATAGAGCTGTAAGTATCAGTTTAAAAAAAAATTTAAACTACGTAAAATAACACACGAAATAAATTGAAATATTTTAGATTAAATCGGCTCCTATGAAAAGGTCAGCTGCTACACCAAAAAGAGGACAATTCGGACCAGCAAAAGCCCCAGCTTCAGCTCTAGGTACACACGAATTTCGCACAGACTCAATGCTATTTGTCATTTTGTATCAATTGATAATGTCCAAGTATAAAGATCTTTCTTTTTTTATTTGTTCTAAGCATGACATGTTACACTCATTTAACGCAGATTTATTCTAAAATAACTCCTTGTTTGTAGTCCCATAATCTATATAGACAAGTTAGTAAAATTGGTATTAGTAAATGTAATTGTATCGAATTAATTTACAATTGTATTTATATACATAGAGAACCCGGGATAAAAATAGTACCATGAAAATTAGATCTCAACGTTATAATTCAATCTAATTTAGAATTATTTAATAATACATTTAATTATTCACCTTCGTTTATAAATTCTTTGCCACTTCACGTGTTATGTATGTAAACGGAAGCACTTTGTGTACTATAAGTGCTTTATTTATGTATAAGACAAATGTTAATACACATGAATGTCATGATTTTTAAGATTAACATTATGATAGCACATGTTCCTCCTGCCAACCAACGCACAGGTGTGAAGCGTGCTAACATTATAACTTTTGCTTCCTCCTATTGTGGCTCAGTGTTTCGTATGATATTAATGATATTTTCTGCAACCATCCGCCGACAAATTGTCGATAAACTGTTGACGTTTCGTTGACGAGAATGCTAATTATTCGCTTGCATGACAGCTCAGCCTGGTAATACACATTCCATGGTTCCAAGGGCTACAACCGTCAAAAGAAACGTGTCAGTAAAATCGACGTCAGGTATCTAAAACTTCATTGGCATTACTAATTTTGTATTATATCATGGTGGTTTCTTTTGCACAAATCTTTATGTTTTTCGTTGAACGGTTTTAGCTTTTGTGTTTTCTCTTCCTTTCCTTTACTCTAAATATCCATCATGATATAAGTACAAGAAAATAATATGAAATCTGTCAAATTCAATTGAATATCTGTTCATCATATATGTATCGTGCACCTTTAATTCGAATCCCTTATACAGTGTTGCTTCATTTCCCTTTCACGTGTACATCTGTAATCTGTTTTAATCGCACTGCTTTTTATTCATTTTCATTTAACAGTGTTTTGAAGCATCATAAAGTGTTCATTGCCATAAGGTAAAATAAAAGCATATGCAAAAATTTTTTTTTTTTCTATAAAAAAAATAAATTTCGTGGTAGAATTAAAGTATTTCAATAAAATTCATAAAATTAAAAAATTTTTTATGATATTTTATGAAACGAAATTTTATATTTTGGTGCGTAAGAATTATAGATAATATTGTCTCGTGAAATAGAATCTTAATTTTTGCGTTAATACATATAAATTATGTACATGTATAATTAATATATTTAGGTCAAGCTGGTGCCGTCGACGAGGAAACTTTTCTTACAGCGTTCGAAGATGTGCCATCCGTAAATCTGTTTTCCGCAAAAGATCTGGAAGAGCAGATGAAAATTATAAAAGATAACGTTGGTGACGATAAGAAAGATTGGAAGCAAAGGACAGAAAGTGTATGTAATGTGCCCAAATATTGTTTTAATATTGCTTACTTAATTCATCATTGATTAATCGTTACCTATTAATTAGTTTAGCGATATATACATTTCATAAAATTAATTGTTTTACAGATGAAAAAATTAAGAGCAATCATTATCGCGGGTGGTACGAATTATGAAAACTTTTTAGAAAACTTGAAAAGCGTGCAAAGATCATTCGAAGTGGCTTGCACAGATCTTAGATCGCAAGTGGTAAGAGAGGCGTGTATTACTTTAGCGTTTCTTAGTCAACAGTTAAAAAATAAATTCGCTACTTTTGGAGAAGCAGTCTTACTCACCTTAATGAACCTCATACAAAATAGTGCCAAGGTGAGATTCGTAATTATTTAACGCCAATACCAAAGAGAATCAAAGAAAACTGTGATAACATGGAAAAAACTTACATTGACAATTTTGCACATATAGGTTGTGGCAACAGCTGGTGCCGTAGCAGTGAGGTTTATTCTTCAGAATACGCATTGCGGTCGTTTCGTGCCAATTATCACGTCGTGTTTAAGTCACAAGAGTAAAGACATACGTCGTGCATCATGTGAATATCTAAATCTAATTTTACAAATATGGCCTACTCAAATATTACAAAAACACGTGACGATATTACAAGATACGATCAAGAAAGGTATCGCTGACTCGGATTCGGAAGCAAGAGCTTTTGCTAGGAAGTAAATATCGCTTCTATCAGTATTTGCTTCTTTAAGCAAGTAGCAGACTACATTTTGAATGTTTTCAGATCATATTGGGCATTCAAAGATCATTTTCCGGAACAAGCAGAAGCATTGCTCAACAGTCTCGATACTGCATATAAACGTTCGTTGATGTCTCTTAGTAATAGCGGTAGCATTAACAGTTTAAATGTAGTTACGAGATCGGCAAGCGTTAGCCCTCGAACATCCAGACCAGTAATAAGTGCTACAGGTATATATTCATATTTTTACATAATCGTTAAACGATATTTGGAGTAGAATAGGAATTAGGTATAGATGTAACTGCAGAGACGCAAGTAACAAGACAGTGCGGTATATAAAATACTTCTCACTTTTTTTCATGCTGCTTTTGTGACTCTCCTTTGCATTAACGTATGAAGGTAGTACGGAAAATTTGCATCAGACTTCAGGTCAACCCCATGGCCCGCTCAGACGAACTCCGTCCTTGCCACGGTCTTATCGTCAATCTGGTATTCCAGTTCTCCAAAGACCCACTGATAGTCATTGTAATTGTTACCTTCTCGTTCGATGCTTTTAAAAGATCACCACGTCTTAGAATATGCACTGTTGTATTTAATATGTATGATGTTAATTTTTTTCCTTACGATCTTTCTAATTCCTTTTTTAACTTTTCTTCAGATCGTGGAACTCCTGGCGTTAGGTCTACCAGTGCAATAGATTTACAAGCTGCACAAAGAGCTAAAGCGAGAATGATGTACGCGAATATGAGCCGACAAAAAGCATCTCTCCGTGAGTAGAAGTTTTTAAAATTTTCATTGTAACTGTTACTATATATTTTAAAGGAATCGTACATATCTATGCTTCCTTCATTTAGCTCGACCTAACAAATCACCAGACACAACGGCCATTGCAAGTCCAGAAAGAACCGCAAGAACAAGAACAAGAGTATCTGGAGTATCGCAATCTCAACGTAAGTTCAGAGAAAAGAAAGAATAATTGTTCAACTTTTTTGAAAAAAAAAAAAAAAAAAAAAAAAATCAGTATAATTTATATATTATACGTAACAGCTAGCAGTAGATCAGGATCGCCATCGTCAAGACTGAGTTATGCAACATATAATCGTGAAGGAGAATCATTAATTGCAAGACCTAGGCGGTTATCTGGACATGGAATCAGAAGTACTGGTAATAGTCGTGAACCAAGCCCGCAAAGGTTTGGAATGGATAGAAGTTTTGCAAGCAAAATACGGTATAGCATTCACTTCGATACTCTTGCTTAATCTTAATTCTGATTGAATAAAGAATACAATGAAATGTAGGGGAAGAAGTTTACATATGTCTCCAACGGACAGGCCACAATCTAGACCAGTTATGGCACAGAAAATGTTGCAACAGTCGCGCGAAGCGGAATCAGCGTTGGCGGATGCACTTACGTTTGATAGCATTGATAGTTATACAAGAACACCAAGAGGAAAGGGTGATCACAGTGATGATAGTGAAACTAGCAGCATATGCTCTGAACGAAGTATGGACAGCTTTAGGCGACCAAATGATGTAAGTAGATGGAATGGTGTGGACTCTGTACTAAAAGATAGAGTAGTGATCACCTCATCATAATGATAGTAGAAAAGTAAAATTAATACAAAGTATCCAATATCTAATACAGAATACATCGATTTTATGAACAATATACGTTATAACAAATATCACTTATGCGTTAGCATTATAAACACATGATACATGCAATTATTGTATCATGACGCTTTTTTATTTTATGTTTATAAATGCTTGCAGTGTTATTTTTATTTGAGAGTTTTCATTTGTCATGCAATTTGAAGATGCTTTAAACATATCTGTCTTCAATCAAACACAAGTTCATGAATATCATGCTAGGTGCTCGAGTTTATTACTCTATGTGATTCGAATTATTCAAGATTTCTTCCATTAAATTCATATATTTAGATTTGTAAAAATATCCTAGTTCCTGAACTCTCGACGACCAGAGTAGAATTAGACCACAAGCTTAAAAAGCAGGCTTTCAGCATCTTATATTGTAGATAACGCATGTCATGTTTTCTTTTGGTTTTGTTGCGGCGTATTTGTTTGGTTTGGACTAACGCGATGCGCCATTCTGTTCTTCATATCTGTCCATCGTCCATCTACCCATTAGTCGTTCTCATGGAGTGGCTCTCAACAGAGACTGTATCGTGATATGTGGGATCAATCTATCCCAAAGGTTTGTTAAATTTAATATTCATTTTCATTTATGTCATACTTCTTCTGCCAAAAGAGAAAATATAGCAGAACCCTATCAAACATACATTAAAAACAAGAATTTGTACATTACTGTTTCTAATATTATGAAAAAAAATTCTTTAACTTACAGGATATTAAGGAAATCATAGAAAATTGTGCACATAAACATTGGGGTGATAGGAAAGAAGGTTTAGTCGGATTGCAACATTTTCTTTCAAATGGAAATACGCTTACAGCTACGGAATTGCGCAAAGTAACGGACATTTTTACGAAAATGTTTATGGATTCTCACACAAAAGTATTCAGTTTATTTTTGGATACACTGAATGAATTAGTAGCTACTCATAGTGAAGATCTTGGTGATTGGCTTTACGTATTATGTGCGAGATTATTAAATAAATTAGGGACTGACTTACTTGGATCGATACAAGCGAAAATTCACAAAACGCTTGAGGTTGTTAGGTAAGGCTAAATGTGAGATTATTGAAGTTAATACTTTATTAATTTTAGAAAATTGCTTAAATCTTTTCGAACTTTTAGAGAATGCTTCCCAGGAGAACAACTTTTACCTGCCGTAATGAGGTATTTGACGGATCCAACACAAACACCAAATTCTCGCGTCAAAATAGCCACACTTACGTTTATTACACAAATAGCAGAAACAGCAGAACCGTCTGCGCTTAATAATTCTGCAGGAACAGCGCTGGCAAGGTTACTTGATTGGTCAAAGGATGTTAAAAGCCAAGATGTTAGAAGGCATGCACAAAGCGCTGTTATATCGTTGTATAATTTAAATCCTCCGAAAGTGACTATGATATTAGCTGAATTACCGAAATATTATCAGGTAAGTTGTTAAATACACCAGCAGTTTTTATTACAAACAAAAAATAAATTATACTGTTTGTCAAATGTATCAAATTAGGAGACAGCACTGCCGCTAGTGCAAAATCATTTAAGAAAATCGTCAGGTTCAAGTAATCCCGCATCTCCTGGAACTCCGCCGCCTAGAGCGCAGAGTTCACCAGCTCGTTCAAAAGGTAAAGGTGATATTGACAATGCGGATGAAAACTTGGAAGAAGTTTATAAGTAAGTGACGTTCTTAACTCGATGAGTTTACAATTTATAATTCTTAGTCATTTTAATTTTTAAGTGCTTCCCACAGATCTTTAAGACGTACGACAGCAGAGATACAAAATTATGGTTTCGAACGTTTGGAAAGAGCAACTACTAGTAAAGACAGTGGAATTAGTAATATGGCTGATGTAGAAGAAAAAATGGAGGGACTTACATTATGTAACTCGGTAATTAAATGGGTGATATACATATACATACACTGTTAAAGCACTATTGGCGGGTTACAGTGCGCTTTACTCATGTGTCTAGCGGGCGAAAATTAATGAAGTATGAAAAAAATGTCCTTTTAGGAAACATGTATCTTCAAAACTAATAGTAGGATTTCAATGAAATTTGGAAAATAAGTAACATATAATATTTCAAACGTATTGATGAAATTAAAAAGAATGAAATTTTTAATTTAATTTTTTATTTCTTCATTTAATAACGTAGACAAAAAAAATTAAAGATTTTATGAGTTTACGATAATAATAATAAGACGAGCATACTAATTTTTACAAATATTTTTTATCTAGTTTTATATATAGTAATTTTATTTTACTCTAATATTTTTTTGAATATGATATTTTTGTCACCCCTATGAAAAGGAATCTCACAAAATTCACACATATAAGAATTCAAACTTTTCTTTTTATTCACTGTATAAACACGACATTATCTATTCATGTTTGGCCCGAAACTGTAATTACGAGTCAGATTCATCAAAATACGTCAAAGGGTTAATTACAGGAGGAAAGAGAAATTGTACCCAAAAACAATGCAGAGTATGTGTTGCATAAAAAAAATGTACTTCCTACACAAAAGGTATTAATACCCGAGCTGCCGTTCGACGCTAGTCTGCGGGAAAGGTATTAATACCCTTCCCGCCGATAGTGTTTTAAAAATACATTGTATTTGAAATGCATTAGCACGTCGTTTTTTATTTTTATTAGGGTCGTTCGTCTTCTGTTTCTTCACCTACTCAAAGAGGACGAAGTGTGACTAATATTACAGTTAATGGTTCAAGTGATACGATCGCGGGAGATCTTATCTTACCTCAAGAAAATAATGGTTATAAAACACATGGCATGTACAAAATTATTTATAAAAAAATTACTCGTCAACTCATTTAATTCTATTTGATTTATTAAATGTTTATCACAGGTTCATCACCTGATTCGATAAAGAGGCCAGAAATATTAGATAATATGATTAAAACGTTGCAATCCAAAATGACACAAACTGAAGAAAAAGTAACATCTCTACAAGAATTTCAATTGTATGTTCGCGAAGGAGATGCCTTGTATATTAAGCAAAATTTTAAGTATGCATTATGCTATTATATTTAACTAGATTACTTTTCTATTACTATGATTAAGAGAATTCTAATTATTTATTTTTATTTTCTAGAAAACTGCTCAAAACGTTATTAGATAGTTTGACTAACGATAGCAAAAGAATGCAAGTAGAAGTGCTTCAAACTTTAATTGATATGCTTAAATGTCAAGAACTTGTAGACAGTTTCTCTGTCTATCCTGAATTGCTGGTTTTAAAAGTAATTAACGCATATAAGTTAGACGATCAGAAACAAGATTCTTCCGGTAGCAGTAATTCAAGATCCCCGGTAAGTATATAAATTAATTTCATGATATATCAACGATTATCGTTTTATTACTTTTACTTTTGCTTTTATCAGGTTCTTTGGATGGCGGAAAAATGTGCTGCAACAATTGCGATGGTTTTGAAACCAGAACAAGTAATTCACTTAGTATCGACTATAATAACTACCGAACCATACCCGTTGAATATGGGCGCGATAAAAATGCTTCATAAGGTTGTAGAGCATTGGGGTCGTGATGCAATAGAACCCCATTTAACGAAAGTCATGCCTGGTCTCATCAAAGTAAGTTAACATATAATCTATATGTAGAGAATCTTTGTTTTATTATAATATACAATGTAAATTATACGTGTCTAAACAGGCGTACGATGATAATGAAAGTGCAGTACGTAAAAGTGCCGTGTTTTGTATGGTAGCAATACATTTGGCAGTTGGTGAAGAACTATTGAAACCACATCTCAGCTGTTTATATACCAGCAAACTGAAACTTTTAAATATTTACATACAACGTGCACAACAAGCAAACAGTCAACCAGCAAGCCCACGTAGTAATAACAAAAATTAACTAACATCAAACTCCGCGACACTTAGAATCGCGATACTTAAGAGATTCACTCGTTTGAGTGCAAGGCACGAACGTATGCTGGTTGACTTCCTGAGTAAGTCCAATCCGTGACGATTACGATCAAACAATAAAACAATACAAGTCGATGTTCTTCAATACGATAGACTGATCTGTACGATTTCACGGCAAAAAAAATGTGTACGATATACCTGAACTCCTAACAGTGATGTTGCATCAAAACAGGTAATATACAAGTTATTTACGTATATTGTTTTGTTTGCCAAAAATTTATACCTGTTGCAAAGAGAGAATCGTTTTAGATGTAAGATTTCTCCAGTCATAATACATGTATTAATACGTTACATCTTGATGTTAAGTTGCAGCGTTGTTTCATGTGGTAAAGAAGAGAAAGCTTTAAAAAATTCTTCATATCTTATAAAGCTTGAAAAAAATAGTAT
Source organism: Frieseomelitta varia (assembly GCF_011392965.1). Lineage (NCBI taxonomy): Eukaryota > Metazoa > Arthropoda > Insecta > Hymenoptera > Apidae > Frieseomelitta > Frieseomelitta varia. The sequence continues at coordinate 67,678 of NW_025109960.1, forward strand.
CGTGCCTCTTGTCCACTTTGTAATTTTATATACTTTGAATTTTATTTGCTATTTGTTAAGATATTGTACATATTTAGACATCTCTGCATATTGTGCGTCTCTTAGACTTGATTACGGTTGTTCAATAGGAATGTGATTTCAATGACTTAAATATCGATTTGATTCGAATGAAAGTATAAGAAGATAGTGCGACATCACTGTTAAGAGATCTCATATACTTTATAAGCAGAATGTACGTGAATGTTTTGAATTATACCGAGAAAACATTGTATAAAAGTACATTATACGCTTGTTCGCCGATCTACAAACATCGCTAATAACATTGCACGTGGCAATAAGTTACTGTGCACTTTGTAATGAATAAATTAGGAGAAAAGTAAAAAACATTCAAAAATATTGATGAAAAGTTCAAACTGAGAATAGGCGATATGTTTGGTATCGGTTCTATATGAACACAGTGAGGATGAATAAATTTCATATAAAATATTTTTTTCGCATTTCAGCATTAATGAAATAAAAAAGGCTCGCGCGAGTATCGTATTTATCAGTAATCTACACGTATGCATAATACGATTGTCACGGGAGCTCTTATACACGTGTAAATCGAAATGTCGAAAATGAAACCATGAATTTATTTGTTAAAAATCCGTGTGCTAGTCAGATTTCCAAGGACGCACAATGATCCAAGAAATACAGACGAGAGATAGTCGGAAGTTTCTTGAAAAAACAACAGGAATAATATTTGAACACACAGAGCCTGCGAGAGAAACAGAGAGAATGTGATAGAGTGAATGAGAGATTATATGCGATGAAGTCAGCAAAATTAGAGTAGGAATGATTAGGGAAATGATAATCGAAACTAACTTTAATATTTAAACTATTCGTCACGTTGCCAATAATTAAACGAATGCTAAATCAAAGCTAACATAACGAGTTTAGTAATATTCTGTGCCATTGTTTTTGTTTTATTTATATATAAGGATAAAATTATATACAAAATATACAGATCATTCGTTGTCTTTTCTTACTAGTAGGTTCAAGTAACAAAATAATTTCACAATAAAATTGAAAGTAGATCATCGAAGCATTAAAATGAACAAGAAGGAATAGATATTGCATTAACTAAATCTGACCATGTTCTTTAAATATTATTGTGCATTAAACTCACGTATGAATATTCTCGAGATTTGAGGACGCAGAAGTGTCTCATTTAACTCGATGTGATAAAACACATGAATTAGCATGTGTTTTGATTTTCCAATAGGTGGCCAAACAGTGCCAAAAATGATATTTGACTATGTGCGACAAAAAGGCAATTGGATTCAAACGTTCGAATAGTCAGGCTATTTCTTTTACTTGGTGCCTTTGGCGTCGTCAGGACGAGATTTCGGGGATCGTCTTTCATCATCTTGTAAAAAAGAAAGAAAAAAACTATTGTTGAAGCGATTGTAGTCTGCAACTAGCTAGAGAGCTCCTGTATTTGCTGATGTTGCGTAAAGTGGACAGTGATCGAACTTTGAAAAGTTTTTCATTAATTATTAGAATGCAAAAGAAAAAGAAAAGAAGGAATCGGATTATCTACAATCTTCGTGTTCGTTTTGCAACTTTGTCACAAAACACGAAGAACGAATTGATACATATATCATTATCATCATTTAAGAATGTATCATGTCTATTTTCATAAATTGCGATAATAATCGCAAAACAAATTGTACGGACACGAATCGTTTTTTATCTATTGCGGTTTGATTAAGGGCAGGATGAATAGTTTTTTCGTTCACGGGAAATTGCTATGATGTTTTACAGTATTCCGTGGATGGACTATCAAAGGGAAAGAGTGAAGAATATATGCGTAGGATTTAGTGTGATTATCAATTTATTTAACATAAATATTTTAACGTTTACCGATACTGTTTTCACAATTAATTGTTCATTATTCGTCGTGATTATTTAAAGAAAAAAAAAAAAACGATTTAGAGTTTGAATTGGTGTGTGCGGATCGTGTATATATATACATATTAAATAATATAGAACCTAATGTAATATTAATACGGATTAGGTAGCTCACCGTCACTGCCTGCAGCGTTGGTCGTGCTGAGAACACGGACCTTGGCACTGCTGTACTCTGCGTAGTGTCGCGATCATTTATAAAGAAGAGAAAAAAGAAGACAGCTTGTTTTGTTAAGTTTTTGAGCATTATTATTGACAACGGGATTTATATTATATTTACTAATGCGTGTATGATACGTAAGTATGAATATATTATTGGCATATTATTGAGATCCTTGCCACTCTATTTGCAACACGATGATGATCAGGCTATACCAGTGTAATCCATAGGCATAATTCATTTGTTACACCGGCGTAGTGTACTTTTGCTTTTATACTTGATGTGATAAGAAGAGGGGAAAAGAAAAACACGAAAAGCAAAAACAAACATACTTCATTGTAATTAAAAAATGATCGTCGTAAGAATTTCTACATCAATGTCCGTGCTTATTGCAATCCAATCTAGCACATACTAATGCTTTAATTGATTTAAATTTAAACGATTACACGGAAATGACTAAGCATGGGTATATGTCTGTCTTGAGAAATCGTTGCGATATAAAAAGGATATACGCTGTTACGTGTAGCGTCAATAACCGTATTGGCGTATAAAAATGAAATTATAAAAATTTTTCCTTCTCTACGTGGAAGGAAGTTTGTTTTGGTATTCGGTATTATCAACATTATTACTATCATCATCATCATCATCATCATCATCATCATCATCATCATCATCATTATTATTATTACTATTATTACTATTATTACTATTATTATTATTATTATCATCGCCAATTTGTGCTGAATCTTCGCTTTATATGGTATTCATTTAAATGCGATCAAATGAAATAACTTTTGCACCGCAGACATGGCTATTAATTCTGTTAATACACATCTATTAATTTAATACTTATACGCATAGATATTTCATTCTATAAAATTTCCCAATCGTGAATTTTCTTCCGATTTTCCGCGAAAAATGAAAGTCGATTTGTTGGAAATAAATGAGGAACAAAATATTATCTCAATCACCGATATATTTAATACGCTGATCTTACTAATAGTAGAGAATATATTTTATATGCAAACGATGAATGGTCGATTGCTTCATATGTCTGTCAATAAATGAAATTTGAAAATACGTCTAGTCCCGTGTTGAGCATGTAGTTTAACTTTTCTTTTTTTTTATTTTTTTTTATTTTTTTTTTAAGACTTCTTTCTCTTCCTGAAGGATTTTCAATTAGAAATAATCCTCCGATATGATTTGACAATACATACACTAGTCGATTACATAGAATTGTCTGATAGATAAAACAAAATTAAGATTGACAGAATTAATATGCAATACTGCAGCAAAAAGTCGTAAATAAATAACTTTGCTACTTCGTTGCGATATTTCGTCCGACTATCTTTTATTATTAAATGTCGATCTTATATCTCATATACGTATGCGTACATTTACGAAACTCGTGTAATTTAAACTATTTAATTTTCATTCGTTAATTGATGAATTCTCGCGTCAGAATAAAGCCAATTGTCGTATACTTTCGAACTATTTGAATTTATATTTCCTATATAAACCGCCATAAGTATCACGTGATGTCCGTATGGTCACGTGACTACTTCAATCACGTGATGTATACATTCGTTTATATTTTTTTCTATATTTCAATTTTCTCGAAATATTTTGTTACAAGATTGTCTCGGTACATATTTTTCAACATATACGAAATATATTACATATATATATAACTTATAAATAAAACAAAATTCAAAAAGGAATATTAATGTTCGCGCACATTTCACGCCGACCAATCAGCATTCATGATTCCTTCGAAACTTCATTAGTTACATACTTCCCATCCGCGAACGACGTTAACGGTTTTTCGAAACATTTAAAATTGTGTAATTGAGTAGCAATCCTTGTAAAAACGTAAAATATCTTAGAAAGTGTTTATTGATTGATTTTATCTTGAACTTCACAGATTCGTCCATGTTGCATCCAAATCGGTGAGTAAAAGCTATAATTTTTATTCGAAAGCGTTAATAACCAAACGCTCATGATAATTGTTTTCACATTTTTTCATGACAATTGTTCTGCCGATTAACATGATACTTTAGTGATAAATTGCAATATTTTACAATTTCCAAAAATATGATTTTATTAAAAACATCCTATTAAATTTTACAATGTTACGTATACGCATATAGATGTAAGTATATATGTATACATACACGTATAATCGAAGAATACAAGCATGCTATACAGTACGATACAAAGTATTTATTCATATAAATTCTACTCTGCTCGCATATTCACGCATACTTATATTATGAAAAAAATTGATCAAACAGTCGACAGAAAAAAAAAAAAAGAAAGGCACTTGTTGAATTAAAGAACCCGACATATATATTTTTTAACAATTTTCCTAGATAAAATTAACGCACGATACACATGTTTTTTCTAACCAGAGATTAATTGTAAGCTCATCTTTCCTTTTGCTAATAACAACAGTTATCGAGAATTGGCTGCATTATGTGTAATTTAACAATTTACGGACAAATTGAATTTCGATAAAGCATCCACCCGACATCTTAAGATACACTGGATGTTTGATCTGGTCCATTGATTACGATTATCACATCCAATAAAAGTTCGATTAGTCAACGATAGAATATCCGTAAATTGACGATGGTTCATGAACTAGTAAAAAAAAGTACGTTTGTACGTTTGGTTAATAGTTGATTCTCGGCCATTCAATGAACAAAGGGGATCTGGTACAAAAAGATTGTAAAAAATGGTCTGTATATCAGCTTGAATATTAAACGTGACAAAAAGATCGTATAAAAAGTGACGATCGTAATGTTTAGGTATGTAGTTTAAGTAGATGGGCGCTATTAGAAGGAAAGCAAGTTTGAACGAACAATGGATAGCATTAATGGCATACATTATATAGGCAGCGCTTGCACTGTACAATATTCGCGTACAATTGAAATGCTCTGCAGATAAAACAGGATACTGCTTTCCTCTCGTTGCGCGACTTTTCTTTGTAAATATTGATAAATCACAGTAAAGTTGTTAACAACTGGTTTCCGAAAAAGGAATGCTAAAAAAACGCCTGAAAGCGGCAAACGATTATAAGCTGTTTCGCGAGACAATCTACAACGTAAAGAAAAAAATAAAGTTAGCCATTAGCCTTCGCACCAAACGAAGAATCTTTTTATCGTCTTCTACGGTCATCCATATACAATTTTATAAGGATGACTGTATCAGATCAACGTATAATACTGTTTTGTAGGATCGTTAGTTTTTTTGGTTTTCTCGTCTGGTTGCCTTTGTAATATCACGTTGTATGCACATGTCGTGCGTATTATCGATCATCTCTCCCTCTTGTATGCACCATATGTATATTGATGAATTCTCACATGCAAACATTTGGTTTTTGAAGCTGTTCTTATCGTGAAATAAACGTAAATCGGCAATTCAGTGGGAATTTGCCAATTCACTGGTTCATATACATATATATACATACATATATCATTCTATGAATATTTGTTTTAAAATTTTCCTCGTATCAACAATAACTGAGGTTATTCGTTTACTTCATATATTGTGGACAAAATATTTCAGAAATATTCTCATGCTATTCATATTCGTGTTCCATTCAACTTGGAAATATGTCGAAGATTTTCTAATTTTTCTTCTATCGTATGATACTTTTCTCCTCATTTGTTGTTTCTTACGGCTATTTAGACAAAAATATTTAAGTACGAAACTACGTAGCTTCGTAATGTAATTAATCAATATCACTCCTCTCTCTCTCTCTCTCTCTCTCTCTCTCTCTCTCTCTCTCTCTCTCTCGTTCTCACATTCTCTCTCTCCCTCTCTCACTCTCTCACTCTCACTCTCTCTCCCCTTTTTTCCTCTGTATTAAAGTAGACCTGTACTTTGTTTGTAATAATCTGATCTTCGCATCTTCGCGTTTTATGTAGGTACAACTTGAACTAAAAAGATAATCCGTATGTCATGTATAGAGGAAATATTATATGTACATACACAGCTAGGAATTCTTCCTCCTGATCTCCCAGCCACATAAAAGGAAGCGTCTACACGTTCTGCGTTGTTTTCGGATTTAATGGCTCTGTGGCGGATTTATCAGTACGCCGTTTCCTTCTTTGGGCGTGTCGTTTCTTCGTTTTCGCCTCGGCGCCGACTGCTAGGAAATGATTTTGGAAATATTCCTCGATCTCCGAGAGCTTTTTGCCATGAGTTTCTGGAAGTAACAGCCACACGAACACGGCGGCTGCTATTGAGATACCAGCGAAGAACCACTGCACGGCATGGGATCCTATAATAAAAATAAAAATAGAAAAGATACATTTAGAATCAGATGCAAGAGTTCTACGTAACAATTTTAGAGAAACTAGTACACAGAAAACAGAATTATATGAAAATATCTTTGAATTTTTCTCGAGTATATTAATGCATTTCCACAGAAGGAATTGAAAAAAACTTATAGTATTTAAGTCGCGAAAGCCTTGGAGCGAGATTGATAAATTATTTATTATTTTGAGGATTTCGGTTACGAGTGAATATTATAAACTTTTTTTTTTACTATCGTTAAAGTAATAATTATCGATGATACAATTTTTATTTAATTACCAATAATTTCTTTTTGATTACTGATAACCATTATCGATGATGAGATCTTTTTTCACGTTTAGATAACTTGGGCAAACTTTAGTGAGTAAATATAGTTTCTGTAAAATATTGTACACATACCACCAAGGAAATCTTGTAAACTTCTATAACTTTGTAGAGCAGCGAACATTAGCATATTAGCGAGGGAGTAACTAATGGAATGCGCGATTCCTCGAATCTCAGTGGGGAATAATTCGGCTGTCATGGTCCATGGAATAGTCAGCATACCGACCATAGATGTGCAAACGTAAAGCAATAGACACAGGACAGGAACCTAATAAACAGGCAGATAAACAACATGATCAAAGGTAATTGTCAATTTCGTCAACTTTATTGAAGTATATGTGTATCGTTTGATCTCGAAAGCTTACCCAATATCCAGAACGATCGCCGTTCCTAATAAGGTAGGTATAATAACCGGAAACGGCCATACAAAGAGTCATTCCCAAAGCCGAGATTATACAGAGGAGCCGCCTTTTATATCGCCTTAGCAACCAAGTATTCACCATTGAACACAAAAAACGAGTTACACCGACTAGAATCGAGGCTATGTATGCGTCCACACCGGAACCGACTTCCTGAATGATAGTAATTACGATGAACATAGAAATAACATAACGATCAAATCGACGATTTACAATACTGTGAAGGAAGATTGTTATTTACTTGAAACCACGTGACAGCGTAGAAGAGAGTGATGTAGATGCCAGAAAACTGTTGGAAGGAGAAGAATAGAAAGAGTATCGTTAATGGTTTCCATCCTGTGGGCTTCAGGAATCCCCTAAGTTTAGTGGAGACACCACCGTGTTTGCTTTTCCTTTGCTCGTTCAATTTGATCTCGTTCTCCTTTACGATCGTATTGAATTGTGCCTCCGCGGCGCACACTTTCCCTTGCTTCGCTTCGTGCTTGTACAGCCTGTGATTCAAATACAAACGTTCAGAATGCTTTCGTATCTTTCGGTAGTGAAATCGAATTTCTATCTGCTGTCGCATACGAATTTCTATCTGCTGTCGCAAAAGAAACTATCCTTCTGTCTTTATTCAAAACATTCTTATGTATCGTCCATTTCATTCGATCAGTTCGACAAAGTTATTCAGAACACTTTCATTAATCTCTACTTACCATTCGAGGGATTTCTTCGCATCTTCCAATCGTCCTTTAGAAACGAGCCATACAGGTGATTCCGGAACAAAGAATTGTACCAAAATAATTGGTACAACTGCATAAATTATGCTAAGCCAGGCCACTGCTCTCCAATGGATATATGCACCCTTTAAGTACGAAAGCACCATACCAAACGAGGCCAAAGTTGGACCGAAAGATATCATCGATCCCCTAAGTTCTGGTCGTGCGACCTCGGTGATGTAGACGATTGCCGGTGAAGTTGCTAGGGCTGTGGCTAGCCCTGCTAACAATCGACCGACTAAAACCATCGGTATATTGGTTGAAAGTGCTATTAGAATCCAGCTTGCGATGAAGGGAATAGAGCCGAATTGAAGGGTTCGCAATCTTCCCACTGTTTCCATTAGAAACCCACCTAACAAGGCGCCTAAAGGTGTGCAGACTACTACCACGCTAGCTGAAAATCGATCACGTTTAACATTCCTATATGTTTATTTTTTCCTTGCAGTTATACATAAATTTACAAACAATTGAACTTGAAGAATCGTAAAAGTTTTAAAAAATCGTAATTCTTCGTGTAAACTAGCCATATTTACTAAATTGGTTTTTATTCAATCTTAACATTTCACCTATATCTTTGCTGGTTGTTAGAATTGTAGTTAAAATATTTATTGCTCGTAAACTGCGATTCTTTTGTTTGACGACTATTCTTTATGACGTAGGTATATAACTTTACACGGCATTCTCTAAATTTTTCATAAATTTAATAATAATAGTCATTTTATTATCGAATCTATCGCACGTGGGAAGTTGTTTGCTTACCGATCCAGGAAGTCTGCTCTTGCGTTGCATGCAATTCCGCGTCCTCAACTTCAAGGTGAGGAATCAGAATAGCCGAATATGCCATAGCTAGCCCTACCGATATGTGGAAAGATGCGGCAATGATACAGGAAGCGATCTAAGGATAGATTCGATTAGATATTCAATTGCATTTTCTTTATAATTCTTCCATGATGTTATACCTCCGGTATGGCATTTTTAATAGTAGTAGGTTCGACGAAGCCTTTGTTGAGACTTCTGCTTGACACAATCGCATCTTTAAAACATTCCCTCTCATTTTCCTCGATGTTCTTCGACGCCTCGCGCTCCACACTGAAACACAAAGAGCCCGTATACGAACACTTTTATTACTTCTTCCTCGAAACGACTGCAAGTGATTAAAGTATTAAAGATAACGAAACGGACAATAAGGAATAGGTTTCATTGTCTGAATTTTTTTTTTTTTTTTTTTTTTTTTTACGCAATTTATAAATTATTTTTGAAAATAAATGAACTTGTTCGCTTTTTTAAGATTATGGGAGAAAGACCGACACATGTGACGATTTGCGATTATAATAGAGCGTTTTCGTTTATTCATAATACTGTCTCGCTACAAACCCGATTAATTTCTCGTTTAACTACTCTTCTTCTGTCGAATATTGGCAATGTTAAAACTATATATAATTCTATTTAAAACTATATATAATTTCCACATGATTGTCTTTCGTAACAGTGATATCACACGAATCGGTTTATCGTGCACGCGCGATGTCTATGCCTACGATGGTAATTACAAATAGATTTATAGCAGCTGCCGATTTATTGCGACAAGTTGATGCAACTTAAATCGATCGATGACCGAGAACGGAATGGAAAACCAGGTTCACACATCATTTAAATACTACACACGATATGCGATAATTAAATCGCTTTCCGATGAATATATCATGGTCGATTCATGTTGTACGTCGATGATGTAAAAATCATTAAAAGATATCTCGTCGAATTATCTCCTATTGCGACAGTATCTTTGTAATTCTTCATATTGATGTAAAATTAACATTATGTCACTAAATCATGAAAAATCATTTTTTCGGAGACTGACCTCTATTGGTTATGAATATGAACTTGGGATTCTGTCGCAAATTTTGGAAATATATGACGTAAGTTCTTTTCTAAGTTCTGACATCTTTACCAATTAGAATAAAAAACAACAGATCATTACATTACAATTACAATTCTATTCTAAGTAGAGTTCCATTATAAACTGGAAGAATTTTTTAAATCTTAAATTTATTAATGGAGTTATCCTCAGTTCTTGAAGGATAATGGAATTGTCCTCAGTTCTTGAAGCTAAACAATTTTTAGGCACTTGTGAAGTCAGTAAGACGCATCTATTTCTTGTATGTACGTATAAATAACGCTTCGGATTTTTTTCTTTGACTCCATTCACGCATTCCTATCTCATATCTATAAAATCTTGTAATATCTTATATTTACAACGTATTTTTATCATTTCTTATCTTTTTATGTCTTTTATATTTGTTTTTTCTTATTGTTTCTTTGCGTTTTTTTATTATTGTGCTGGCGCTCTTTACACACTTTACATTATCTGTACACTAATAGGAATTAATTTTTATGCATAAAAAATAAATATAAAGAGGATTTAGTGACGACATGAATATTTTGTTTTCAGGTGAGGTAATGATGTACAGAATTATTTTTCACGCAAGAACAATATGCGAATGTTGTGTAACAGTGGCTGGAAATACGTTTCACGGCTAATCTGTCAGGCCTTAACTCATTGTCAGCTTAATTAAGTGCTCGGAGGATTAATAGGCGTTAATTTGAGAATTTTGACGTCGATGAATTTGAACGCCACGTGGAAATCGTCAGTAATCCTCGATACAGTTGCGTGCTTTATTACATGACACTGGCAATTCGTTTCAATTTAATACATTCTCGGCTTGTTCAACTGGCAAGTCTAACGTTCGTTGCCAAGCATGACAACGGAAAGATAAGAATTATATAATTTCTTCTCTAAACGAATAGATTGCACGAAGTAGGAAGATCGAGAAAAATTATATCATATAATATCTACGTTTTATCTGTTGCATTTATCGATTAAGAAAAGGACTGTCAAAAGAAAACAGCAATATAGATATGAATTCCTTACGATCGGTCAAGGTAACTAGGCACTAATAGACTCTCGTACATTACCAATATATCTCTAATAATAATAATAATAACTCTAATAATGATTTGTCAGAATTAAATTATCGTCGACCGAATAAGTTTCAAATTGCAATTAAACCAGTGAATTTGGGCTGTCAGTAATTTCTTTGGTGAAAATAAGCACGTAATAATGGAAACAATGAAACTAAATGACTAGAAATCAATAAAGCAATAGCATGCATTATCAGTGAAACGATTACGTACTGCGTGTATATGCTGGGAGAGTCGTGCATGTACAAACACGGAAAGACTAATTGATATTCGCGACTATTTAATGCCAGCCAAGAAATGATGCTTCGATAAACAGCAAGAGCTGCTCGTTTTCATAATTTGTTTAATTTTCCATCGGCCTGATAAACTTTCACGTCGTTGCATGGAATATTTCACTGTCGTCTCCCGTTGATACGACACTCACACTAAAAAAATACTCGTTCTAACGATATTAAACGGCTTTCCTAAAAATAGATGCGCAGACTAGGCTATGTACTTACAGACATATATATTTTTTAGTATTGACATTTTTAGCTTTAGCCATCGTAGCGTGCTGAAACGTAAAACGGGGCGGCAAATACGATCGTGTCGATTACAAGATGCGAACGGACGTCTGGCGAATTTCGAACTTAAGAGGATCGTGTCCCAATCGCCTTGCCTGTATTACAGATTTTGAAATTTCAAAGTGATGGGAAAATATGATGGAAATAGCGCACAGTTATTCGTATCATGAATATTGTTACTACTGAACAACTCGATACTAATTGTAAGCTCTCTATCGCACCAAAAATAATGATGGTTGACGTCATTTTACGTTATTTTAATATAGCTTCTTCATAGGTAGCGATAGCGTGTTCTCTCTTTCGCATTTTTATCGTATCATGGTGTGTATATATATATATATATATATATATATATATATATATAAAGGATCTTAGGAAGGAAGAAAAAAGAAAAGAATGATATGAGTGGTTCCATCACAACGTGTTACAGTTATTGTTGGATTCATTATCAATGTCGTGATACAGAAAAAATGAATTAAACTTACATGCTTTGTTATATGGCGCAACTAACCAAACTGGTTGGATAAGACAGATAAGATAAAAAAGGTATTTGGACAACACACTGCAAAAATTTCAATGATTGTATTGATCACGCATAGGTTCGTGATCAGCCATTTTCCAATCATGGACTTGAATCGATCAATTCTCGTGCCTTATTTCATTTCAGCCTAGTACGTATCACGGTAACAGTAATTGACCTATTCACCGATGGATTGTAAATGGACGTGCAAGTAGAACACCTACCGGTATACATGTATTTCCTATATCGTGGCAAGAGAATGCAACCAAGTTTATCCCCTAACGAACGCCGGAGATATTTCATCGTATAACGTCACGGTTTTAATTAATACGAAACCATCGCCGACGAAACGATACTTATTTCACTAGCAATTTCATTAGAGAACAGTGTTTGAATATTGACTCGATTATTCCTCGTTCTATGTTTACAACCTCTTGCGAAATTAACTATATTAGTAAGTACGATATCAACATGTTAGAGCAAAGATTAATTTCCGAAACTGGAATCGTGAAAACATGCTTATAAGTTACTTGTATTTAAAATTAAATTAAATTTTCCTTTTTGATGTATTCTTGGCTTAGTCAAAGTTTCATCGATCGATTTAATTGCTCTTTTTTTTTTCTTTTGAAAAATTTTTCGTTTTTTTTTTCTTTACTTATTTTCTTCTTCGTTGTTTGTGTTAACAAGCGTTGAACACGTTTTGAAAGATTGATATCGATAATGTTTCAAAAGGACAGAAAGCGACAAGCACGGGCAATTTAATTCCTTTCGCGTCCAAAACGAGAGTACCGACGTTTTACGCTGGCAAAACTGGTTCTCCGAAGAATGAGTCTTCCTGTTATTCACCCGAACGAACCACGTGTGTTTTCATTCGACTTGACGTTCTAAATTCGAAATTTTCGCTACCTGTTAATCGAATACGAACAGGCTCATTCGTCGAGAGAACGACGAATGCCGAAGGACACTTTCCAAAATTCGCGTTGTACATCATGTATTGTCGTTATACGTGCGCGAACAACGAAAACAGAACCGATTGGGTTTTATTGTTCGAGGACAGCCAAGGAATCACAATAACATATTCGCTATGAGATCATCCTCTGAATTCTCGATTATCCCTATTCACTATTATGAAATAGAAACCGATCGGTCTAAATAGTCAACTAGGCACACGGTTTTGAGAACCTCTTCTTGCAAAACAATAACATGCCAGCTAACGTTGCAACGATGCAAGCTTGAATTACCGTTCGATAAAAAAAAGAAACATTTAGTAAACTATTAGTAAAATGAGCTTTTGAACTTATCGTTCTTCGATAATACGTCATTACGATGGTAAAACGTCGAATGTTTAACAAAGAAATTATTTGATGAGTCACGAAAAAATATTCTTCGACGAATATGTGATATACCCTCTCACATCGTTTCTACCCTCAGGAAAGGCCGTGATGCAATCGAAGGAGTGGAGGGAAAAGCTTTGCTTTAGAAGGATCTCCCTGAATTGTTCACGAATGGAGGGGCAGTAGACGATCGCTACAAAGGAAAAAAAAAAATCCCTGCTACCTTTCGAAAACCAGTTTAGAAGTTTGACAGAATATACCTAACATAGAGGTAAGTCGAAAATCGACCTATTTTCTGGGTATCTACCATCTGCTCCAGAAAGGACGATTTTCTTTCGTTCTATCCGTATAGCCACTGACAACCAGTGTAAATCATTTTCCATTAAATGGAAATATAAACCGTATAAACATATTTTTCTTATTACAATCTTCAGTCCATGGAGTTTAGCTATAATATCATAATAATTATATTCTAACGACCATGTTATGACTAAACTGTTCTGTGGAGTGACAATTTTTACAACGAAAAAATATGGCTACATAATAAAAGATTATACATGGCATAAATTACTTCTAATGAGACGCTGATTGGGTTCTGAGTCCTCCGTAGATACATACAACTCGAGATAATTCGAAGATCAAATGACATCATTTCTTATTCCGACATTTATCACAAAGGCTTTGGACTTGCCATTATTATATTAATCAGACAATTTCTTTTCCCCTTTGCATTCAATTTATCTCCATAAATCGTTGTCCGTGCAGTGTAAATATATTTTCTTAAGTAAAACTAACCTTAGTGAATAAGGATCCATAGCTGCTGCTTCTTAACGCTTCTCGTTGGCACGACTAGTACACGCTTCTATTTAGCTATTCCTCCCTTTTTCTTTCGTTAACGCGTTAGTCAATTTGACCTCTCCTGAAAAGAACTCTTGTCAACTGAGAGCGAGGATCTCGTACTTGGTCATCATGTTATGTGTACTCTGAAACAGAAAACATCAAATGTACAGTTTTATAACTTGTCCCAATTGTTTTCTTCGTCGCACGAAAGAAAAGCAAGATAATCGAACGTCGCGTGGCAGACGCAGTTCGTTAGCTTGCATAATTCTCCGTGCAAAGTACAGATTGTCGTCACGAACGTACGTCTCGAAGGAGACCATGGAATACCATAGTTAATGATACGGTAATTTCATAGCTGAAACCACCTTCATGGCAGCATACGGACTTTCTATGACTTTCGTGGAACGTGCATATATACACTACCTCGAGGAGAACGAACGTTTTTCTTTAATCGACGCTTTTCCTTCGAATTTTTCTCGAGTATGGCTCTGACAATCAGTTGGCTGCACCATTAGATTAATCGATAAAGTCACGAGTGAGCGGGAAGTACATATTTCGCTCTTCAAAAGACAAGTGGTTTGTTAACTTGCGAAAACATTTATCAGAGTTAAAATCGGCACTTGACGGGCATAATGATTCGATTCAAGGAAAATCTTCGTTAAATCACGACACGAAACTGTGATGTGGAATTCCTCTCGATCAGAATAAGGGAAGGGTAAATCAGAAGTTCTCGATCTTTGAAATTCGTCAACTTTTCCCCCCTTCTTTCTGGTCATTAAACATACGTTTTTTGGAATCAAGAATTGCACCACGAGATCGGGAGTTTATGAACACGATATCATACTTGAAATCGTTCGATTCTGAATCACGACTGAGATAGTGACTTTGTGCCCGGTTGCATAAGAGATTCACATGTTGAGAACCGTCACGTGATTCATAATTAGGGATAGATATCAGTGATTATTTGTCATATGGGATATACAAGTAGGAGTATCTGTTTGACATGTTATCTTCAAGATATGATTTCATAAAGTCATAATCGTTTAATGCGTGAATGATATTTGATATACTTACACTAATTATCGAATATTATTCGTTAATCTTAAGTTAAACAACGCATTAACATAGATTTATTTTACGATGCTCGTTATCCCGCATAATCGTCGCGTTGCTACAATGATAATCCATTTCTCAGAATAATATGAGAATTTACTCACATTTCACTCTAAAATGTAATATTCTAGTGTAATTATTCTAATCTCTGCGTCACGTCCTCTTTATATTCTTTTACAATTCTCGCGTTAGATTCAAGCTCGAAATAAATAGCAATAAATATGATAACTTTTAAGTACTATTATTTGCATATTATTATTGCTTTTCATTTGAATGTAAAACGGCGATGAGTATCCCTGAATCATTGTGTATGTATAGACGACCAGGTCAGAGATCAGAAAGTAAAATTGGATTGGTATAGCGACATTCATACAGTTTACAGGTGCGACGTAGCAAATATTACGTCATTTACACGATTAAATCATTCGGTAGAGGTATTTTCATGTACTTTGTAACCATGGTAATGTACTTAACTGTAGTCTAACGTCGTTTATACATATAGAAAAAGCAGTAGAAACAAAACAGAGGAACTCGACAAGATTCAGAGAACGAAACATTCGGTAAATTTAACAACAGACAATACCATTTTCATCGAATTTTCGAATGAGAATTCGTAAGAAAATTACGGTATAGAATATAGAATTATTATAACGCTGATGGAATTATTAATTTCCTGTTACATGGAAGCAGAACGTGAAATGTTATAATTAAATTAAACGATTTTGTTTTTCAATATATCAGAAAATAATACACATTTTATTTTATTTTTAAACGATAGGGATGTGAAGTTTTCATATCATTATATGTACGTATAGAATAACTTAAAGTGAAAAGACAAACTGTCGGAATCACTTAAAATTAAGTAACCGATATCCTTTTTTTTTTTTTTTTAAGCGTTAATACAATCTCTTAGTCAATTGAATTCTTTTCAGCTTCAGAATTTCTATGTTTGCATGTTTATACATTATGTATTGTATTTCCTTAAAAGTATTATACTTTATTTTCCAAATTGTACGTAACCAATAGCAATTTTCTCATCGCGTTACAGGATATCCTACTGTGTACCTAATTATTTAGAACGTCATCCATCATCCTAATTGAGATTTCGAAATAAGCGTAGGTCACTGTCACAGAGAGTGTCTATTTTTGAACGATCGATCCTGTTCACGAGTACGAAATGTTCATACAACACGAGCTCTCTTGAACCTTCGACAAAGATTATTCTCGAAAGCGGTTCTTCGCTTGGTTTAATACCATGATTTCCCGTGTCTAAACTCTTCAACGAGAGGACTCGTCGAGTCTCTTCGAAGCAAAACACCTGACTGCCGTTTCGATCAATTCTGTTGAAGAAACGAGACGACAAAAGGATCGATCGACGAAAAGTCAACGGCTCCTGTCTTTGCCTTCGTATATCCATATTCATTGTTCATTTTTAAATTGCTTCTAATTCAAAAGGAACATCGTATCTTATCCCTGTTTATAGATGCCGGTAAAGCATTTCCTAAATGTAATCGTAAATATACCTTTTGTACCTTGAATGTACTCACCTTTTCGTCTTGATTTTTCTTCTTTTATTTTATATTCGATCCTGAAGCCTCGATAAAGTGCTCTCGAGATTGGAAGAAAATTTTCGAGAAGAAACTCGGACAAAAACGCCTCTTCTTTCGATTTTTACTTTCTAGTTACGATGTTCTTCTCCCCTCTTTTTCTCTCTCTCACTCTCTTTTCTCTCTTTCTCTCTGCTGTCAGTGGAATGGAGCAAAAGCCTCGTTCGTCCGGGTACGAACGCCGCGCGACGTGCAGTGCGCGATGGTTGGTACGCAACTAAAGGCTGGGAACTGGGAACGCTTGCCTCGCGGTCGATCGTCTCTTCCCGGTGATGCCTGTTTTCTATGCCGGTATATTGCTGGCGACAAAGCAAACAATTTAGGGGTTGCTTACGTGCATAAAAAGCATGGAGCTCCGATTGATACTTGCACGGGTAAACCAACGAACGATCTTTATGATATAAAGTACTCTTGGACGATGACCTATTCTCGCTTGAAACGTTCGGTCGATGGGCAATTCCCAGGCTGATGACGTGAGCCGATTCGAATGGTGCAAATCATTTGTCGATTCGTTTCAACTTTTATTAACGTTCCATTTTACGAAACACAGTTCCGCGTTGAATATTTCGAAATAAGTATTTTTCAATTGGAAAAGATGCCTCTTTGTTCAAGGGACTTTTGTCAATTTGTATTTTGTTAAAATTTTGTTATTTCTAGAAATGAGGCAGCAAATGAGGATCTCTCGAGTTGTCGGATGTAAGAGCACGTACCAGTTCACGTGTACGGGAGCATGTATTACGAAAACAGCAACGAGCACAGAGGCGTGTGAATCACGTGGACGGCGAGAGAGGTTCATTGGATGTATGGTGCACCGTATACATAAATTCTGCATAAGTTTACACTTTTGTGAAGCTGGGTAGAAGGGGGATTCGCGAAGCGACCGAATATCTCGAAACAACTCGAAAGACATTACGGGGAAAGGCTCGCGGTCTTTAACCCATTTTTCCAGGGTCGCCTTCTTGGTGGAATCAGTAGGTGTAGTACGTTCCACTTGAACATCCAAAATAGTAAACGTCGTTCAACAATAATAAATTTCTATTAAATTTTCCATCGGATCTTATCGTTGCGATCTATTTGATTTATTACGACGTGACATCTCTTTTCTTTTTCTTTATTACGTGAGTTCCACCGTAATAATCGAGTAATGGATTTTTGTAGCTTTAATCAGTGACAAGAAAAAAATGTAGATACGCTTTTTTCTAGGAAATAGTGCCACAGGGAAGATAAAAAAGCAGAGAACATGTCTCGCAAAGATTGTAAATATCTTCGATTGGATAGTTCTTAAACGACATTTCACTAGACGATGCAGATAATAGGCTTGTTAAGAGATTCGATATAAATGTATCGTATCTGCCGATCTACGTTCATATGATTTATGTGTAAACAGTTAATTCATTGGTATTCATCCATATTATCTTTCCGCCAAAGTGATAGATAGATATTTAAAGCAATTAATTATTATCGCAATGTTCTTAATATTTCTTAGCAACTACTGGTTCATTCGATAGCATTGGCAAATAACGCGTTTGTATGCAGATTGAATATTTATGTTGAATATGAAATTATGGACATTTCAACAATTTGATCAGATTAATATCAGTATTATTTATTTATTATTCATATTTATTAATTTATTGATTCGTATTGATATTATATTTATTTCAATAAGGATATATTTGCATATAGTTGTTAAAATGTTATTATTCTTTCCAAATGACAAACGCACTTAACACTTATTAGATGTAAAAATAATAATATTATTTAAAAATTTTACTTAGTACTAATAATTATATAATTTATAATACAAAATCCAATTAAGCAAAAACATTAATGATGCTAAATTAAGTATATTTAGACTGCGAAGAAAATTTTGCAGAAATATTAATGAAATTTATTAACGAAATCTAATCTTTCTATTCTCTTTTAACTAATTATCATTTCATTTTCCATTGTTAGTTTTTGTTTTCAAATACGATCGTGAACATTCACGAGTGTTTATAATTTAGAATCGTTTCTCGAGTTCAACTACTCACTTAACCCAACTTCATTGACGCTAAATGTACGTTTATATTACATAGCGTCGCAAAAGCTTCACGTTAATTTTTTTTTTTTTTTCTTTGTCATTCAAATCACATTTAAAATCGTTAAAAACAATATAATTGTTTTTATAAATACTTCATAATGCAAGGTGATTCCTTTCGAATCTAAGTATTATATAAAATATACAAATTATTGGATGCAATTTGTATAATTGTTTTAACATTCAAACATATTTAAGGTCGTTACATGAAAGTTTCAGTCATATGCAGTTCAAAATTTCGCGGTTTAAGAAGGATACTATCGATAAAGTAGAGTCACGATACTTGTCTGCATCTAAATGACACACTTCATTTTATAGTGAAAAAGCAAAATGGCTACGTTGAGTAGGCTTCTGCTTACAACTAATCAAAAATTATTTCATACAAACGGATTATCGGGGAAATTATTAACAAAAAACTGCAATCATGTGTTCAAAAACCTAGGTAATAAAAATAATTGTAATTTGTTTTCTAAATAGAACAATTTATTAAAGAGTGATAGTATTTTGTTACATAACACAAAAATTTGAACAATTTGTCTGTTTAAAATTGCTTTTACAATAATTAAACGTGATTGAATATATTAAGTTGTCTTAAAAGTTTCATTTGTGTTCTGTATGCAATAATAAGATTTGTAAATAGAATTTGATTGGGATATTCTATTTTATTCTCCTTAATCTTCAGACATTGCCTCGTTTGATTACTATTTTGTTTCTTTTCATTAAAATATTCTTTTTGCAGACTTGGCTCAATAAATGAGAAAAAAATGCATCTCTAAATCAATGTTTTATTAGCAAATCACAGAAGTTTTGGGATGATAAGATTATGAGACTTCCAGAGAAATGAAAAATAAACATAATTCTGATATAAAATATAAAGTAGTGTACTCATTATTTATTTATAATAAAACAAAAGAAACTTTTGAGATAACTTATTATTTAGACATATTGAAAAATGTCTAAATAATTGTTCCAGAAAAATTAATTTCTATAATTTTTAGGATCAAGAAGATGCATGTCAGAACATCACGAAATGGAGATAACTCCAAGTCGATGGCAATGGCATAAAACTAAAGATTGGCTGCACTTTTATTTCTTTGTGGGTGCGATACCTGCTGCTGCGTTTGTTTTTTATATGAATGTATTTATAGGCCCAGCAACATTACAAGAAATACCAGAAGGATATACTCCAAAGCAATGGGAATATTATAGGGTAATATAACATTTAAAAAATATTTTTAAACATATTGTCAGATCAAAGTTTATATGTATAAAATCAATATTTTTTTCTACAGACCCCTGTTGTGAGATTTTTTTCAAGATACTTCTATCCAAATATACAGATGGAATATGAAAAGTTACTTCATAAGACACATGTTGCTAATGTTAAGAGACAATTGTTTGCTTTGGAGAGACAAATAGAACTTTTAGTTCGAGAACATCAGGACTATAGATATTGGTCCTATTCTCCTAGTAACGAACATAATTTAATAGAATTACGGAAAATGATAGATGAGACCGTGAAATAAAAGAATATTTAATATTTTGTAAGTAACTTGTAGCTATTATAAATTAGAAATAAAATAAATTTAACATAGAAAATTCAATAAAAGTAATAAAAGCTTATCAACATGCAATTGATCTAAGTCAATGATTTTTTAAGCATAATAACATAGGATTCTTTAATTTTATTTTAATAAAATATAGCATAGATTTAATATTCGATATAATTTTGTATTGTGTATCTAAAAATATCTTTTCCAATTCTCATGTCATTTCTGGCATTATCGACTCATATCGTGTATATCCCCCACTTTATCGATTATAACATATTCCTCATTTCATTGACGGAAACGGAATGAATCCAGATTTTATGTATATTTTCGTCCTTTATTTATGTGGTAAAATCATTGGTGAAATATCAAAAAGCATTATATCATTGATTAAAGATAGTCGTTTGTAGTAATAGTAGTAATATAGCATACTATCCTACTGTACCTGCCGATAACATTCTGTTTTTTTGTTTCCTAGACAGAAACAATAGATGTTGCTACAAACTTCTATCGTTATCCAATGATACAGTAATGAAATTCAAAGTTCATTTTATTAATTCTTTGCGGTCTGTAATTATTTTCAAATTGCTATTCGATAGATTCGTATCTATTTTCATAATGGGTCTATTAGGATGAAATTATCCAGACAGACTACAAATATTAGATTTAATAAAATGGTTGTATTGGACTTAGGATCACAAAGGATTAAATGACAAGTTGAAAAATAGTTTAATGAAAAATTAAGACATTTAATAATATAATTTGTACACTGTGATAAATAAATATACTTGCTTGAGATAATAAGATGCAGATTAAATATATTCATTAGATGTTGTATAATTGTCGTTATACAATAGGTTTAAAGGCCATTAGAAGAATCTAGGTTTCTCGATATGTCAGTTTTTATTAGGATTTTATTGTAAGTTTTCATATGAGGAGCTCCAGATTTTGCTATATTGATGTTTTCTTGTATCATTTTATCCTGTTTTTATTCTCATAGCTTGTGGAGATAAAAATTAAGAACTACAGTATAAAAATACTTTCCTTTTATTCTTTCAGTAATATTTTTTCTTTTGTAAAAGAAATTGACATCTTGAAAACAAATAATTCCTCTCTTTCATTTCAATTTCAATATTGGAGTTATAAGAGTATATATAAAATTGGAAGTATAGAGAAGATTAATTAACATATAAATTAAGGTTTATTTAAAAAATTATATTGCTGTTCAAATAGTTCGAATTCAATCTATATATATGGAAGGCTCAGAACTAATCAATGTATTTTTCATTAAAAGTGATATGCGCAATACAAAGATATTTTTCTTATAAATCTATGGGGCAGTTTCGTTATAATATGATTATATTATATTATATTTTAATAGCAAAAGACATCAATTATTTCTAACGA
Source organism: Frieseomelitta varia (assembly GCF_011392965.1). Lineage (NCBI taxonomy): Eukaryota > Metazoa > Arthropoda > Insecta > Hymenoptera > Apidae > Frieseomelitta > Frieseomelitta varia. Next base: position 89,611 of record NW_025109960.1, read on the forward strand.
GAGATGATTTACACTAATTGGATTCTGAACTCTCTACATAATGAATACATATAATTACACTATCAAGATTAAGATCAAATTTTTATTTATCCTGAAATACGAAATTTTCATATAACACCACAATGAGATGATAATTGAAATCCAAAGTTATTAGATACCTTTACAAACAAAATAATATGTCGGTTTTCCAAGTATAATCTTTTGCAATTGTTCTTACTATTGAAGATCATTTATATATTGGATTTTTTGTTATCTGAATCGATATTATTTTTCCCTATTGTACATATACTTATTATTAGCACATCATGGAAATTCATGGAACGAACATTTTATTAGTAAAGTGAAAAATTGTAGTTGTTTATTTTTCAGGAACATTCTTTCTCCTAAGTAGAAGTAGTTAAGAAGTCCAGAGGTGGATCGGTAGTCACGAATAAGAAACCATTATTCTAGCGGCAAGTTAATGACACAGCCCGACATACGGCGATGCCAACGCAACTCATAGTTAGTGGTCATTGTCAAGGCTAGATCGCGATATCTTGCATAATGCTTCGGCGTTCTCTTCTACGATAGTAGGAAGACGGGTCGTGGAGGATGTGCATATACGATTTCTGCGCCTCGTCGTCGCTTCCACTTACTTCCTCACGCAAATCAATCTTCAATTATTCCCGCGAGTCTTCATTTTCTTTTTCTCCCCCATGTCAATTACCCGCACATCATATAATACTCAATCGTCTCATGTTATGTAATTACTTCTACGTTCAATCCCGACCTGCTTAATCTTCATGTTGAATCCTATAAAATTTCCGCAAAACACACACGCACACACGAATCTCATTTAGCGTTATATGAATATTTTGAATTACGATTGCTATATATTCTTTTACTAAATATGAATATGTTTATCTCTCACGAGCAAAAAATATTAAAAGCGAAGTAATTTGATTCATTTAATCATTTTTGCTCATTATGTATCAAAATTATTTTTATTCATATTATTTTGATTCATAGTAAAGAACACAATTATATATTGTACACGATGCACAATTATTATATTATATTTGCAGTTGTGCAATGCAACGCACCGTGAATCCATCAAATTTCGTATATTTTAGGTCCTGCAAGAAAAGATATTATGAACAATTCGAACAACTCTATGGAAAGATTATTTCAGCTTGAAAAGAACGTATTATGCAAGAATTAATAAAATAAACAACAAAATAACTTAGAAATAAAATAATATACACGAGTTACTAATAGCAGAATAAATTTTCCTTTTGAAAAATAGAAGTTGTGTCACATATAAAAAAATATAGCCCTCAAGCGTAATTAACGTACGACGTAAGTATACTATAAAAATATAAAAAATTTAATTCGTAATCAAATCAAAAAAAAAATTATTTATCACGGCTCAAATAAACTTAACTTTACCCTATTTTAGTAGAAAAATCAAAAGCAGCAGACCATCCTTTGAAAATTCCATGATCGACCATAATTCCTTGAACCTTAATGAACTTAATCTGGAATAACATCTGATATCACCAATGTTGCATTTTTACAAATCATATCAATTATTCTTTAATAAAATATTACACATAAGGATGCAAGTGTAAGTAGCTTGTTTTTATTAAATTTAAATTTTGTCTCGCGCATCATTGATCATAAGATATCCTGTAGAATCTAATTTGATTTACTAATAAATTATTAGATAAATAATAAATGAATTAGACATTAAAAGTTATTCGAATCTGTAGATTAAGATCGTGAAATTAATATTTTAACACTCATTACGATTTTATTAAACGATCATGTAACTTTAAGAGAAAGTTTCATTCCACTCTACAGATTAGAAAGCGTTTACTCGACAATTTGAATGGTCGGAACAAACTTAATGGTTTCTTAAATATTTCTCGTGATCGCGAAAGCAATCGTCCCGAAACTGTTAGAATAGAATACATTGTGCTCCTTTTAACGAAAAAGAACTGTGTTATCCTATTAACAATTGTTTGCCACATTGTAATGAATGTTATGAAGATCATAGTTTACTAATGTCGCAGTAATTATGCGATGATAATTAATTAAATAATTATAAGCAAGCATAAAATTTAAGCTCATTTATTATATAATGAAACAATCGCGTTAGTGAAAAATTTATGCTGATAAACTACGCTTCATCGTCAATACAATGTAGGTTTATTAATATTTAGATATTATTATATTAGGTTTATTAATATTAACTGTGTAAATTTAAAAGCAACGCAAAGAAAATTCTAACAGCTTGAATGGGATCGAGATGTATTGATAGATTACGTAATTTATGATTGTATTTTATTGATTGTCATGTAATAATGCGAAAAAAAAGAGAAATCAATACTAACGAATAGGAGTATAACGAGTTACATATTGTGAATTATTCATGACGTACAAATTATATGTTGCTGATTTATGTCGTCTTTACATTATTGCACTTTTTACACACTTATGTAGATATCAATGCATATTCCACTTCCGTCGTTAGAAATGTAAGCAATAACAAAGTAATAACTTACGACACTAGAATATTATGGAATATTAATTGAAATTGTCATCAGCTTCAAAATGCTATAAGAAAAACGAGACTTTGGTTCTCACTGAAAATTTTAACTGATTCTAAATTATTCTTTCTGACCAGCAAATAGTACATCCTGTGAATATACGAAAAATCGCTGATTATTCATGATAAAAATAAGGGAAGCGATTACATGTTATTTGTAATGTTATGACATAGTTACGTTTCTATCGCTGGTGCATTGGGATTGCATAATACGAAACAAAACCTGATGCGGTGTCCGTTTTCCGGAAATTCTCATTTTTTTCTTCATCTTTATTTTTTTACTTTATTGCTCTTCAGCCTCGATACCAAGACGATGGTTATCGAGTTAATCATCGTGTTAATAGGATCACGTAACAAACATATGCATTTCGTCATGTGAGAAAACAGCGGTTTCCTAAATTAAAATTTATTTTTCCTATTCATAATGTTTCGTACAAAAGTCCGAATAAAAAAACTTGACGACATGCCAGGGAAAAAATCAAATTGCCTTGTCGTTGTTCTAATCCTAAGGAACAGAAAGCGAGGGAACAACAAAAAATCAGAACGTGACGTTCGTTCGTTCTCCGATTTCAATCTGCTTGCTTAATACCGGGATTACGAATTACAATAGAAAATTAAATCGCGAATTAAAGTGACATCCTCAGCGGCTTTGTCACGATTTCTTCCTTCTCTTGGCCGCTCGCTAACAGGATGAATTCGCAAGTGATTATCCGATTGTTTTGTGCGCAGAAATCGGAAGATATTACAGTATACGCGTCTTGTCTCAAGGCTTTGCCTCTGTGGACGTAATTTTACAAAATCCTGTAGTAGCAGCCACGATATCCAAATCATAAAATATAATATCAAGAACTAGCACTTATCGATTTCGTGGCATTTAAATACCACATTGTATTTTACAATTCTGATTGAACGATAATTTGTGATTAATTCTTTTAAGTTCTTTTGAATGTCTCCTAATGTTGAGAAACGTCTCAAATATAATCAAAATTTATTCCTTGGTTGAAAAACGTAAATGTCTGTAATGTAAAGTGAAAATGAAAAAGCATGCGTATTAAAAATAACTTATCTTTTTTTTTTCTCGAATTTCAGAAATTCTTTAACCGTACGAAAATATAATTGATTAAAGTATTAGCAAAGGTTAAAGTATCACCGTTTTTGTAACCTTGCTATATCGTGGCTGTCACTATATCGCTATGACACTTATCGATAGCGATATTTTAACCGTGAAATTACAATTTGTCGAACCATACATAAAATGAAAATAAAGAAACGTTTGTGCTCGTATCTTCAACAACGATTCCGTCACTCTTAGATAATTGGATATAATTTTTGTTTAGATTGACGATGCAACTGAAGTGTTTATAAAATTACAATTCGAAATCACTGACGATGCAGATTAATTGTCTCGGTCTGACAGAAGTTCCTACGACCGCAATACGATCTATTGTTTGAATTGTTTCGTATTACATCAGTATTACGTGATATCGTTTTGCACTCGAAAGGCGTTGAGCAATTCATCCACGACTCGGCTTCTCGATCGTTCCCTCCAAGTCTGTCTTTTAGTTTTTCAGTTTCTCTACAAACGTTATCACGTTTAATTTGCGTTGTCGAGCGCAAATCACTTTAAGTTACGACGAGGAAATCATAAACTAGAAAATAAATTAACGAGCAATTGATTCACGGTATCGATCTAACAAAAAAATAAAAACAAAAAAAAGAGAGATCTCTTCGAAGCTTCGGATATGTTGGCCATTATGCAATGAGATAATAATCTGAATAATTAATATAATCATACGTATCGCGTAATTAGGCAATAAAAGTGTTATTGATCGTTCGTCATGTAATCGAGGATATTTACTTTTTCCCGAATAACGAATCAAACCTTTGCAAAACCTCTTTCAATTGTCGATCAAAACAATTGATACTTTTTGCGTGCATGGATAATTATATTTTGCTCGATAGAGTTTAAAGTAAAGATAAGTCTTTGTTATCACGTGAGTTGTCGAGAAATATTATAGTTACTTCTCTATTTTGCTTCCTTTTTAAAAAGTTATTAGAAACATTGTCACTATCTTGAATTAATTATCGTCTAATTATCGTTTAATTATTGATTACATATCATACGCAACGTGTACAGTCATATGCATGTGCGTCGTTTGATTCGTCATAAGCTAGTTAGAACGATTAACTGAATAGAATACAAATAAGGGTAATTTCTGATCGTTCTAGAAAGACAAGCTAAGTAATTCTTGATATTCGATTTAGATAACTCGCATTATTTACATACCTAAGCATTACAGTGAGGAACAGAGAGAGAAAGAGAGAGAGAGAGAGAAAGGAGAAAACGAGAATAAAAAAAGAGAATCTTGTTACCAATGTAAGGTCAGTCGTAATCGGAAACGGAAGGCTTTTGAGGGCTTCGACTTCGATTTTCATGAAAGCCATTTGTCACGGAGATAGCGGCTTCCTGAGTTGAACAAATCCTTGGACTTATTTCCTGGTTAATTTCGTTCATTCACATTATGGTGTATCAATGGCAAGGTCTCTGAGAGGGACCAAGTGTCTGCTCAGAGAAAAGATCAATCCCCGATATGTATTTTTAATAATCTTGATCGTACATTTGCGAACAAGATTGAGTGTTTCAATACATGATACAATCATACCCTTCTTTTACGTAATTTCACGTTCATTATTTTATAAAATTTTCCAAGTGTTTATCAAATTTGATTTTAACTTCCAGGGATAGCGAATAATTTTTATACTCGCATGCATACACTTGATGATTAAAGATGATAATTCAGCAGTATATATATTTTTTTTTCTACGTGTATAGAAGCAAATTTTTATGTTATTCTAGTACATAGCAATTAAAAGAGAAACATATTTACAAATATTATTATTATATTTTTACAATTACATAATTATTTTCTTTGTATTTAATGTACGCCGCGCGCCGTGCAAAGGTTAAACGATTTTCTGAAGATTCAAATTCTCATTGGAGCTACGTTTCTTCATAAGACTGTAATAACTAATTCGACCTGGATTCGTTGTGTTAAACATAGAATGTTGCGTTAAGTGCAGACTTGTTTACTTGGTAATTTTACATTGAACGATTTGTTTTCATGAATGTTTCGCGATCGCGAACGACCCTGTGTCGATATTTCCAATTGCTTAGAAGGGGAAAGGATTAATCAGTATTATAAAATAAACAGCCTGTGTCCAGCCGTTTACTTTATCGTTTGAAAGAGTTTGGAGCAAAATGCAAATGAATTAGTCAATCAATAATGAATTTTTACAGGGAAGAATCATGAATCGGTTAAACGATCGAATCAATCAGATTGTAACGATAAAGATATTCTTGTCTCGTAAAAGAAGTACCGTTAACGGGCGTGCGCTAGTAAAACAACATTTTGAAATTCATATGTCGGAAAGTCCTCGTCAATTATCGTTGGGATGTATCAGATAGAAAAAAAAGTGAACGCGGATTCGTAGCCGGTGATGAAAGAATAAATAACTGGACAATCATTCAGCTGAAGAAAGGCATGTCACGTCAAGTAACAAAGAAAGAAGAATGTGTATGAAAAAAGTAAACTGCAAGTTGAGGGAAAAAAAAGTCGAATCGAACGATTCAACGACGAACAGGATTTATTGCTCGCAGGTTTTCAATGTGATTAGAAGGATTGAGCAGATACTTTGAAAAATATATTTATTGTAGTATGGTGCGACATTCCATAAATAGCCATATACCATATTGCGAAATAGCTTAAGATTAATGAACGATGCACCCTGTTATTCGATCGTGAAAAGTAACGAAGACTTTTATACACACAACAATCGGAAAACGTCAATTGATTGACATGATGAACTTAATAAAGAAACAATCTGATGCGCCGACTCGTCGTATGTAACATCTGTAAAGTTTTCAGATTTATCAAAGTTCAACACTACCGATAGAATGACGATTTATATTTCAATTAAAAATGGATTATTGTTTCATCTATTTGTTAGTTGGAAAAAAAAGATAAATATCGTTAGTTAGTTATAGATAATGAATAATCGCTTTAAAAAAAGAGATATAAATAATTGCATGGTCGATAACTAATTAATTGCAAAGGAACTTGAAACAAAATGATGCAACGATAATAACAAATAATAACAAATAGATTAGATTAACGAAAGAACGTATACACAGTGATAGTGGCAATGTTGCACTAATTGAGAATACTTTTCCAATTGACATCGCGTTCGTGACGTTGGTTCTGCGATTAGCAATTAATACATTCACCATTGTGACGGTCACTGGTGATTAAGAGCAAAAAAGACTGCCAAAAAAACGTCTAGCGAATTAACGAATCCGCTTAATTTTAAAGATCAACATGCTTTCGTTCTTCTATACATTCTTTCATGAAAGAGGAGAATTCTTCTTCCACGGAGTTCTTTTCATTGAGAGTTCCCCCTTCACAGAGTTTTAAGAAAATCAAAGAAACAAAAATGAAAATATTGCTCTAAACACCGGAAGACATTATCTTTGCCCATAGCAGTCATATCCACAATGGTGATTGAAAAATAGCATTATTTCATTTATGTAACAAGAGGCTTGAAATAAACTTTTGCACAGGTTATACCTACTATTTACAGGGAAGTAAACGTTCAACTGTCCCAATACATGTTTTCAACACACGTGAATTTCACAAAAATTGTAGATCCGCGCAAATTAGATATAATTTCGTCGCATGTAAGCAAAGAAGTCTTGGCGAATTTTTAACATTTATTATTTTTTTAAACATTTATTAGATGGCTTGTGAGCGGCGTTTATGTTCGTTAAAGTTCGTAGATCTGTCGCGGATGTTGATCGATCATTTTGGTTCAAGGTAGGGCAAAACAGTGGTGCTATCGTTCACAGTTCGATTCGTAAAAATAAATGTGTGAACATGAGAATCACGATATAATCGATGGATCGAAATGAAAAACTCACTTGTGATTTTACCTACGAGATCATTAGTTTCGGTTACTACTTCACGTACAGTGAAGGCGCTCTCATTTCGGTTGGAGACGCGATTTTTAGGTCAGGCAGAATTCTCCTTGGAAAAATCGAGTTCGAAGGCCCTAGCGATCATATAACGCTCGACGGTGATTCAAAGAAACACCGATCGAAAGGGATAACAAGTAGTCAATAAAGAAACGGATACTTGCAGACCTCGACTGCGTGTATTGCACCCCGTGCACGATGTCTCTCATTAACGGCAGTCGTCAGAAGATAAAACCTCTCAGTTTCTCTGGGATTGTAAATTCTTTTTAGAACGTACAATCAAAATATCGCCAACTTGCGAATCTTTCAATTGTGACAATATAACACGATGATTATCACGATTCGACATTTAATTAGCAGCAACATCCAAACGACAGTGGAAACGTGCCATCGTGGTCAGACGATGAGTCTATTCACGGAAATTTCACTCGCACCTTTCTTCATAAAATTCTACGCGCAACAGCCACATATTCGACTCTGTGGAAGCATGATTGTTGAATTGCTCACGAAAGTATTCAAATATTTTTACGCGTTGTATGAAACGTTTCGCAAAGTATATAAGTAAGAAGTCGAGCGTTTTTACTAAATTACAAACTGTCTTCTAATCTTTGTACTTTGTACTGTGATGCAAGTTTTATATGCAAATTCGATCGCCGGTAGTTTCTAGTAATAAACTTCTTACGAATATTCGGATACTTTTTTTGAGTTATTGCATATACTTGTTTATTCTTATTATACCACTTCAGGTGCAAATATTTGTGTGTATTTGTGATTGGTCAATAGTTTTAGTATGAATCATTTACAGATGTCAGGTGGTCATATTTGTTAATAATCAGTCTTTAAAAAAAAAAAAAGAAAAAAAATCCGCGTGGTCTTGTGTTTACTTAGAAAGTGAATTTAAAGCGGTTTTTCGAAACTTATTTGTCGTCAGTTATCGACCAGAGTTGGGATAATATGCTGTATGTTACATATTATTAACGTCGCATTATTAACGCAATCGTTGAAGCACAATCACCATCACCTGTAATTATGCCTTTTGTCGCTAATGTATAATATTAGGTAAAGTAAAAAGTAATGTCGCTTTTTTTTATGTGTTATTTTGTAACAAATTTTCATGCAACTGCACTGATTAAGTACGTTAATTGTTGTTATTATTTTAAATTGTTATTTTAAATTGTTTGAACCACCGTTGACATCGACGAATATTCGAGATTTCGACGTAAGTTTTATTAACATTTTTTGTAGCTTCGTTGGGCTTTAATCTTCAATGAAATAAAAATAACAAAATACACCTCTTCAATCTTTCGCAAAATAAGTTTATCGCGATTAATGGAAGACCGTGTCATTTGAGCACGCTCAAGTTTCTGGATCAAAGACTTCATTATATCACCAGCTTCGTTAGATATAAGTTTTAATCAGGATTCGTCGATCACAGTGAACAGTTTGTATTCATGAAAGAATTCAATTAAGAGAGTGGGTTTGTACATCGAAATTATCGTAAGATTGTCGATTTTGTCATATTCTAAAACGTTATTTATTCTAACGTTTTAACGTTAAATCTCATCGGTCCGGGGTGAAAAAAATCTCAGAAAATTTTAAATATCGGATGTTCTCTTAAGTTATTCTCCATTTCGACAATATAGACTTCTTAGAAAAATCAATAGGACCTTTTAGAACTGGAAAAAACATATTTATTTATGTTAATAATTGCTTGTGCCGGTGTAAACTTTTAATGGCGTGCAATTATTCTGCTATTCTATCAAGAAAAACCACAATCGTTATTAGAGGTCAATTTGCCAGGATACAACGAAGATCGATTTCTGATTAAAAGGAAGAAGCTAGTTAAAGAAGGAAATCTTGCCTCAAATTGTCGTAGAAACAACTTTTCTTCATCTCCGAATTATCTTCCGCTGCGTCATCTCTGTGTGAAATCTTTTCCGCAAAAATGAAATGCGTGAAATCCGTTCGATTCCTCCCGCGGGAGAATCAAGAACGAATCGGCTTACTTTTTCAGGTTGTTTCTTCTTGCAGAAACGATGACACGCTCGATGAAATTGAGAAACAATGCGGACAGATTTCGCAGAAAGAAGGAAGAGACGAAGGAAAGGGAATCGATCAAAGGAGCGATAGAGTTAAAGGGTCAGAGGGAATCGTTCCGACAAGTGGCAAGAAACAGCGTGAAAAAGAGACCGGGAGACCTCGAGACGTCCCTGGAAGGGTGCAACAGCGAGAAGCGCCGTTTTGAGAGAGGCGCCTTCCCTCCACTATAAATGCGAACGCGCCGGCGAAAATCATCTCAGTACCAAGTGAGAAGCGAAAAAACCCACGACGGACCTCCTGTGCGAGTGTGTGTACGTGTTTATGTGTACTCGTGCATGGGACAGGCTCTCGATGACTCGGGAGCACGTGTGTTGTACATCGTTGGTTCACAGGTTGTCGCAATTTTAACGCGGAAGAAACAGGAACGTTGTTCTGTCGTCGCCGGCGAGGACACCGATCGCAATCAGAATAACTTCGATCGTAACTTGTGCTCACTCTCGCCTTCCGACGTGCCATCGTTGCGTTCACGACATTCCGCTGTGATCCTGTCCTGGATCGTGACCGCGGCAATACAGATCGTTCCGTGGCGAAATCTAGTAGCGGAACATCCTTGCGCGGTGACATTCAACCGCGACTAATAAAAGTGATTTACGATCCACCGGTTGACGATCGATGATACGACCTTACCGTGAGAATCCGAACTCTAGTCGCGTTCAAACTCCTCGAGCGTATTGTCTATTGTACATTGTGTCAGGAATGGAGGGCTGGCTGAACTCTGGCGACATATAATGTAATTTAAAGAGAAAGGAGGGAAACTGAACTCGCGAAATTTGTCAGACACATTGACGAGATTCTCAATAAGTATAACTGCCAAAGGTTAGTGCCTTTATGGGATACTACTCATATAATGTTACGCGTTCGTGCATGCGATGTTTCATGCAATGTTACGATTATTACGTAAAATTTAATAAATCGGTGTACGATTATTACGTAAAATTTAATAAATCAGTGTAATTGGCTCTCCGGTTTCGACGAAGTCGTAATGAAATTGGCTCGATTTTAACTTTGTAAACAGATTGATGTGACGTCGAAAATAAAACAATCGCGAAGTAGCGTCTCTCGAATTAGAATAGAAGTGTTGTGCGTGAGATCGCGTGAATTGAATCGTTCGTCTGGCATTTAAGCGCTGTTATTCGATCGATCGATCGTTCGATTATGCGGATAACTCTGCCGCGAACGTTACCTGTTACTTGAAATTACTATATCAGAAGTTGTCCGAGTAGCACTTACTTACTTGCATTACGTTCACAGTTACGTTAATGCCAAAGCGTTCGGCATTCAGAGAAAATGAAAGATCGTTCACTCGTTTCCTTATATCCTCACAATCTAATGATACAATGATTTATTAATGAATTTCGTGAAAGATTTTAAGATGCACGTATATATTATATTTGCATTATATCTATGTAACATAATATATAGAATATTCAAAATGGATTACCCGTTATAAAAACATGAAATTGCATAAAAATCCTTATTAATATCCAAGTAATGTTCAAAACCAAGTAATTGACAACAACGTCCTTCGTTAAAAACATCTGAGAAAACATTAAAAGGAGTATGTTGTCGCCACACATCTTTTTACGATAAATTTTTATTGCTTCTGCACGCGACAACGTTATCATTAAATGAATACTCTTGTAGAGAATAAAAGTACCACTTTACGAAATACTTTGGGAATAAATAAAACTGATATCGTTTATTTAGACAGTGGTTCGATTATCGTGATTACTCAGCGTCCAGCACTCCCTGTCACACTTGCAAAAACATCTCCGTCGGAAAAAGTAACAATGAACCGCTTGTTCTCGAAGTTCAGCGAACATTTATTTTTATAAACATACGAAGAATTCGCCGCAGAATTCGGTGGATTCGCAAAATTTTCCGTTCCATGCTGTTCGACTGAATTCCATCGTTTCCGTCACGGAACCCACTCACGCGTCTCACGTAAAATAACAATCATCCTCGCGATTCCATCCTCCCCCATTTTCGAGGACTATCGCGTATCTTGCACGACGAATTGATATTACTCTAAGTTTTCCTATTAAATTTTCCTGTCAATAATCTTTGTAACTGTCACGCTATTATGAAGAAAAAAAAAACCGAAGAAAATATTGAAGCAAACTTTCAATGATCGAGCAAACATAAAACTATATAAATGCTAATAGCCCGATGCAATTATTTGTTTCGCGCGAAAAACCGTCAGTTAACAGTAACGAGCAAAGTGTTGGCAAGAAAATGCGAATTGGAAGAATACATTTGCTGTATATTTCACGGAGAACGATGGAAAACCCATTTATTTACGCACATTTACGTAATTTTTCTTAAAAGCGGTGTTGGCAATGATTTTTTTTTCCCCCTCAAGAATTGATCATTTTGGGAGGGAAAAAAAGATGATCGTTCGTTGGATGCAACCATTTCGTTGGCGGTGAATCAACCTGAGAAGTTTAATCGAGAAACGAGATAATGTCGAAATTTAATGGGCGGGCAAATTCGTTAATAGACAAATTGCGACTCACGTGCGAATCTGTCACGAGTAAGCGTTGCCTCCGACACGACAGAAAATCACGCGCGTCTCGTGACTCACGGGACCATTGTGCGGTTCTTCTTGTGTTCTGGCCCGCGTAGGGACAAGTGAACACTTAAACGGGTCTCATTATTCAATTCCCTCCAGTGGCCCTAGCGAGAAATAATCTAGTTAAAGTCATGTTTTTCGGCGCCAAAGAAATGCACGCGATTTCTATTGGAATTTGCATCGTGAAACTATGCTTGATACCTCTCTGTCTGTTACAGATACCGGAAGATTCGTCGAACACGATGATCAATCGAGTGAAACTCTGGTGGAAACTTCTATGCACCGAGCAGAAAGGTGTAAGGAACTTCAATCATTTTCGGCAACCTATCGTTTCATTATATGAGAAACATATAGATGATATTAAATAATATTACACGCTTGCGTGCAACGTATTCGACTTAATTATCGCGATGTCGTATTCCCGAAGGAGCTGTTTCTAAATATCTTTGTTCAGCTGTTTATCTTGTTATCTGATTCGATAGAATCGGTTATATGTCAGATTCGTAATATCTCAATCACAGTCGTTACTCGACATCGGACGTTGCGACAGTTTTCCATTAAGTAATAACTAATTAAACGAGGAAGAGCCATCGCATACGGAGATTAATACGCAAGAGGATACGAAAAGTGCTGAAACGGAGGGATTCGGAAGTATCCACGACGGGAAAAACACGAAACATGATCAGCCCGCGTTGGAAAAGTGTACGCGTAACAACAATGCACTTGAACGATTGCGATCTGTCCGGTAATTACTGCGATTCGACGTGTATCTGTCGAGAATATCTCTCCAGGCTTCTTTAAACGAGGCCAGCGAAGGGAGAACAACGAGGTCCGCGAATAAGTAAGTCGCGTTACCAGGCTCGTCCTTCCGTTCAGCGACGTCCGATGGGATTTTCGAGATTCCGGTACGGCAACCAGACCGCTTTCCACGGTATTCTGGCTTTTTTAGATCGGCGCTCGCTCCGAGCGACCGCGAACCTTCGTATTGACCTCCGGAGGAACTAGTTTCTTTGCTTGTTGCTTCTTAGCCAACGAGCAACGAGTGGACGAAACTCACCAGAAGTGACGAGTTCCTCATCGACGCGGACGCAAGTGAAAATCACGTCTAGGGAAAACTGGAACATTCGAGAGATTCCCTGTACTAAAAGACGTGTACTGAGAACATCGGGTTCTTAATTTCACGTTTAAAAATCGCGATCTTATTCGGTATTGATGAGGATCGTGAATTCCAACGGACGCTACGCTGGTGGAACGATACGTGAAAAGATACGTACATACATCGTGTACGTTCGATACGTGGAAAGATACGTACATACATACGTCGAATTCGTGCATCGCTTACGTGAACGTGCGGCGATTCCGGTGGTGTAATTATTTCAGTACACGTTCGCGGAACCTGGCTTCGATTTCTGGCCACGTATCGCACGCGACAGACGTAAGGCTAATTGGTTCGAACGTGGAAATGCCAAATGTGATGCGAGATAATCGGTTGAAATAATACATTCGGACGTGCTTATTATTCGAGCGTGAGCATCCGTGCGACGAAATTCTTCATACGTATTCGTACTTTTTTTTCTTTTAGATATTCGCTGGACTGGCGGCACATTCTGGACAAATATCCGTAGGACTCGGCCAAGGATTCAGTGCGATTTTACTCCCAAAATTGACGGAGGAAGGCTTTGCCAACAGCGATGAAAACACTTGGATCGCCGCACTGGGAGTTATCTCGAATCCTTTGGGATCCGTGGTCGCTGGATTGTGCGCCGAATGGCTTGGAAGGAGATCGACCATCGCGTTAGCTAGTATTCCTCACGCTGCTGGCTGGTTGTTCATAGCATTGTCGAAGAGCGTGCCTATGTTGTACGTGGGCAGATTCATCAGTGGAATCGGCATGGGCATGGCGAATGGCCTGTATCTTTACGTCAGTGAGGTAACTTTTCTATTTAAGTAGTCTGAATAAACTGTTTTTAAATAAAACGTAATATCTGAATTGAATAAAAATGCGAGGCAAATTATTTTTGAGACAAAAGTTGAAAGATCAGAGCAAAAATAAATTTAGAAAGCGTACTCGTAGCCACGAGTTGTAATTATGATAACTAATTCTTCGCGGAATGTTACAGACTGCCGCGCCAAGTCAGAGAGGCTGGTTGGGAAGCTGTGGACCAGTTCTAGTTTCGGCTGGCGTTCTGATGATCTACTCGCTCGGAGCGTTTACTAGGTGGGAGAAAGCTGCTGCGATTAGTATAGGACCTGCTATACTGTCCTTGGCATTGACACGGTAACAATCATTCTTCAAACATAAAAACTCGCGGCCGAAAATTAATCCTTCCCGTTCTATCCTTAATACTTCTTTTTCTCGAACTTACGCGACAAACATGAAGCTTGTATTAGAGAAACGAAAGTACAAGGGATAGGAAGAAGTTTGCAGTATAACAAAGAACAGAAGCTTCTACTTGTATCTTTTCCAGAAATTCAATAAAATCTCTAAAAAGTTTAAAACTTCTGCGAGGGAATTACGAATTTCCAAATTAACGTGAAACTTAATAACTTCTCGAGAGACCTAATAATTCGTTCTTGCGCAGTATGATTCCGGAGACGCCAGGTTGGTTGATCACTCGGGGACGGACGGAAGAAGCAAAAGAATCCTTATTATGGTTACGAGGATCTGGTTTGAGTACCGACAAAGAGTATGACGAACTTTGCGAGGCAAACGTGAAAAGGGAAGAGAGGAAAGAGAGTCTGCTGAAAGCTCTTAACATGCCAAGCGTCTGGAAGCCTTTTCTCATCCTGTTCATCTTCTTCGCGCTCCAGCAAGTATCAGGGATTTATATAATTCTGTTCTATACCGTAAACATCCTCAAAGACATCGGTATCGACTTGAACGAGTATTCTGCGAGCGTTGGGATCGGTGTGATTAGATTGTTCTCATCGATAGCCGGCGCTGGCCTGGCGAATAGCTTTGGCAGAAAAGCGTTGGCCTTCGTCAGTGGCCTGGGAATGGCGATCTCAGCTGTAGGCGTTGCTCTTTCCTACAGGTTCATACTCTTTACTTTAATTTTTCTTATTTGATTATCATATGTTCAAAATACAAGTTCTTTAGAATGCTTTCTATACAGTCTTCTAGACGAAAAGTAGTTGTGTACAAATTCAAATTACGCTTAATGATTGTTTCATAGATCAATAGTTCTGGATTTAATTTGGAACGTTTGCTGGTATATAAGTGGTATCGCTTAACTAGAACTGTGATATTGAAACAATCAAGCAACCAAGTTTGAAAAGACGAAAGTTTATCCGTTTTAAATCGGCGTTGTTCGTTTTTGTACATAACTACATACCGTCTTTCCGTCATTGACATAAATCGAACCGAACTAATTGATCCAATTTTTTTTTTTTTTTTTTTCTTCTCAGGTTCAAATTGCCATCTGTGGTATCCTTGGCATGCATCGGAGGCCACGTTGGCTCGTCTATGATAGGATTTCTCACTCTGCCGTGGGTAATGACTTCCGAACTCTACCCATTAAGATTCAGAGGACCTCTTGGAGGCATAACTACCAGCATGGCGCAGATGCTGACATTCGCCACCATTAAGATGTATCCTGATCTGAGCGCGTTAATTGGTATCGAGTCCACGATGTGGACGTTCGCTGTAACTGCTAGTTTAGGAGCTTTATTCGCTCTGACGGTCCTCCCTGAGACCAGAGGACGAAGCCTCGATGAGATAGAAAATGGATTCCTGAAAAAATCGGTGACAGATTCCTCGGTCGGCGTTCTGCCAACCATTTCTGTTCAACCCAAGAATATCACGCTCCAGAAATTCGCTTCCATCGGCGAAGAGAAGCATTACAACATCACGGCAAACGCGTACGCTTACGATAATTTCTGTATGGATTTAACCGCCGACGATATAGAGAAAAATACGGAGCATGCGAAAGATCCCGAAACGGATCGCGTTACTCATACCGTTTCGTTGGAACATATTTATTTCTAGAGAGATGCAGAAAAATTATAAATTTTATTAATAAATGGACTGGTTTTTCTACGTACACGTATAAGTAATCGATTGCCAATGATTGAAAAGTTCGTGATAAAAGCACGCAACGTGCGTGTTCGCATTTCTCTCCAAAAAAGAGCAACTTTTATTCGATGGATGTTAATCTCCTTCAATCTTTAACTGGTATCGTTGGACATTGGCAGCCATATAAAAGTTCGGCTTTACATTAAGATCACTTCTCGATTTAATTCTCTTTCAGAGAGAATATAAAATACAAAATTTTGTAATATAACGCAAATTATACTATAGCGATACCACTTAAAGGTTACATTTCAATTTCTTTCTACAAATTTATCGTCGAAGAACTACTATGAAATCAAGTTACAAATAACAAAGACTTTTAACAGTCAAGATGTAGATCATTTTTCGTAATATTGATTTCATCGTATCGTAAGCGTAACTTCTGATTACTAGAAGCGTTCTTATCTAAAAATCTAAAAGAATTTGACATGAATTGTTTTTTTAGGAGCCCTTCGATTATTTTCCGACTTCACTCTTATATTGTGATATCTTATCGATACCGTAGATATATTTAGACGTTCTATGTATTTATTGCGTGAATCGTTTCGTTTTTTTCTTTTTATATTTGCTGAAACACTCACCGTTTATTATTACAAAAATTCCTATGTCTCTTTCAAATGTGTTCTTATAAACAGTGAACCGAGTAATCGTGAATTTTTTCGTATACGCTTGTAAGCAACATATATATTTTTTCTTTTTTATGGATAATTGTGTAATAAGAAAATTGAAAGAGAATTGTTAACGTATTACAAATATTTGTGTTTGTACTTGACAAGAATGTCGTACAATATTGTAATACTATCGATGAGAATATTTGTGTGAAAATTAATTAATTAAGATAGTTTGTCTGCAATTATTTATGTATATACATATATATTTATATTTATAAATATCTCCTCTATTCCCTACGTTATAAATGGAAACAATTGTAAATATAAATTCTCCTCATATGAAGTGTACATAATTTTTATTTGATGTCAATAAATATATTATTTTTTCAACAAAGCTTTGTGAGCTATATTAATAATCATTCCCATACATTAATCGTTATCAAGTTGTATGAAATAAAATCTCGTTTCTACAAAATTAGCTACAAGTAAGTATGTACCTATTATTTGTATTAACATTCAACGCAATAATTATCAATAACTAATCGATGAGTAAAAACTTGTATCTGATACATAATCACAAAATGCAAGAAGAAAGAGAATTAATTTCCTTGATCAGATATTCTTCCAAATTTATTTGAATTCATTCGATTTATGGACGCTATGTTCACGTGGCGGTAAAATGCTGCAAATAATTTCAGTGTCTATCCTCGTCGCACGGTATTCCGATTCTCTCTTTGTGAGTAGTGTTTTTGTCTGTTGGATTGCAACCAGAAATTCTAAAATGTAACAGGAACATAGAATGTGCAAGAAGATATCTCAACTACTGTTAGACAAGGAGCGCGATACTGCCCGACAAGGACAGATACACGTGACGGAACAGAGAAGGAGGGCACTATCAAACGACAAGGACAGATATACTTTTCTCTCTCATTTACTGAATATTCGTCAATTACTCTATTTTTAGGAAAAAATTCGTGCACTTTTGGAATTGGATAGTAAAGTATAAACCTTAAGCAACATTCCCATATTATTTTGAATATTATTTTGTGTTTAATTAATTAATTATTAACAACTATTTCGACAAGTGCCTGGTCTTACTCGGCACACGTCTACGATTTTTCATTAGTATTGAGCTTATGCAAGATTAAAGCGCATTATTTGGAATCGCAGAACTTTTCTTAGACTCGGTACTTTATATTCCATACACAAAGATCGTTCATTGGTTATCTGTTAATTCAAATTATGCAAAAATTCATTGCATTGGTCCTCCGTAGTAACGAGTCGTCGTGCAATAATTGTTAATAACTCATAATTTGAGCAACAATACCGATACTAAACTACATGTGAATATTATATGTAGTCTTGTTTTTATTCTACGATTCCAAAAGTCCACAATTTTATTCTAAATTTTGATTAATTAGCGAATATTTAATGAATTAGACAGAAAAGTATATGTATCCTTGTCACGTGATGTTGCTATTCGTTTCTATACTCGAGTGCTGCCATCTAGCGGAGTGGCGAAACTTGAACTGAAATCTTGGAAATGTAACAGGAACATAGAATATAAACAGAGGTATCTCGACTACTGTTAGACAAGAAGCGCGATACTGGGAGACAAGGACAGAGACACGTGACGTAACAGAGAAGGAGGGCACTATCGAACGACAAGGACAGACATATTTCTCTTCCTAATCTGTTGAATATTCACTAATTACTCGATTATCAGAAACAATTCGTGCACCTTTGGGATACAAAAATACAGAACAGACCTTGAGTAACGTTCCTTTATAGTTTTGGATACGATTTCTCGTTTAATTAATTAGTTATTAACGATAATTTCAAGAAGTGCCTGGCCCTACGCGTGACTGTAATATGCACGACTACGATTTTTCATTGGTAATGAGCTCTTGCGTGATTAAAGCTCGTTATTTGCGATCGTGGAAGCTTCCTTAGTCTCTGTACTCTCTATTCCATGTACAAAGATTATTAATTAACCATCTGTCAATCAGAATTATGCGAAAATTCATCGCGTCGGTTCTCCGTAGTAACGTAGCACGGCGGATTATCGTGCAATAATCATTAATAACTGTTAATTAGAGCAACAATTCCGATATAAAACCATATGTAGTCTGGTTTTTCTTCCGCAATTTCAGAAGTGCATAATTTCCTCCCAGAAATCGAGTAATTAATAAATATTCCATGAATTAGACGGAAAAGTATATGTATCCTTGTCACATGACGTTGCTGTTCTTTTCTGTACTCGAGTGCTGCCATCTAGCGGAGTGGCGAAACTTGGACTGAAAACTTGGAAATGTAACAGGAACATAGGATATAAACAGAGGTATCTCGACTCCTGTTAGACAAGAAGCGCGATACTGGGAGACAAGGACAGAGACACGTGACGTAACAGAGAAGGAGGGGACTATCAAACGACAAGGACCGACATATTTCTCCTTCTAATCTGTTGAATATTCACTAATTACTCGATTATCAGAAACAATTCGTGCACCTTTGGGATACAAAAATACAGAACAGACCTTGAGTAACGTTCCTTTATAGTTTTGGATACGATTTCTCGTTTAATTAATTAGTTATTAACGATAATTTCAAGAAGTGCCTGGCCCTACGCGTGACTGTAATATGCACGACTACGATTTTCCATTGGTAATGAGCTCTTGCGTGATTAAAGCTCGTTATTTACGATCGTGGAAGCTTCCTTTGTCTCTGTACTCTCTATTCCATGTACAAAGATTAGTAATTAACCATCTATTAATCCGAATTATGCGAAAATTCATCGCGTCGGTTCTCCGGTATTGTCGGTAGTAACGGACAGTCGTGCAATAATCATTAATAACTGTTAATTTAAGCAACAATTCTGATACAAAACTATATGTGAATGTCGCTTGTAGTCTGAACTTTGGTCCACGATTCCAAAAGTGCATGATTTCGTTTCAGAAATCGAGTAATTAGTGAATATTCAACAGATTAGAAAGAGTAATATGTCTGTCCTTGTCATTCGATGGTGCCCTCCTTCTCTGCCTACGTCACATGTATCTGTCCTTTTTGCACAGTATTGCGCTTCTTGTCTAACAGTAGTCGAGATACCTCTGTTTATATCCTATGTTCCTGTTACATTTCCAAGTTTTCGGTCCAAGTTTTGCCACTCTGATAGATGGCAGCACTCGAGTATAGAAAAGAACAGCAACGTCACGTGACAAGGATACATGTACTTTTCTGTCTAATTCATTGAATATTCATTAATTATTCGATTTCTAAGAAGAAATTGTTCACTTTTGGTATCGTGGAAGAAAAACCAGACTACAGACAATGTTCAGATGCAGTTTTGTTCGGAATTGTTGCTTAAATTAACAGTTATTAATGATTATTGCACAACAATCCATCGTGTTACGCTACTACGGAGAAGCTATTCCATGAATTTTCGTACGATTTGGATTAACAGATAATTAATTATTAATGTTTATGCATTGAATATAAAGAGCAGAGTCTAAGAAAGCGTCTACGATCGCAAATAACGAGCTATAGTCGTCCAAAAGCTCGACAGTAATGTAAAATCGCGGACACGCATCGCGCAAGCCAAGACGCTTGTTGACATATTTGTTAATAACTAATTAATTAAACGAGAAATCGTATCCAAAACTATAAAGGAACGTTACTCAAGGTCTGTTCTGTATTTTTGTATCCCAAAGGTGCACGAATTGTTTCTGATAATCGAGTAATTAGTGAATATTCAACAGATTAGAAGGAGAAATATGTCGGTCCTTGTCGTTTGATAGTCCCCTCCTTCTCTGTTACGTCACGTGTCTCTGTCCTTGTCCCCCAGTATCGCGCTTCTTGTCTAACAGGAGTCGAGATACCTCTGTTTATATTCTATGTTCCTGTTACATTTCCAAGTTTTCAGTTCAAGTTTCGCCACTCCGCTAGATGGCAGCACTCGAGTATAGAAAAGAATAGCAACATCACGTGACAAGGATACATATACTTTTCTGTCTAATTCATTGAATATTCGCTAATTAATCAAAATTTAGAATAAAATTGCGGACTTTTGGAATCGTAGAATAAAAACAAGACTACATATAATATTCACATGTAGTTTAGTATCGGTATTGTTGCTCAAATTAAGAGTTATTAACAATTATTGCACGACGACCCGTTACGGCGGAAGACCGGCGCGATGAATTTTCGCATAATTTGAATTAATCGATAACCAATGAACGATCTTTGTGCGTGAAATATAAAGTACAGAGTCTAAGGAAGGTTCTGCGATTCCAAATAATGCGCTTTAATCTTACAAAAGCTCAATAATAATATCAATGAGAAATCGTAGACGTGTATCAAGACCAGGCACTTGTCGAAATAATTGTTAATAATTAATTAATTGAACACTGTTTAATATCAACTCTTTAATATTAGATTCCAGATCCAATATCTAGTAGTATTTTGCTTCAAATCATGGGATATTATTTTCATTTTTTATGAATGTAATGTGTGAGACAGTAGGGCTATAATGAAATCAATAACTCAATATACGTTAATATCAACTATATTTATTATTTATATTTATTATACAACAAAACTATTCTGTGTAACTTACAATAGTAAATTTATGGGAATAAATGTATATATTCCAAAACTGGCTTGTTCGTAGGATCTGAGAACACGTACAGCTCTCCAAGAGTGGGTTTAATATATGTATCTACTGGCACATCCTCATATATTGGTTCTCCAAAGAATGTACCCACTTCCCAATATGGGAAATCTTTCATTACATCAGCTTCTACTTCTCTCACACGTTTCAATTGTTTTAACAATCTACAGACACAATATGCTAGTAGTATAATTAAGAAATACATATTTAAGTAAGAGAAAATATAATATATGATAATGACAGCGTTAACTATTAACAATGTTAATGAAATTCTAACATAATCTATAAAGGTAGTTTTCTAAAGGCAAATTATATGACATGCATAAAATTATACTTACGCTCTATCGTTTTCTGCAAACAAGATAGGAAATGCTGCTAATTCCCTACTTTTGGCCTCAATAATACGTTTTCGTTCACTTCTCCAATTCTGCATATACAGTGGCATTCCAATAACATTAACAGCAATAAATATACCTATACCCATTTTACCTAAAATAATTATATTTAATATATTTCAAGAAACAGTTGTATATACTTGATACATCGTACATTCATATTTATTAATTTTATTAATCAAAAGATCTCGAATCAAATTACAATAATCTCTTAGATAATATATTAATATATGTTAATATAGGTTAATTTGTACCTGTTGCGAATGAGCGCAGCTTGATTCGTTCGATTTGAAAGGGAACATATCCTCCCTTTGGAGGTAAATCTTGAGGTCCTTTGGCCTTAGACATCCTTGTTAACTGTATATTGCTATATAAACAATATATTAAGTTAACAAAGACTAATACTTTTACCTGCCGTCCGTCTCCGACGACCTCGAATAGAACAGCACTAGCACTCCTGGTGAATATTTCGGAAATTATTTTGCACGATTTGTGCTAATTTATGTGCACAGTTAAAATTTCCTCATAGGTTCTTTGATTATTTGTTTCCATGTGTCTAATTCTGTAATTAAAAATCATAAATTTTTATACATATTAATAGAATTGATATTTAAACAAATTAAAAAAACAAAAGACATTTAAATGAAAATAAAGAAAATTAAAATGAGTATCTAATCACCATTTCATTATTTTTTATTTTTATAAGCATGGCATTCAAACTAATAATTGCATTTATTTTAAAAAAACATTTTAAAATTCGAATAAAGTATATTATGAAACTACAATAAAACATTTTCAAATAAAAAGTTATTAAATTAGACAATAAAATAACATTAAAGTATAACTATAATCCAGTCGTTACAGTCATACTTAAGTAATATTATTATATTCATAAGTATATGGTTCTTATATTCATAAATATATATTATTATATTCTTAAATATATGGTTGTTATATTTTCAGTAAAATACAATATTAAATAAATATATTCAGGCGTTTATATCTTGCAACTTGATTATACACGATTGTATAACTTAGAGTTACTTATTATATTATTTATTCTTGTTTATCTTATTATCTATGCAGTACATACAGTATTGTATAATATAAAATATCAATCACAACAAATCTTTATATGAAGATTGAATAGGAGGAAAACAGAAGGAAGAAACAAAAATACTATTTAATCACTTTTTTTATCATTAACTAATTGCAGACATTTGCTATGTTCATCATTTAAACGATCATATTCCTTAGCAAGAGATTCAGCTTGTGACTTTATAGCTTCTTTATCTTCCTTTTCCTTTGCAAGCTGATTTTCCAATTCTTGATTTTTCGTTTGCAATTCTTTAATTTGATTTTTCCATTCTGATAGTACTTTGTCGTGAGCTTCGTTTGAATCATTTTCTGCGGTCTCCTTTGTATTTATCTTTTGTTGTAGCAACAAACGTTTGGCTGTTGTAGTTGCTGATTCAGCTTGACGCATAACAGCTTCACTTTTCGCTAGCAAAGTGGCTTGACCAGAAATTAAAATTACAAGACGGCGTATGACAAGACTTAGAAACAATGCAAAGCCAGATATGTAGAAGTTTCGTTGTGCTCTGAATAATCTCATATTACCTACATAAAATAATGACAGCATTATTCTACAATATCTAATATTACATTATCAACATATCATACTCAATACAAATAGAAATACATACCTTGCATTTCAGCATTCAAATGTTGCTCTTTAGTTTCATGAGCTGTGGAATATTTTCTCATTTCTCTTATAGAATCCAATAAAAACAAAACTAATACTCCAAGCAAAAACAAAAAATAAATTGATGCTTTATCGCTTAAACTTTTCAGAAACTGGGATCTAAATAATTTCTGCCATCTTGTTGGTGAAATTATTGGTAATACTAATAATAGAACTACCACAATTTCAAAATAAAGAAATCCAGCAATTAAAGTCCACTGCAGACTCATGATTAATTTCTGTTCAATCTATGTAAATATCTAAAAAAAAATCGCAAAAACATTAATATTATTACAAATATTAGATTAATTTGTCATTATTGTAAATATTAAACTTATACTCAGTATGCTGATATTCCTCATTAGTAATTTTTGTAAATCTCATTAAATGATTTAGTAAAAGTGATATAATTAAACGTATGTACAACGTCGAAATATCGGAATCATTTCAAGTAAAAATAAAATCCCTTAATCAAGATTTTATCAACTCTTAATAAATTCTATTTTTAAATATAACCTACATAGTATTATCTTAGTACAAAGACTGTACCATTGTTCTTACCTTCTATTTATCTTCTTTTGGGTCACAGCTATAATAAAAAAATTATTATCAATGTAATAAATTTTAAAATGTTACATATAATGACAAAAATCAAAATTAAAAATAATGTAATCGAAGTTTTCAAAGAAAAGAAATAATTGAAGACAAATGTTAATTAAATTACTTTCTATATTATCGAACATACTGCATTTATCGTAAGCAATGTTTATATACTTAGGACAACAATTTAAAAACAATTCTTTTAATATACATTTAAAAACTAAACTGACCTGTTACCTAGATACGTGTTTTGACTCATCGTCAGGTTTGCCAATATTTCTACTTGCTAATTCACATGGAAATACATAATATAACAATATATTTTTATATATTGCAATGTGATAGATTTCATTAAAAATTTATCGTCATATTTATATCTGCATACACGTGACACGTATTAGAAGATGAAATCATATCCTTAATGTAAATGTCAAGCATATTGCTAAGCTTAGGTTAACAACAATACTGTCACGAATATTAGAAGATTCTATTTCATGTGAATTCAAACACATGCTAGAAGATAAGGAAGACAAAAAAAGTGAAAACGCAGTGTCATGTCATAAAAATGTTATTATCTAAAAGTATTAATAATCTTTTAACATAAAACAAGCGTTAATGTTTTATATTTAACTAAGAAACCAATCAATTTCATTTTATGCAAAAAAAATTTACGTTTGGATTTATTGCTATTACTTATGACTATCGAATTTGTAAAAAGAACTATATTTTTGTTCTTAAAGATATACAAATTTTAAATCGAGATTTAAATGTTTAATTTCTACTATTTGATGTTGCAGTACGGATACAATTATAGCTGCGCTTATTACATAAACGGCTAGTATGAATACAAGAGTGCATTTATAAGTGAAATGTAAAATATTTCTTTTTTATTTAATTATCTCTATAATTATCTTAACAATAAATAATTATCTTGCAATAAATAATTATCTTGCAATAAATAAATTATCTTGCAATAAGTAATTATGTTGTTATAAAAGCAGTTGAATATAATTCAATAATAATTTAGGACAAATTTTTTTTTATTTATTATCAGTTTATGTTAAAAAATTTGAATATTGTGAACTTAGCTTTATAACAGATATTTGTACATAGGCAATGTGTGTAAGTTGTTTTCTTTGTTTTGTATTAAATCATATTTAAATATTTAATGTAAAATATTTAATAATAAAACTGTAGCTTTTCTACATAATCCCAATGGTTTCGTTATGTACATAAAAATAATTATAATAATTGTCTAAATGTTGCATTATTCCATTCATGTGTTTAAACATTAAGTTTAATTAGTACTGTATTCTAAAATTTGGTAATAACCTTATTAATAAATGACAGCACTTTTTTTAAACAATATTTATTTCAATATTTATTGTAAGACTAAGAAACATTGTATATGCTTATATTTGTTGTTAGACACACATTAACATTATATTTAACTCTATTAACATTCAGTTACTAAAACAAAAACAGAAACAAAAATGTGTATATTTTCTTTTTTTATAAAATATTATGTTGGTATATAACAAAATTTTTTGACGATATATATTAATAGTAAGAAATGTAATTTTGAAATTATAGTTAAAAAGCACATTCAAATAATGTAGAATTTTAAAAAAATTACATTGTTTATATTTACTTTATGTATGTTTCAGGTAATCAGTTTTACATTTCATTTAGTAGCTCATAATAACAAATTTGTACTGATAGAGGTAATTTTTGGAAACAATCAGTCGTGACTTTATTAGAAACAAATTTAAACAACCAACATGGGTTCTGGACAAAGTGCTCGTAAGCTCACTATTAATAATGAAGAAATAGGTGTAATAGAAATATCGGAATCTGTTGTGGAACGATTAACTCAAAAAATGTCTGAAACAAATGTGACAAATGAAGTAAGAGCTGCTACAGAACCATCTTCTAAAAAAACTTCACAATTATCTCAGAGTGGTGATATACCAGTAAATGCTGGATATCCTGTATATCATCCACAATTAACTTTAAGTGCTCTTCAAATACAGCAACAGAATGAGGAAGAATTTCGTAAACAGGATAATTATTGGCAAAGACGTTTGCAAAAATTGGAACAAAAGCATTCAGAAATTAATGATATTATTAACGCAGAGTATAAAAAAGCAGCAGAAATATATATTGGTGGTATGCATAAGCTTATCACTTTATTTTGTAGTATTGTATATAATCCTTAAGTATTGTATATAATCCTTAACTTTTTAATTGCATTTACTAATAATTATATATATGTTGTTTTCTGAAATTTCATACTATTTATTTATTAGAATGTATTTAACTTTTATTATTTTTTTATAGATAAAAAAGGAGTAAATATTCATGATACTATCCAACCATGTAAAAACAGTTCTGAAAAAGTGTTCCAATGTTTCCAAGATCACCCTAAAGAAATTCTGAAGTGTTCTACTTTAGTTGAAGAATTTTCTAATTGTGTAGATCAGCGTCGTGCACGTGTAATTGCAGCACGCTGTTAATACATTTTAATATTGAATCATTAGTAGTTTAATTAATCATCATGTTATTTAATAAAAAAATTTTAGTTCATAAAAATAAATTATGTAATATATAATCAATTTTGTGTACTTATTTCTACAATACTATTATATATAGATGACAATAAATATTATATATTTCTATTGTAGATAAAATTTAAACAGTATGAAAATAGGGTTAGCAAAAAAGTTAACATTATTATTAAAATAGAGATTAACAATTAGGAATAAAATATTAAATATAAATAATTTTTTGAATCACATTAGAATATTACATAAGATCTTTCATTTTTTATTACTTTTAAATGACAAACTTTGCTTTCATTGATTTCTGGATATGTTGAGAAGAAATTCTATGCAACTTTTCCCATATGTATGATACCATTAGAAGTTAATTTCTAACATGTTCATAAAAATCTTTTGACACTAAAACTTTTTATTTTGGTGCGAATAAAGTTTAGACAAGTTGTATCTATAAACATAATCATATGTCATATCAAGATGTGATTTATAAATTTGTAAACACAGATAGACAAGAAAAGAAAACTCAATTTCCAATTAACTTAATTGTTCCAAGTAATAATATATGTTTTAGTAAATCTAATCCAAATTTAAACTTACAAGCTACAAAATAACACAAAAACAAGAAATAGAAATTATTTAGAAACATTATAATTTTGATACCATAGTTACCATGGTTTTGATATCATATAGGTTTTTAAATAATTATTTTTATTTTCTTTTTTTTTTAACCAAAAGTTTTCATAATTAATAACATAGTGAAACCTCTACCAAAAGGCGAAGACTTCACATTCTAATTCATTTCTGCAAATTTTTTGTAAGTTATAAAATTAAATTATATTATATAAATTTAAGATTTAATTCACTTTAAACAAAGTGTACATAAAACGTGTAAAATAGATGCGTATTTTGTACCATCTATTCTTACGCTATATGTAAAGTCACCGATTACTTATTATTGGTATGTATTTCGAAAAGAATGATTTCTCTCATAAAATCATGTCTTTTAATTTAATTCAACAATCGTAATGAATACTAGCCAATTTGGCACATTTGGTATATTATAGTTAGACTAAAAACAATTAACTTTTGCCAATTATTGAAAACACTGAAATTCTTAACCTTTGGCAGTCGAAAGCCGGTATGTTCCTGGCAAAACATTCTTATCGTTGAGTTGCTAGAAAAGACAATTCGATACTGCATGTTTTAGTCTTTATTTAAAGTGAAGTGACTTTTTGGCGATAAGATTATATTACATTATATTATATTTCTTTTGATTGTTCACCACAAATCTATTCTGTCAGTATTCACATAGAAAGCTCTTCGACTGCTAAGAATTAACACAGTGAGTGCTACAAATCATTTTCCAATTAATTCAAATTGATGAATCGTTTCATTGATATATCGTATAATATAAATATGATATATAATATACTGTTTTATTATTAAATATTGAGAAACTTTGGACTCGATAAATAAATAAATTATCAAGTCTAAATATTGGCAATCCTGTTGATGAGTCAACAAATCTTTCTACTTAAGAAGTTAGTTTAAATCTCAAATATATTTTTATATTATTCGTGTAAGTATATAAATGTTTGTGTACATACATTTAAAGATAAAAAAAAATATATTTTAAACGGAAAATATATTTCTTGTTATACGTATCTGGAGATAAATATTATTCGAAAAAATGGAATATGCAAATATTTACTAATCTTCTTGAAACTTTGTTTTCACTCTAAAAAATTTTATGATCATTATGTTATAAATAACTAATCACATAATTTTTATTAAATTGTTATTATGTGACAATATGAATTCGACATTTTCACTTTACACTTCCTACAATCATGTTTTTACTTATATTTGTTTAAATTGTTAATGGAGAAGGTGAACATTCAGTTATTTAGTTAATATTTATATCATTATTTATGATTATTTATTTTTGTATATATCATTGATATTAATAGTTTTTTTTTATAATATTTTAGATATATACATACGTTAAAGAAACAAACAAACATGAGCTTGCAGTGGACTTTAATTGCTGCATTTTTATATCTTGAAATTGCAGTAGTTTTATTATTAATACTACCAATTATTTCACCTAAATCATGGCAAAAACTTTTTAAATCTAGATTTTTAAAAAGTTTAAGTAATCAAGCATCGATGTATTTTTTAATTTTACTTGGAATATTAGTCTTATTTTTATTGGATGCTATTAGAGAAATGCGAAAATATTCTACTTCTCTTGATGAGCATAAAGACCATCATTTAGATACTGAAATGCAAGGTATGTATTTATGTATTTGATATTTTTTGTCTATTTTGAGAATTTATTTGTAATGTTACTACCATTTTATATAGGTAATATGAGATTATTCAGAGCAGAACGAAACTTTTATCTATCTGGTTTCTCATTGTTCTTAAGTCTTGTTATACATCGCCTTGTGATTTTAATTTCTACTCAAGCCACTCTGTTAGCACAAAATGAAGCAGCTCTGCGGCAAGCTGAATCTGCTACTACAACAGCAAAACATTTGCTGTCACAAAAACCAATTGGGAAAACTGACTCAAATGCAGCTCACGATGAAGAAATATCAGAGTGGAAAAATCAAATTAAAGAATTGCAAACCAAAAATCAAGAATTGGAAAATCAACTTACAAAAGAAAAAAAAGATAAAGAAGCTATAAAATCACAAGCAGAATCTCTTACAAAGGAGTATGATCGTTTAAATGATGAACATAGCAAATGTCTGCAATCAAGTGGTGATAAGAAAAGTGATTAAATGATACTTTATATTCAAAAGTATATTTTGTTACAAAAATTATTTTTTATTTATTTTTTAGTTGCATTTTTAACGTTTTATAAACGTTTCAATATTTTAATACATTGTTGACCAGCAAATTTTATATGAAAAAACGAGTTGTGATGTGTCAGCAATGTGTTAATATATTTATTAATGATATAACAAAACATAATGAAACATGAAATTAAATTCAATAAAATTTCTTTTTAATTGTTTGGTTTCTTTTTTCTGTTTTATATCTAATTTCTGTATCTAAAATTTGTTTCTCATAATATATAAGATATATATGCTATAATATAAGTAATAAACAATATATAAAGCTAAAATAAAGGATCAATTAATTTAAATATAACATAGCCTTTGAATTTTTTTTTATCCAATAATCTTATATCGTCATCAATCTTAATTTTTATCTTAAAATTACCAAAAATTGTTAACAATTCTTAGTAATTCCAAGATTATTTATTAATTTGTCGATTAAATATTATTAAATTGTTGATTGATTAACAATTATAAAAAACGATATAAAAACATACGTATAACATTAATTAAAAATTAATGTGTTCCATATTGATTGATTCCATATTTCCGGTACCAGTTCTAGGCATAATCGTATCGGAGAATCGAACTGTTATTTTTTATATTGCCATATTTCCAGTAAGAAACTGAACTAATTCTAACACCTTGAGATTGACAATCAAATGAATATTCTAACGCGCATCTGGATACTTTTTATTTTTTATCCCACAGCGAATTGGCTGTTCAATCTATGTCAAGATAACTTTCAATAAAAATCATAATTTGTTTTCTGTGCTTATGATTTTAATACAAAAAATTTACAAGCATTTATCAAGTATTTAATGAAATAACGATTGTTATGTCCAAGGATCGTCGAATACTAATTGTGCTTTTGAATGATACAGAATTGTGTGAATGAAATAATTGCAAAATGTTAATATTTGAGTGTTAACATTTTTTGGATTATAATAGATAATACTTACAATATTACTACTGTAATCAAACACCTCAATGAAAAGATCCAAGTCTTTATTTCCTTTTGTACAAGTAAGTGTTGTGGCCATCTGCATTCACAAAAATTAAATTATTCTAGACCAACTTCAATTTTCATCTTAATTGCAGAAAGTTCTTTCGAGAAGTATAGCCGCCGTAATATCAATGTATAATAATAATATTATGGAACAATATTATATAATAATTGTTTTATGCTATTTAAATTTCAATCGTAGTCTACAATTAAATCTGTAATCAAATGTGAAACGAAAGAACATTCGAACGGCTAATGTCGGTTTATGAAAATTTATGAAAACCACCTATACTATATAGCTTTATGTGAAAAATGAAAAACCACCGGATGTAATCATGTAACATATGCTTATTAATTAATCATTTTATGTACTAGCACTGAAAAAAAGACATTTGGAATTCGTATAAAAGATCATTCAATTGAAGCGAAGTATTTGTCGTTGGAAATAAATTATTTATTAAATAGTTTTAAAAATAGAAGTCTGATAAATTCAAGTTCATTTCACTGAATCACTTTTTTAATATAATTTTCACATACGTAGATGTTAAATACTAAAGTTTAAGTTACAGATTTTGGCTGTATTTAGCTTTAACAGGCTAAAGGTATTTTAAAATTCGAATACTTGTATTAAAACCTGAAAATCAAGTTTCGTCATGAAACTAAAGATTTCAAACCGTCAAAATAGAAGATATGTTCAACAGTTTACTTATTATCTATCTATACTAAATTCTTATTATTATCTATCTACACTAAATCCTTACTATTATCTATTTATGCTAAATCCTCTATACACTGAAAGGATTAATCATAACAGAATTATACAAACATGAAATCCCTTATAAAACTAGCGGCATGTATTGAAGGATTACCAAAGGAGAAAGGAGCAATGGTAAAGAGTATTAAACGAGAAAAAAGATTGAAAAAGAAGAAAGTAGGCAGAGAAAAAGAAATGGAAAGGATGAAAAGAGAAACGAGGACTCACAAAGAAGTGAAAGGTTCACTGTTTATGCCTCTATCTGCTTCTCCGTTTGAACGCATGATCTTTATTAAAATCAAGAGGCATATCCCTCCTTTTCTGTCTCAGAGATCTGAAAATTCTCGACAGAACAGATTTAACAGAAACGATCGGATTTCTCAACCGATTTTCGTTCGTCAGTTCGCGTCTATCAGCCGATCGCGTCGCGCAGTGAGTTGTAAACAAGGGTGTGATTCTGATATATCATTTAACCGATAAAGTATTTCTTCTAAAGTAATTAAATACAAATAATAAGTAATAAAGTATTAAATAAATTAATCGACTAAAAAGCTGTATACGGTTATTTAAAAAAATACTGTTTTTATGATCAAAATAAAAAATTCTTTGTAAAGTGTTAATAAAAAATTTCAACCGGATATATGGTTGAAAAAATAAACAAGAATCTCAAGTGAAACGATTCGATTTGTTAACTTAAATATTCCCTGAGATATTAAGATTTTATAAAAATAATATGATTGTGTTTTATTAAGTGATTTCTTTTATATCTTTTTTTATAAATGTGATGCGTACAGCAACATGTCTATTCTTTTTCTATTTATTATAAAAGTTTTTTAGTAGGAATTATTTATTATTTAGTCAAAATTGTGAGAAAAATTTTTTTAAAATGGAAAACGATGTTGGCCATATGGAGGAGGAATCAATCGAAAGGAGGAGAGTGACAACCTTGGAAGAATGTTCCCATATAATCGGGGTGAACGACGCGGCTCGTTACAACAGAGAAGCGTTTAAACAACTTTTGCTGGATCCGGTAAATATTTTATCTTTTTAATAATCGAGTCAATCGGAAGGGAATATTTTAATTAAAATTTTGAAACTATCTCTAATCTGTTCGTTATCCAAATCAGTAGCTCTAAATTAGGTAATATATATAATGAAATATAAATAATGTCCTAAGTAATAATGTCATAAGTGATGTCTGTGTATGCAAGCATTAATTTTATATTATTTTTATATGTTATATTAAAGTCTTCTAAAAATGAACTATTCTAAAGGATATTTTAATACGTGTACTAGTGCTAGAACCAATTAATGCGTTCTAACATACCTTACTACACAAGAAAACTCCCGTGAAATCTTCTACCGCAATTAAGAATTAATCGTCACTGAAAATATACTGTCAGAATGTCACGAAGCATGGTAGATACCATGTCTATATCAATGTATCTGTTATTCATGCAAATTGAAATCGAAGCAATTATAAACATGTAATTTTCTAATCTAAAAAGAAGTTCGCATACTGAAGAGCTCTTCAGAGAATCTCTAAAGGGACAAAACAATGAAAAATAAGACAAGGTCGTGCTACTATTGAAAGCAAAAACACCAAGGTTAAATTGTTATTGAGCAGAGAAATGATTTAAGACCGAAGAATCCATTCACTGGAAGAAAAGGATAGAGAGAAGGAAACAGAGAGAGTATGGAAATGGAACCGGAGGTAACGGCGGTGGGAACTGTCGAGGGCTAGAGATTTCGATCAAGGTGGCTGATTGCCCGTAGCTAACGAGCCTTTACGCCTCCGGCAATGCTCATTATTCAATCGTAGCCGTGATCGACCAATTTTTACTTGATGAATTAAAGATGAGATGAAGAATCATTCAGTATGAATTAATCTTTTCAGTGTATTATAAAATAAGTAAATATGAAAAAGAAGGAGTCTTCTTTTTCTTACGACTTAAATTTATCAAGACACGAAAATAAAAGTTTTAAGACGTATTGCTTATCTATTCGTAAAGCGATAGTAGCACAGTTTTATTCGGACAGAACAGTATTGTATATATATATATATATATATATATATATATATATATATATATATATATATATATATATATATATATATATATATATATGTACACACACGTTATTACAGATTATTACAGAAATTTGAGGTAAAAATTTGAAAAAATAAATTTCAGACCTTGATGGAGAAAATATTTTCATTATTCGATCAAAATCAGGATAAAATATTGACGCAAGATGAATGGATCGAATTCTTAAAAGGAAGATTGAAGTAAGAGCTACTATATATCTATGAAATCTTGTTATAAATAAATACTTATATTTATTGTTTTATACGTTTTAATAGAAATGACAAACCAAACGATTTTATTCTCCAACTCGAGAACGTTACATATAGTATATGTGGTGATAATCCAATAACTTTCTCGAAATTTCAACAAATATTTTCTACTAAAGAGGTAAGTGTCAATATATTAATCAATGCTCATATTTCAGTTTTATTATAAATAGCGCAGTATACACTTTTTCCAATTTTTCATTCAAGAATAAAGAGCATTTAAAAATCTTTTTCTGAATACCTACTTATTTACACAATAACCAAATGTCAATGACTTGAATAATAAATATTACATTTAATTACACATAACTCGACTTGCATTTGGTCATATGTTTGTTAGGACACCTATGTTACAGATCGTAGATAAATTATTTCGACGAATTGATCAAGAAAATTTAGGATATGTCACATCCTTTCAAATAATGGAATTTCTCGCAAGCATCAGTGATACAAGGTAATGCTAGCATTAGCAATTATCTAGCGCAGATTTTATTAATGATGACACCATTTTTTTAATATCTCTGAAATATTTATCAATAATTTTTTCGAAGACCACTCGCTGGTTTCGACGAGCACAGTTTGGAATGGCTGGGAAAGCTTTTTAAACAGACGGTGGGCAATGAAAAGGAAATCAGACGCGAAGAATTTAACAAAATCGTCATTTCGAAGAACGTAGGCAGGAGGCATAAGTATTTTTCATTTCGAATTTGCAGTTTAATATTCTTCCCTTTGAATTTACTTTCCGTTTAGATTTCTATTTAATTGATTTTATAACATAAAATATCATATAATCATAAATTCTCAAAAGATGTTAAAATTTAACGACAATGTAATTTCTTTCAGCCGTTTTTCACTGATAGAGTATTCCAAATTTTCGACAAGGATAATTCTGGAACGATATCACTTCAAGAATTCCTCGATGCAATGCATCAGTTTGCGGGAAAAAGTCCTGACGATAAAATCAAATTTCTTTTTAAGGTTTACGACATAGACGGTAAAATAATATTATGAATTTATCTAAATACTAAAGTAAATTTTAGACAATTATGTCAAATTGTTATGACGTCAAATTGTTTGAGACGATCAAACTTATAAATTTATTATTTGAGAAAAGGTGACGGATTGATACAACTTCGTGAATTGGAACACGTGATGAGAGTTTGTATGGAAGAAAATGGAATACAATTTAATGAGGAACAAATTAAGGAATTGACTATAGCGTTATTTGATGATGCTGATCAAGCTAATCGAGGTGCCATCACGTTTGAAGCTTTGAAAAAACAATTGGAGAAACATGAAGGATTATTAGAAAATCTATCGATTAGGTGAACTGAGTTTTACTTCAAAATCATCCTGTTCTGTTATCTTTATTCTGTACCAAAAGATGTTCTGTTTAATTAACAAATCAAGATTGCCAAAAGCGTTAATTAATACAAATTAAAATAAATGATCGCTATACTAATTTACAGGAGAATATAGTAGAAATTGTAATTTATAAATTATTAGAAATTATAATTTATAAAAAAATAAATTTAAGTTAAAAATTTAAATATTAAATTATTAAAACCAAATATTAAATCACAGTATTGACCGATGGCTAGTACCGCCAAAACCAGAAATGAAGCAAAAATCACACTTAGAATTCCTTACCTCGTTGCGCCCTTATCAATTAACGAAGCCATATGTGAAGAACAATTATGTTTATATCCTTTTCATCTCAATCTTCATCTCAATCAATATGGCCTTATTCGTAACAAGGCTCTACGAATATAGAACATCTAATGGCTATGTCATGCTTGCGCGTGCCTGTGGTAAGTCTCTCGTCTTTTCAAAAACCTGAAATAGATCATATGGAATCTCGTTTATATTTTCGCTTTACAAAATTATGACAGAAGTTGACATAGCAAAGCATTTGAATTTGTTTATTTTCCAAATACAAGCAATTATCTATTTGAATGTATCTATTTTCTAAATACATGCAAATATAGTTATTTTATTATTAAAACAGGTCAGTGCTTAAATTTCAACTGCAGTTTTATCTTGGTTCTTATATTGCGTCAGTGCATTACCTTTCTACGAACTCATGGTTTCAATTCTGTATTACCATTGGATCAACACATCTATCTTCATAAGCTAACTGGAATTCTAATCGGTATCTTCAGTATAGTACATACACTGATGCATCTTCTCAATTTTGGTGCGCTATTATTTTATTATTTTATAGTATTTAAAACAAAATAAAATTCAAGCTTTTCTTTTTAGAACAAAGTACAACAGATTGTAAAATTCTATTGAATTTTTGAAAATATTTTAAAAATCGTTTCTTAATCTTCTACAATGTCCATTCAAATGTCAATTGTGATCTAACGAAATTGTACTTGAAAATTTTGTTAAATGTTTCCAGGTACTATCGTGGTATATGACGAAATTCTTAATTCCAATAATTATACAATATCTGAATGGTTGTTAACAAGTCGTCCAGCTCTATTTGGACTTGTAGAAGGCTTCGCAAATCCAACTGGAATTATTCTTATCATTCTTCTTGTCATAATAATGATGTGCTCCATGCCGTTTGTTCGACGTGGTGGATGTTTCGAGGTGATAAGCAACTTTTCTTAACACTGCAAATGTTAAATCATATTTGAGAAAAAAATTAAGTGTGTGGAACAATAACTTTTGAAGGAAGTCCAAAGTAATGATCATTCTATATAGAGTTGAATTAATGAATAATTAATATTAATATTTTACAGGTATTTTACTGGTCACACTTATTATACGTACCATTCTGGATATTGATGATATTACATGGACCGAATTTCTGGAAATGGTTCGTAGGTCCAGGCATCATGTATTTGTTGGAAAAAATACGTCGAATTGCCTGGTCTCGGTCACAATTAGGAAAAACATACATAAGTTCAGGCCTTTTGTTGCCATCGAAAGTGACTCATTTAGTCATCAAGAAACCTCCACATTTCGTCTTTCATCCCGGCGATTATGTTTTCGTCAATATTCCGGTTATAGCTCGTTATGAATGGCATCCTTTCACTATTAGCAGTGCGCCAGAACAAGAAGGTTTAAAAAATTTATTTTAAATAATTAATCCAGAATTAGCAATTATTAGATTGCAAATTTTGTATTTGTATTTATACAAAATTAAAAGATATAAAAATTGATAGAATGCATGTGTGTAAAATACAAATTAATACAAATAAGCGGATATTTGTGCAAATTTACATTATTACAAAATATATTAAAAGAGTATTTTTCTCTAGATATTAAAAATTATTATAAAAATACTCTTTTAATATATTTTGTAATAATGTAAATTTGCACAAATATCCGCTCTCTAATAATAATTCATATTATGCCATCTCACTTTTTATTTGAATTTAAACAAATATTCATATCTTATTTAGGCAATATGTTTGATCAAGTAAGAAGGTCAACAAATATTTCAAGTATTTCGTTTTTACAGGATATATTTGGCTACACATACGAGCGGTAGGTGAATGGACGAATAGCCTTTACTCATATTTTGACAAAGAACAAGTGAAACTTCAGAGGAACAGTATATTTTCTAACAAAAATTGCAGCAACACTAATACTCCGAAGAAAATGTGAGTTTCCCACAATTCTGTTTATTGGTCGACCTACTAAAACTCTAACTATAAATGAAAAATGAAACATTATTTTTAACTGTTTCTTAATTTTTTTTAAATACAGATATCTTAACGAAGAACAAAAACTAACGGCGAATGACAAGATACTTTCGTCCACTAAAACAAACAGAAATCATCGTGGTTTCGACAATCCTGTATTTGTTTCTAATAATGAAAAAATAACGCACTCGCCACAATCTGCAATTGGTATCAATAAAAAATTATTATTACTAAAAATTATTACTAATATTCTATTTCAAAATTAATTCTTTTCATTTGCAGATATAGCAGATATTAATAAAATCTCGAACGAGAAGAAACTTCATCACTCTTTATTTGTTAGTAAAATGCCTTTAGAAAAGTCTATTTCAGTACCTAATATGCTGCCAGAAGAGAAGAAAAATGACAGATTAACAGTGTGAGTAATTAATATCTCAAAATATCCTTTCAAATATTAAAGAATATGAAATATCATTATTTCCACTAATTTTACGTTATTTGCTATAGCCTTCGTGATTATACGAGATCAGAATCAGAAAGAAACTTCAACGACCGTCAAATGCAACATGCGCGTTTAAAATCTTTAGACCAGATTTATTCCAGCCCGCAGAATAAGGAATTGGCTCAAAGCTTCCGATATATGCGGAACAAACCCACTATAATTGCTTTCAAGACTCCAAGTCTGGAAAATTATGAATCAGAATCAAGAACATCTATAAATGAATATAGTAAGTCAACATGTTTCGACATTTCTCAAAATTAAAGTTTTTTTAAAGTAAATAGTAATTTTCTGTTTCAGTAAAAAAACAGTAAAAATACATATATATGTAGACTAGCTTCACTTGTTTTCTATTTAGTTTTTTCTAATGTGATTTCCAAAAAATTTAAATGTTTTACATTGTAGAAAAAAAAAACTTCTGATATATAAGAATATAAATTGATAAAATCCTTAATAAAACAGCATCACAAACAACTACAGATGAATACAGAAGAAAATCATCGAACAATCTAAATATAATTCAAGCAGCAGAGGAAGGCAGACTCCAAGAGACTTCAAACAGAAATTCTGATGATGATATCAAATCTGATTCACGTTTAGCACTAAACTATACCGTTGGAAAGCCATTGGAGGTATAAATATGTAAAATTTTAATTTTAAGATCACAATTTTCCTGTTTCTTATTACGCTCTTAATTAAAAAATTTGAAATTTAATTAAAATGTATTAGTAAAAATAGTTATAATAAAAATAATTATGAAATTAATTAATGACTTAATAACTTACAACCGATGAATTCAGGAAAGTTGAAAATTTAATTAATAATTAATTATTATTCAGATCTTTTTGGATGGACCATATGGAGCTCCTTCAAGTTATATATTTCAAGCGCAACACGCAGTTTTAATCGCAACAGGAATTGGAGTAACACCTTTCGCTTCAATATTACAATCAATTATGCATCGTTACTGGAAAGCCAGGCATACTTGTCCAAAATGCAAATTTTCTTGGGCCAGTGAAATTCCTCCCACTGTGATGCATCTTCGAAAAGTAAGAATTTATTTAATATTTCCAACATTTGTTTCATATAATAAATATAATTTCATGATATATAATTATATGAAATTATACCGTTATCATAAGATCGATGTATTTTAAAAGCAAATATTAATGGTTCTTTAATTCAATAAATTTATTTTTAAAAGCTTTTAAATCTTTGAAGCATATATTAATTTTATAAAATTAGTTTAATATAATTATAGCACATATTAATTTTATAATATTAGTTTGATATTTGTTTCATTTATAGGTAGACTTTTTCTGGATTAATAGAGATCAACGATCCTTCGAGTGGTTTGTGAATTTATTATCCCAACTAGAAATGGAACAAGCAGAGTTAGGCGTTGCTATGGAACGTTTTCTTGAGATGCACATGTATATTACCAGTGCTTTGCAGAAAAATGATATGAAAGCTGTTACTTTACAATTAGCTATGGACTTAGTTCATCAAATGGTTCGAAACCAATAAATTCCTATTCTCTTCTCAAAAAATTTCTTCCCAAGAGTGTATTACAAATAAATACTCTAGAATAATCTTAATTCCTTCATTATGAAAGTTAGGAACTTTTATTGGCTTGTAAAACAAGACAATTTTTATTACTGTTGATAAGATTCTTTTTATTTTATTCCGTCTCTTATAAAGATTATAAAGATTTAAAGATCTCTCTATAAATTTGCAATATTAAGTAATTGCAAAATTAAATTATATCCGATGATTTTAAAATATTATAAAAACCACAATACAAATAACTGTATATGTATTTTTTCATATGTATATATACTTACATACATTTCGTAGTGAAAGAATTAAAACGAAGATGATGATTTTATACAACGAAGACTTAGATGATTCCATATAAATAAATAGTTTAATTTTTCAGGAAAAGCGGGATCTTATAACAGGTTTGAAAACACGGACAAACGCTGGCCGACCAAATTGGGATAAGGTATTCAAACAGCTTCAAGAACAGAAAAAAGGTAAAGTGACGGTCTTCTATTGTGGCCCACCGCAACTGGCAAGAATTTTACGTTATAAATGTGATCAATTCGGTTTTAGCTTCAGAAAAGAATCATTTTAAACTTTTTAAAAAGAGAATTACACTGTACTACGAGATATATTTATAAAATTCCTGTTTATCATCAATTTTTTTCTAAAAGTAATGATACATCTTCATCTACAACTAAATTTTCCATTGTGTAATATTATGTTGTTGAATGTTACTTAATTTTTTCTTGTTGAAGAATCAGTATGATCTTTTCAATAATACCATCCAAGTACAAAAATTTTATTTCATGTTGTTCATAATTCTTGCCGTTTCATGCATCAACCAAATTGTCATTAATACAACAAGAAAATTTATTTGACGTTCTGTCATAGTTAAATTATCGTCATCATTTCGTTAAATAAATCAACGATAGTCAAATTTGTAATCAGAATTCGATATTCGACTAATTTCAAATGTATAATAATTCACAATATAATCTGATAATTCCTGTGTTTTGTTAATTACTTTCTCGAATTGCTAAATATAAACAAAATTTTGATCACTGATGTTTGTAGAATACCATAATTAATTTTTTCTGCAACATACTTCATTCGTTATTAGAATTAAAAAACACTTGTCTCAATTTGTTTCAATATTCATTACATAAAATTAGTAAATTAATTTGAAATTACTTTAAAAATGCCAAAGTTAATTAAATGATAAAACAAATATAAATAAAAGATTCGTTAGTCAAAACTGAAACATAAATTATACGATTCATTTTGTATAATATCAAACAAAAGATTAAGATTTAAACTTACGTAATAATAGCGTATTTAAACTTACGTAAAATTCTTGTAGAGTTAGTATACTACCAACTAACATCGTTAAAAAACTAATTGTAAAAAATATTTCAAAAAACAATATGTAATAACCTGTAAGAATAAACTGTAAAATTTAACATGTGCACTGTTACACAATATACAATTATGCCACTGAGTACAAAGTAGGTTTCCAAAATTTCATGAAGTTCAACTATAAACATTCATTGCAAATAAATATATTTAATAATGATTTATTATAACTCATTATAAGTGCATAATATATAACTAACTTAGGCTTTTCTTATATTAAGGAAAATAGATAAAAATAAACAATCACGTATCTGAAAACAATATTAATATATATTTTTTATTTCAAAATTTAATAACACAGATTAATAATAAAATTTAAAATATATAACTGATAAAATGTAAAAATACAATTCATATACATAAAAAATAATTTATATCATACCTTTACCTTTATCATATTTGTTTATATTTTTTTATTCATAAAATATAGCAAATTTTTTTCCATTTAAAGCCAAACTTTGGAATGTACGGGTAACTGAAACCTCTTATATTTCGAAAAGAAAGAATTAGATAGTTTTCTTATCTGTGTTTACAAGCATGGTTGCTTTATTACAATATTTAATATTGAATTCACAAGGATGTTGGTACCATGGTTCACCATCAATTTGCATAGCGCAAGACTTTATTATTTTTACCTGTATTTTATAAAATGTTTGTAAAACAATAGACATATAATAAACAATAGATATAAAATATATATTTTCACCTATTTATTCCTTTTAAAATCTTTTTAAAAGTTTAATCTATTAATTTAAATAAATTTTAAAATACCTTTATACTGCTAGCTTGTCCAAGTCGATAAGGTTGAGATAATCCTACTTGAAGTTGAGCCATATGAAATGAAGAATAAAGTGCTACTACTTCTAATTTACCATCATTGATGCTTTGTTTTCCATATTTTTCATAGCCTATTCAATATTCAAGATATTCACATTTTCTCAATTATGTTATATATAAAAAGTATAAGTACCTTCTAATCCCATATTCCACAAATCAACTCCAGCAGCCCATGATGGGATGTTTAATATTACGATACTTTCGATGGATGGTAAATCCACTTTTTCATCATCCAAATATAATTCTATATTTTTATTAAGATTTTTACAGTCTCGTTCAACTACTTGTTGCATTCCAAAGCATAAATATAGTAGCTAAAATTTATAGTAGCTATTAAAGACGCAAATCACGTATCATTTTACATAATATAAGTAAATATTTAATAAAACAGAAAGTACCTTATTGAATAATCTACTGCTATAAAAATAAAACCGACTTTCTCTTGTACGATGAAAATTTAGTGTTACTTGTGCATCTACTCCCACACTTAAATAGTTATACATGTAAAATACTTGTTGTGAACTTCTAAGTCCTAATCCACCATATGGTTTAACTGTCACAGTCCATCTAATAAAATATTTAATTAATTATACATATCAGAAATAATTTAAAACAGATTATATTGAACATTTCGTGTGCACCTATCAAGTTCGATTTTTTGTGCTAGTTGTATCTCTTGTAAAATATCTCTAGGATCCTTATTTGGATCATGCTCTTTTCCCCACCCTAGTACTCTTGATAAATCATTTCCCGTTCCCAATGGGATTATTGCTACAGATGGAACTGCCTGTTACAGATAAAGATATTAATTCATATATCTGTTATGTGAAATATTGATCTGTTATATGAAATATTTTCTGTCATCATATGTTAAAAAATAATAAAATTGCAATCTCCATTAGAAAAAAATGTAAAAATATATTCCTTTTTTTTAAATAAAGAAATTGTTGGTAGTTTAACAAATAATGAAACACATATACATAAATTTAACTTAATTTATAAAATATATATGTGTAGAAATATTACCTCCAATCCAAGTTTATGAATGGCATTCAATAACCAAGCTATTGTTCCATCTCCACCTGCAACAAGCACTGTACATGTTACTTTCCCAAGTAAACGACACCATTCTAAAACAGCAACTGGATCACGTTCTGATAAATCAACAACTTGTGCAGGATTTAATAACCTTC
Source organism: Frieseomelitta varia (assembly GCF_011392965.1). NCBI lineage: Eukaryota > Metazoa > Arthropoda > Insecta > Hymenoptera > Apidae > Frieseomelitta > Frieseomelitta varia. Next base: position 132,659 of record NW_025109960.1, read on the forward strand.
TAAACAAAGATAAGATTTCTGCTCCATCATTATTGCCAGATTTTTTATTTGCTGAAAATAAATTTTTTAAGTCGAACTACAATTTCCAAAAAATTATTTTGAACGTATAATTATATGATTATAATATTATTATAATTTTATTATATTAACTTACCAACAACTATAAGAGGATTCCACTGAGGCCAACTTGGAGGTATAATTGAACAAAGATATAGTCTACGTCTTACAGTACTTCGTAAATTTATTACCTCTAAACTACTTGGTGGAATTATCATTAATCTAAATTTACCAAAATCACATATCTGAAAAATTTTTTGAGATAATAATTAATATACAATTAATTAATTAATAATTTTTATAAATTGTACATAATTGTAAAAAATATTAGAAGGAATATACTTTAGAAAGCTTAGATTTGCAGTTATCATGGACACATCTTTGACACCAACAACACCACCAATCTGTTTGTCCAGGTTCCACATCACATTCTTCATTACATATGTCACACATAACATTTAGAGGTAAATTACCTTATGAAATGAGCACAAATTAACTTAAATAATTTAGTGATTTAATTTAAATAATTTAGTACCTTAATTTAAGTAATACCTGATATTCAAAAAATAAAATAAATAATTTAATTTTTAAATACTACTTATAAAATATACAAACATAAGAAGATAAAACATACCCTTTATCCAATGATGTTTCATTGGCTCATTTGTGTTTACAGTAATAAGTTTGCATTTTAATTGTTTATCTGCAATCTTGACACATGTAGGATCCGCGCAAACACCACATGAATCACAGATTAAACCACTAATATTCAATAATAAGCTTTCACAAATGCTACAGTAATATGCCTAGAAGCAATACTCTTAACTTTTGTATATTATATATAATCACATACACATTCATATACATACATACATATACATGTACTCGTTATAATCTAAATTTTATATTTAGCATTCTAAATTAATGCTGTCTAAAATGATTATTAAATTGCTTATTTCAACTGATTCATATTCAATCAAGTTCAGATTTGAGTCATACTCAAAAACTAATTATAAATAATTTTATTTTTATAATCGATAACATTCACATTAATGTATATTTACATTAAAAATGAAGCAAATACACAGTATATATATACATATACACAATATATACAATAATGTATATACTTATTATCATAAATAATTAAATTAATTTAGATATACACAATTACATGATATTAAAATTAGAATATTTTACAAAAAAAAAATATAACGTTTCATTTCTTCAATATGATTGATAAAAATGATAATTACAAATCAAATTATTAGCATTGATCGATTAATACCTAAAATATATCCGAATTATACCCAAATTATTCATTACATAATGGCAAAAGATGAAGTTATAATTTAATTAACTATGATACTAAAGAAATAATAATTGCAAAAATTAAAATACATTACAAAATTCAAATTCTCAAAATCTTAACTTACATCACTATGATGATAATGATGAATTTTCCATGTATAAATAAAAATGAGTTAAATGTTTATAAAAATATATATATACATATACATTGATACATACATACCTTTGTTTCTCTTTTAATAGCTTTCCAATTATGCTCTTTGGTAACATCTCTAATATGAATATGTGGCTCTTTTACAAGATATCGGAAGAGATGTAATATAAGTATAAAAAATATAGAAAACAATGCACATAGAACAATGGTGCTACATCCGTCCTCTAACATGTTATTAAATAAATTTTGTTTCTTCCAAAGTCATCACAATACATAAAATGGTTACTGCTAGCAGATTATAAGTATTCTTTTGTATTTCAATTTTTTATACCAGAAAAGCTTCCTTCATATCATCCAAAATAATTTGACACCTTTCTTTTCGTTTCGATTTGGCATCGAGGGAAAAGTGCTACAAAAACATATAGGTAAATATATATTTCATTTAATTAATTAAAGGGATAAATTGTATTCAATAATTCAATAGCAGTAATTACACAAACATAAAAGGAACAAAAGGAAAAAATATTTTCATATATTGAGGAAAATATACTAATAGTAAAAACGTGATTCCGTTTGAAGAATTACACTAAATAGAACAGATTAGAGATTAAATTTATTCACCTTCTTTAACTTTTTTTTATCATCAAGTCATTTGAATCTCATTCGTCATCTACCGCATTGCACTTCACTCTATATGAATTAGATATTTGTATAACAATTTGTATTACCAACATACTGCATAAAAAAAAATTAAAATTAGTGTTATCTTTCTTATCACATGATTTAATTTGTGTGTAGAAAATGCAAATTTATTTGTTAAATATTATTTATCCCGCATTTATTTTTACGATATAGACGATTTTCGTAAAATCATTAAAGTAATTTAAAAAATAAAATATAATTAATTATAATTTTATTTTCGACTAAATATACTAATGAATTCAAAAATTCTATTATTTATATAAAGTTATTCAGTAAGTATGTCATAAATAATAATAAATAACTTTAAATTTTTAATTGTGTACCCTTCTTATATGTAGTTCATTAGAAATAACTTTAAGCTTCATGTTTCTATTGGTACTCGAATTAATCGGTACTATATTTTCGGATTAATTCGATCAAACCCTTTTATTGGAAACAATTGAAATAAGTGAAAATTGATTTTTCAAAAATAGAAATCACAATGGCACGTGTTATAAAATTCGTAAAGAATATTTATTATGATCCTTTTAAATGGTATGTAATAAAAAAATTTCTTTATTTGCTATATAACCTCCCAGTTAAATTTTATGATCATCTAATCTTGTGTAGTGCACGTTATTTATTAAAATTTGTAATTATTATATTTGCTGTTAAATAAAAATAAAATTCATTATGTAAATAGTTACGCACAATTTCTTATTTACAGGTCAATAGTTAAAAGTATCGGTTTATTTATACTAGGCGTAAAGATTGCTGTTGAATGTAAAGGAGTGAATCTAATGCCACCAATTTCTTAAAAACTGAAATATTAAAAACTGAAAATAGATTTAAATTTGTCATATTATGCATGTGCATATGTATTTTATCATTCCCATGTAAAAAATAATTGTAAAAGGCACAAAACATTTGTATATACTTGTTTTATTTAATTTCCCCATTCATTTCTTAAGTGTGTATATATATATATATATATATAACGTCACAAACACAATATATTATGTTAATAATATTTGTATAATATGTAATAAAATCTTCAGCTATTTTTTTGTTAAAAACTTTTATATGAAATATATTAATAAATCTATATTTTTTTTAATTAGATATGATTATGCATATTATATACAACTACTAATTTTTTACATTAAATAATTAAAAGAAAAAAATTTTAATCTTAAAAAATTAATTTTTTCAATGTGTATTGCAAAAATAATTTTACACTAAAAAAAATAATATTAAATTAATTTTTTATTATTTTGCTCTACTATTACAGTAAATAAAAAATTATTTAATTCCTCAATGCTTAAAACAACGCTTTTGTACTGACCTACATTTTATGTTGTGTGATATATCACACAAGTGTATTTATTAGTACCTGTTATACTATTACAATAGATATGTATAAATGAAAAATGTATTTAGTTTTTTCTATTCAAACTTCTCTAAAAAGCTAGATAGTTTTTGTATAACTTTTTCTCATAAGTGAACATTTTTTTAGTTATTGTTCAAGTTACTTATAACTAATATCATTAATTTATTATCATGGTGTTGTATAGAATGTGTTATATAGAAATATCATACCTAACTTAATCAAGTCTTTATAATTTGGATTTTATTTACTACATTATTACAATAACAAACTATCATTATATCGTGAGAAAATATTTGTATATTATTTACATGGTTTTACTCTTCCTTGAAAGAATAATTATTAATCTGAAGAGATTATTAATAAAAATTATACATAGGTTACATATTGAATAAACAAAAATGTGAACTTTTGAAGAAATGATTTTTTAGACAAAAGTTACACATATTACGTTTCATGTTATACTTGAATTTGTTTATAGTGTATGTGTGATAATATGACACGAAGACAAATATAGAGAACTAATAAAACTTCGATACACAATACGAAGTTTTTTATATTAAATCATGTAACACACCATGTCAAAAATATTTGTATATTATACTGATTACTCAACTTCGGGTAGATCCAAAATTTCTCCAACAAATTCAGCAACATTTGTGTCCTTTTTGGCATGCTCTGTGATGAACTCAAGTTTTAATAGTTGATTATAATTTGGACGGGCAGTATAATCTTTCATTAAACTGAAAAAATAATTATTAATTAAGCTATATATATATATATATATATATATATATATATATACACACACATGTATATATAATAAATTTAAAAATTAAACATTAAAAATAATTGATTTTACCATTTAGTAATAAATTCATCAAAACTGGTGGAAAATTTACCAGCTGGTAGCTTTGGTGCTTCATCTTTTACAACTTGCTTTAATTGTTCAAATGGTGTTCCCCAAGATTCATAGGGAAATTTTCCTGTTGCTAATTCAACAAGAGATATACCTAATGACCAAACATCAGATCTGATGTCATATTGTGAAGGGTTACCTGTTGGGTCTATCCTTTCTGGCTGAAGAAAAGGTTACGATGGAGAATTTATTGAATAGACAGGAATAGAAACTTTATAATCTATCTTAAAAAGTTACGTACAGCCATATATGGTTTACAGCCAGCATCAATAGTTTTAGCAACAGAATCCACAAGATAACCAGAAATACCAAAGTCACAGATCTTAACCTCTCCTTTTCGATTAATTAGAATATTACTAGGTTTTACGTCCCTGTGAATTACTCGCAACTGTGAATATAGATAATGTAATGCACTTACTACCTGTAAATATTTTTAAAATTATAATTATGGCAATACTTTAATAACAATAATAACAATAAATTATGATAATAAGTAATAACAATAAGTTATTTAATTTTTTCTTACTGCAAAAGCAATTTTTCCTAAAATATCTTCAGGAATGGCACGTCCATGCTTATATACTTTTGAATAAAATTTATCCAAACTCATATCCATAACTTCCATACATATCCAAACATCTCCTTCCCTGAATAATGCTCCATAAAATTGTACTGTATACTGACATGCTGAACTACGCATAGAAATATCTAAATCCATAAGTAAACGTTTTTGTTCTTGTGTATTAACTGTTGCAGTTATTCTCTATAAAATACATAAAGTAACTGGATGAATAGCGAACATATAAAAATTTATTTATATATCTTTGTAAGAACACATTATACCTTAACCGCCATAATAGTACCACTTTGTTTATGTCGTACTTTATCCACAATACCATATGCTCCACGTCCAAGAATACAAATTGTTTCTAAATCATCTGCTTCTACCACAAATGTTTTATCACCTATGGTTATTGTAGTTCTTTTATCTAGATTTCTTGGTGGAGTGCTATAATACATAAAATTTATTATTGCTTTTATAAAATTATTAACTTATTAAAAAATCAAACAGTTCTGACATAGTATTATATATTTTTCATTTAGATACATACTGTTTCTTACATATATTTATAAAAAAAATATATCATATTAATAAAATTATATTATTATAACAGAAGATAACAAACAAAAATTACGTTAATTATAACAATATAATAACAATGTAATAATATTACATACACAGGTACGGGTGTCTCTTCAGAAACCTGCAATTTCAAATTCCTTTTTCCTCGACGTACAGCCATAATTCAATAAGCAATTGATAAATAATATTAAGTCTGTAGACGCAATTGTATATAATACATATTCAAATAAATTGTAATAAATGACAGTAAAGTATTCTGCAAGAAAATTAATATATACTTATTTCATACACTACAATAATATTAGGAAAATCGTTAGGGGAAAAAGATTAAAGGTTATGCAATAAATTTACTACAGATAAATGCAAGTAAATTAATGAACAATATTAAATCTTTTTCGAAATAATTTTACTATAAGATCATTAAATTTATATAATACCTTGTTAATAACATAATAATATTATAAAAAAATAACGACAAAACTTTAAACATCCGTTGCCCATATATGAAGTTTTCAGTAAACTCAAATAGTCGCTTGAAATTGCTCACAAAAGCCAATTCAGTTTTCAGTCAATTTAAGCTTTTTATAACTGAATTATCACCTTCTAAACATTTAAAATTAAAAAATGAAAAGATCCTGATACTTTATTTAAAAATTTAATGAAACTTTAATGAAAATTTAATGAATAATGCTCAACTAGTAATAAACCGTTTAATGGTAAAATTATAATGTTTTGAATTATTTAATATGAAGCATTAAATATTCAATCTTAAAGTCACATTCATATGAATTTACATACATATTAAAATTTCTGAACATATTTGATAAATTGAATTTTTTAAATATTATATTAAAGCTATTTTTAACAACATTTTTAATAGCAAATGATATACATATTTGTTAAACAAATCTAACTTAATATTTCGAAATATTGTAAAATTACAATGAAATAAAGACATTAATAAAATTATATTCATCATACAATTATTAATTACAAAAAAATAGCTTTCTAATTTTTAATATACAATATAATAACAATATGTATGTTGAGCATCATATGAAAAAAGTTAAAAAATAAAATGTAAAAACAATCGAACAGCTTAAGAAATTTTAAAATCAATATCATTTTTTAAAATAAAATTATATTATAATTCTTTTTATATATCAATCAATGTATTATTTAGACTGCACAAAATTGTAGTATTATAATAACTATAGTTGAAAATAAGTAGCACAAAACAGTTATTTTTAATTTAGCAAAATAATGTTTGAAATATTTTCTCTATAAGTAAATCTAGTTTCTTTTTTATTAAAAATCAAACATTTGATCTACATTTTGAAATCTACAATTTGATTACATTATTTTTCATTAAAACTTTATTACACATATCTATAATTGAAGAGAAAAATATTTGTTATGAAACGAAAAATTCAAAATGAAAATTTCAAATTATCCATGAAACATGGCAATGAAAGTATAAAATTTAATTGTTATTTTATTAAGAATGAATAGGTTTTACTTATAAAATAAATCTTATATACAAAATCTTAACATATAATTAAAAAAAAAAATAATGCATAATTATTTGAATATATTTGTGGTATAAAAATTTTTATTTCTTTATTAAATTACTATTCTAACCTATAGATATCGCAATTGAAAATACAGCTAATAATACTGTATATTAAAATGGACATAAGCAAATAAAGATTATAAATTTGTGAAATTAATAAATAATAAATATTTACATTGTTCAACATGCACGATAGTATAGTTTAATACAAAATTACTATTAAAAACTATCCATTTCAATATTACTTATTTTAACAATGTTCATTCGAAATTATATTATAAAAAATCATTGGATAAAAAAGTTAGTGTTAAGTACCTACGGAGCATGCTTTAATGGAATCAGCTGTTTTTGTTATATGTAAAAAAGATTTTTAATGTAAAGTGTTTTTTTTTCTTCAAAATTGTACTATTTGCAAGATATTTTGCACAAAATGATTGATACTACAGCACGATGGAGGATGTGTTATGAATCTATAGACAATTCAACTATTTCTATGTCAAAACCATCCTAATTTGACCACGTCAGATTTTTGGTATATAGTAACTGCGGTAGTGACAGTAGCGATAGTTATAAAAGGATTTATAAAGATGGTGGTAGTAATGATAGTGGTAGTAACAGCGGTAGTGATAATAGTATAGTGGTGATGTGATGATATGTTTGTACATTTATAAAAATACCTATTGACAATTCAATATTTTGAAAAGTAATGTGAGCATTTAAAAAGATGAAGATTTGTATAACCTGTGTGTATTGGACATTACTTTTTATATCAATTGCATCTAGGTAAGCATTTTCTTTTCGTTTTTTTATTAACAATTCACAATTCATGCAGAATTACCGACAACTTTATCATATATTTTATTTTAGAAATATTTTTAATATAATAATAATATTTAACCGGTAAGTTTTATTTAAACACACAAAAAAAAGAAAACAGAAAAGATACAAGGTTACTGCTAATTGTCTCCATGCAAGTAATGTTTTAAATATGCAAGTTAATAATATTCATCAATAAGTTAGATTATTTACAATCTCGTCAATATATGAATTAATGATATTTGATACATACAAAGTATAAAAGTTTGTATTTATAATTTCAATTCCTGTGGCAATTGACTTATAAGAAAGATAATTCTTTTTAATCTGTTCTATATATTTGAAAGCAAACTGTACGGAACAAATATATATATAAAATCATAATGTATTAAATAAATATTGTAAAAATTAATAATTAAAATTAAATTCATTTTGCAGATTTTTGTTTTAATTCTATTTAAGTCTATTAAAAGTAATATTAATAACAGACATACTTAATACATAATATGTTACTATAATAAACTTATAAAATATTATACAAAACATTAATTTAACATGTTCAGATTAAATGGTTGAATATCTAATATATAAGACAAATTTTATAATAGGGTATTTATGATTTTTCTTTATAAACTATGAAAGCAATTAAAAACAAAATAATTCCTCTTTTGTAATATTTATATTTATTACTTGTGTATTAGATATTTACAAAAATAAGTAAAATAAGGAAAATTAATTTGTTTTCTTTCTTTGTCTTAATATATGATATATTTTTTATTTGCAGTGCACTTCTGTTCATCATAGTTGCTTCTGAAAATGCACAAAGCAATTATCATTCATCTCTTAGAATGAATGAAACTTCTGAGACTGATGATAATGATACATTAAATAATATGGAAGTTAATGATTTAGACACATCCACTATAACAATTAATGAACTACATGATTTACACAAATTTGAAACTAATTATAAAGATCATTATTATCAAGTAAGGATTCAAAATAAAAAAATGTATATATAAATTAATACATTACTAAAAGTTGTTAGATAATTTTTTATCTTATAAAATTTCTATTTGCGTAAAAATATCTAATTTAATATTTATAAAAATTTAGGAAAAGTATATTGAGGATTCTATTGATTTTGGAACAGTCATAAATGGTAAAGCAGAAAAAGAAGAGAATCCTTACAAAGATATAGCAGAAAGTCTTACTCAACAACCTAATTTATCTCAGGGGTAAGTTTTTATTATGTCAACATTACACAAGAAAATCCTATTACATTTGATTATGTAAGATGAAAAGTAAAGCCTATATATATTATTTAATATATGTTGAGTATTTCTGATTCTTATGTTTAAACAAAAAATATCTCAACATGTTATGAAAAAGCTTTTTGGTCTAATATTTATTTAAACGTCATAGTTAGTAAGTTAAAAGATTAAAAAATAAGATAATTAAGTAAAAAATCAAATTCTTAAATTATTCATTATTTAGGAAAATATTCTTGTGGAACATTAATGGTACTTTGAAGATAAAATGTAAGATATAATAATATTTAAAATACTAAATAATATAAATTAGATAAGTATTATCATATTATGCGTAAAAAGTATTAAAAATCATAATTATACACAAAGTTGTGCTTTCACAATATGGTCTTTCATTATTATTTTTTTTTATTAAAATAATAAAAATTTATTAATATAAAAAATATTGTGACATAATACATAAAATATTTTAGTTTTAATAGGCTTGTCAAAATTATGATTACAACAAATAAAAAATGTGAATAATTAATGATTTGCCAATTGAAATAAAAGATAAGATAATAGCCAATAAGACAATAATTGCATTAAGTGAATAAATTGAAAAGAAATAATAGGAAAGATAAGAAATAAATGTAAAAAGAATAAGAGAATCTTTTTAGCAAAAAATATATTTTGAATAGTTAATTTATGTAACATAAACTTTTATAAATATACATATATATTTTATATATTATATAATATAAAACAAATTAACAATTAAATATATTAACAAAGAGAGATAAAAATGTTAAGAATGCATTTTATGCACAAATTAACAATTAAATATATTAACAAAGAGAGATAAAAATGTTAAGAATGCATAGGCATAAAAAAAGATGAGTCACTAATTACTTTAAATATTTTACTATTAAATATGAATAATAGATAAAATTTTTAATTCAGTTAAAGAATTTTATCTTTTATTTTATTTTGTAAAAAATTTTTTTTTTTTATAGAATTTCTGAAAATGAGGAAGTTTTAACTTCGATAAATACAACTGTACAAGGAGAATTTCAAAGTTTAACAGAATCAAAGCTTAATTCTGAATTTTCGAAATCCAGATTATTTTCAAAGAAATCATCTCTATTGAAAAAAAATGCAAATATACAGAAAACAAAAAAGAGACAAGAAGAAATGTTATCTAATATACAAACACCATCACCAACTATTACTAATGAAATTATTGAAAAATCTAATGAAACAACTAATCTTGAGGAAGAATCTGTATTATTAACAAATTCAATTGGAAAAGAAGAAACACCTGAAGTAGTGGTAGTAGTAAGAGCTGAACAAACTTCTATTAATACTGATGAACTAGAGTTGAAACTTGAAGATAATGTTGTTAAAGTATTCCCTGATGAGATAACTAAAGTTGATGGAACATTTGCAACAACCCCAGAATTAAGTGATACTGATGCTAAAGCTCGATTAGTGGGAGATAATCGAGATGACACTGCTGCAGTTGTTCTTGGTGAAGGAATTGTAACTGTAGGATCTTCAAATCCACATGAAGATATTCCATCCTTCAGTGAATGGACACAAAAAAGATTAGAAGAAGCTGAAAGAAAAAAATGTAAGTTTTATTAGTAAATTCAACAATGTTAAAAGCTAAAAAATTAATGTAAAATATATTGTTATTATAATTTAATTATAAATTTATTTATTAAAATCTTAATTACCCTTTTTGTAGCACATCCAAATGCTTCTGTTCAGAATTCTGGAACACCAACACGAGGAATTGGTGGAATGAAAGTTCGTTCTAAAAATTATGCTTCTCCAGATTGTGGTGCAAAAATCGTAGCAGCAAATCCAGAAGCGCGAAGTGTTGGAAGCGTTTTAGTTTCCACCAGGGATGAATATATGCTCAATACATGTACGTCACGTATATGGTTCGTAGTAGAACTTTGTGAGGCGATTCAAGCTAAGAAAATCGAATTAGCCAATTTTGAGCTTTTTAGTTCGTCACCGAAGGATTTTTCAGTGTATATTAGCGATCGTTTTCCTACAAGAGATTGGAGCCCAGTTGGTCAGTTTACTGCAAAACACGTAAAGGATATTCAAAGTTTTGTTCTACAACCACATCTTTTTGGAAAATTTATAAAAGTAGAACTACAAACTTATTATGGATCTGAGCATTTTTGTCCTATTTCTTTGTTTCGTGCTTATGGTACCAGTGAATTTGAGGTTCTTGAGACTGAAACAGAAAATCAAATCCCGAGGGAATCACATACAAATATAGATGACGATGAAGATAGTGACGAAGAGGAGGTTTTAGATATTGAAGATGGTGAACCACCAAGAAATTTGTTTGGTAGTGCCAGAGATGCTGTGTTGAGCATCATGAAAAAAGCAGCTGAGGTATTAGTAAAATCTAGTGATTTAACCTATAATAATATCACAAAAATTCAGCAAAGTATAGATAGTGGTAATATTCTTGAAAACTCTTTTGTTAGTTGTACTACACCAAGATATACCATTCTTTGTGATAGCTGCTCAGATCAGAAATTTGCAAAAATCTTCCAATTAATTAGTTGTAGGGAGAAACAACTAAATGAGTTGCTTAAAATTGATCTAGTGAATAGAACTTTAAGACAAAATGGACTATGTAAAATTCATGGTGTAGGAGTTGAAACTTTTGCAAAAAAAGAAACACAAAATGAAAATATACAAGATACGGAAAGACATGATCAATTTAAAGAAAGATTTAGTTCAAGTAAGAATTTTCAATTGACATTCATAACATCTATACTTAAATCTGAATATATTGCAGCACTTTGCAATGTATTAGCGATAAAAGAACGTAAGATGGTAATGAACACAAGTCATGAAATACCATTGAATGATTTCAAAGAAGTTATTAAAGAAGATACATCACATAAACATAAAGAAGATTATAATAGTAACACAAAATCATTTCAACATACATCAGCTACACGTACTTTGAATACAAATGTTGATACATCTTCTCGAGAATTTAAAAAAAGTACTCAGGAACTATCTGGTGAAGAAACTAACATATTCACTAGTACACCAATTGAGATTTCTTCTAGTTCTAAAAATATAGTTTTACAGATAAAGCCTACTAAAACTTTGGAAAAAGAAGAAATAAAAAATGAAACATTGACACCAATTTTAGAAATTGAGGAAACAATTTCAGCTGAAATATTAACAACTGTTCCGATAACTTTAAATATGGAACAACATTCAATTATAAAGGCCTCTGAAGAGCCATTTATAAGTTCTAGTATTTCCATTGAAAATTCACCTGAAACAACTGTTTCTACTTCAATACCTGTTACTGATAGCAACGAATTTTCAAATGATAATATATCAGACATGGAACCTTTGGAGTTTACGAGTGTACCTAATAAAATGGAGAAAGTAGAACGTTTGGATCAAGAAGGAAAACAAGAACCAGCAGAGAATCTAGATCAAGAAATTAAGTTATCGCCTCAAGATTCTTTAACATTTGATAATTTATTATCTGACTTAAAGGATTTAGAAGGAGAAACAGCTCATATTCAAAATGGTCCTATTGCAAGTGTTTCAGTGATTCAATCAACGACGAATACTATGCCACAAAAAGAATCTGTTTTTCTAAGACTCTCAAATAGAATAAAGGTATATGTAGTTAATAAGAACATAAATTTTACAACATAATACTGACAATTTTAAAATAGAATTTTTCAAAACGAAATTTCTTTGTTAAATAATTTTATTTTCACTGTTTGTATAATCAATACAGTAACATCAATTTATATCATTTATTAGAATATAAATTTTATTAAAATTTCATTATTTTTAGGCATTAGAAAGAAATATGTCTTTGAGTGGACAGTACTTGGAAGAATTAAGTCGTCGATATAAGAAACAGGTTGAAGAAATGCAAAAATCTCTTGAACGCACAGTCTCGGCAATGAGCGAAGAAACGCGAAAAAGGGACGAACGTGAATCAAAAAGAGCAGAAGAAATTGCTATTTTAAAAGAAACAGTCGTTAATCTTTCGAACTCAGTGAAAAATCTTTTGTATGATCGTGATAGTTGGCATGGAAAAATCTCCACAATAGGTCAACATATGTTGTTAATATGTTCTGAAGTTTTTGTGATATACTTAATTTTAGTGTATTATTGGACAAATAACAATAAAGGAGTTGAAGTAAAGAAGAAACAACAGTCAGATAAAGATACAATGCGGCGTAAAAGTGCAGAAAACTTTAGTTCACATATGAAGAAAACAAAAAAGCGAAGACCAAGCGAAATAGCTTCTCACATTACAGGTACATATCGTGACTTAATGATTATTGATAAATCTCATGAAACAAAGAAAGAGAAGAAGAGGAAACGTAAAAAACCAACTGCTTTAATTGATAATCAAACAAATGTAACTAATGATACAGAAATTTATCCAATAATACAGTATAAATCTCCAACAAATATTACGCACGAAATGCAAATAGCACCAAAAACTGCTTCATCTATTGAAGTATTACATACGACTGATTCTCAAAAACAAATATGCAAGAGACTTAAATCTGCTCCAGAAAATATGATTGACTGGCAAAATGAAGAGAGCAATATACAATTAAGGTTATCATGTGCCGAAACAGATTCTATTAAAAATTTCCAGCTAAATAATTCATGTACTGAGAATTCAAATGAATCAAATTTGTTATTAGCAGATATATTTCCAGAAAAAAATGCTTACAGCGAACAAACCATCATTGGATCCGAAGATCTTTTGAATTCTAAAAATATTAGTACATTAAAGAACACGAGATTAAGTGTAACACCTTCCTTTATGAAAACTGCTTTAAGTACAAGAAAAAAAAGAAAAGCTTATTCAAATGATGTGAATGGAGAATGGAGTAAGAATTTAAGTGATCCTAATAACAAGACTGTAAGTTCTATTCCTTCAAAATTATCTCCAGAAGAAACTTATACTGATGGTGATACAGCTACTAACGGTTTGTTAATGGATCAAAGTGATGAATCTAGAAGTAGTAGCATAACATCAATGTCAAAAAAAAAGGAGAAAAAAAGCACTGGTTTTAGGAAAATGGTGAGAAAATTTTTTTGATTAAAATAGACATTCAACAATGGCTGGTTGAAAAAATAGTTTAAAATTATTTGCTAGAGCTTGTAAAACTTTCTATTTAAGCATAAAATACGCTTGGTTGGAATGCTTTGCTCGTATGAAGTCACTTAAAACATGTGCAGTCGTATAGATATTATCTGTAGGCCTATGTTACCATACAATGTTTTTATAAATAGTCGGACAGTCGGTAAAATTTTATAACAAATTAATATATAACATATTATAGTATATAATATGTAATATTACGTGTATATATGATATGTAAACAATTCTCATACAATATTCCTGAAAAATATATGCAGACTTATAAAATATTATTGACTGATCATGAACTGTTTCTAGAAACTTTATATGCAGACAATTCTATATGTCTATACATACATTATAGAATATTAAATTACTGAGGTATTGAAATGTCCTATCAGTAGATATAAATATAATTACTAGATAAAATATCTCTTACATAAAACTATTTATAAAATTAAATTACTTAATTATAATATATTAGACTGATTTATGTATTATTTTAATTTTATTATAACTTTATATTATTTAATATTATTGTTTTAGATTTTGGATATTTATGTAAATGAAATATGACAACAAAATATATAAAGTACAGTATATTATTAACGTATGTAATTAATATAGTTTATGGCATAGTTGAGACATTGATAATTTTTTAGTGAAAGTGAAATTCAAAGTACTTACATTAGTTTATTGTAACATCCATTGTCTATTGTGTAATTGTAAATGGTCTAAATGTGTCATAAATCTGCCAAACTTCCACCTAGTCAAAACAGGACTAGTAGCTGTCATCCTGCCTTTAAAGAATACCAATGACACTATTGACAAATTAAAATAATTAATTCATTCAAACGAATGTTCAAAATATATGCAATATGTAAAATAAAAAGTATTTTTTTAGAAGTTTTTAATGACAAAATTTTTATGTTGATTCCATTTCTTTATTTATTTTCTGCTGATAAAAATATGCATTTGTAAACATTCACAGTCTAGCTATCATATTTATCATTAGGTATCTTAAAAAGCTTATTTATATCTTGAAGTTTATTCAAAAAAATATTTCAAATGAAACTTACTTTGCTTCAAAGAGATATGTAGCATATAAGTATTACCTAAATGGAAATAAAATTTCAAAATAATTTTTATTTTTTTCTTTCAATTTATTGACTTTTGATATATTGATCTTCCAAAATTATTTAAGATCGTTTATCCTTATTTAGAGTCTTCCCTTGCTAAATGTTTAAAAAATATTCTTTATTTTACATATTCAAAAAAGCAATATATTCAATATATTAGTTTATCCCTCAATGATGTATACTTTATTCAAATTAATAAATTAGCCATTCCTATTATTTTTAAATTACAAAAATCACTTTATGGGATACCTAATATCATTGTTATTATCATTGTTATCAAGGTTGTCATAATTATGATATATTGTATATAAAATTATATATATTATATTTATCATGATAAATAGCCTAACTAAAAATCTGAACTGAGTTAGTTATTTTATAAAGTATGTTAATTTTTAATGTATTATAAAATTTTTAATAGAAATTACTTTGTAATAGAAGAAATATGATATTATTATAAATTTTTGATTCATAAATGATTACTTTATATAATTTTATTTTAAAATATCTTCGTTGTTTATAGAAGTAACAAATGTTTCTTGTATAATTTATTGAATTTAATTTATTTAATATAAAAAATATTCAATATTCAAAAATTTCACCTTCGTGGGAAATATTTTTTATAATTTTAATAATAAATGACACAAAATATGCCAAAGCATTTTACATTTTTTTCCAAATAAATTATCTATTAAAACTATAATTTAATTTGTAAAACCATTTTAATTTTCTTATTTACAAAGTAATTTCAATTTAAGATCTGATAAATATGTTGAAATTTTGTATTTATCATTATTTATATGTATATTAAATTTTTTATTGCGTATATTGGATGAACAATCAGAAATAATTAATGTGTATTATAATATGTAATATAAAAAACAATATAATTAACTACTTCAGTAGCTAGAAAAATTAAGATAAATTCAATGAATTTGTTTTGTGATAGTATAAAAGATTTAAGATAAGATGTTGATAAATATAAATCTATGTCCTTATTAGTCCATATTCTATTTCATTTTTTAAATATTTACAAACTTTAATTTTCACGATCAAAAAGAATGTAAATTGCGTACTAAAATATATAATGAATTTGCCTCAACCAAATGTAAAGTAATCAATCTTGATTATAATTATATTATAAAGTAATCAATTTGATTATAATTTATTATTATGTAATACGAATTAAGTATTTTTAAAAATAATACTTTCATCACTATTTGGATCTACAATAATTTATTTAGTTGAATTAATAGTAGCACAGCTTTATTTGAGTCAAGCTGAAGAATAGAAATTTTCTTAGAAAAAATTTATTTTTATTTAGAAAATAAAAAATAATTATACATTATTGTAATATTTCTTTAGTAATAAAAGTAATAATTTTTCAAACTTTATATATAATGAACCTGAACTTTAGAATTTATAATATTTATTTTTTCTTCATAAGTAGCTACACAAGTCTTTGATACTAATTGTTTTTTCATCCTTTCAGTACAATTCCATTGACAATATTCAGAAAATTCTTTAAATTTAATATGTAATTCTTTTTTGTCTCCATCGGGTCCTGCAATAAATCCACATTTCAATTTCCATTTCTTGTCTCTTATACAACATTCCAAATACCTGTACAAAATTAATATATTTTTTTAATGAAAAATAAAAGAGAAATAAAATAACTACAATTTATAATTTAGTAAAAAAATTTTCATATTTCCTCAAAAGAAATAAAATAATTTTAACTTAATTTAATAAACAGTTTTATATTTAATATTCAATAAATATCTGAATAGCGATTAATATTATGAAATAAATAATTTTACAATAGTAATTTTACTAATTACCTATAATCTGTTGCAAATAAACTATTTAGTTCTTCAATTTTAATATCATATTTTTGCCTTAAAATTCCAGTAATAAATACATCATCAATCCAAAGAAAATTCTTAATCTTTTCACTTGCATAAACTAATAATTGTGCAACTTTTAAATTGGTTATATAAAACCATCCTGAGAGAAAATCAGGATAAACATCACCTGAAAAATCTTCATTGGTAACAAACCATTTGTTATTTGATATTCGTATTGGTTTCATTTTTCTTAAAACATATCCAGATATAGCATTTTCATTCATAGTTTTCTTTTTTAAAAGTTTTAACATTTCAAAAACATCTAATACAATATCATTATCAGTTTTTATTAGGAAAGTAGATCTACAGTTACTTGATGCCCATCTTAAACCCATCAAATGTTTTAATGTAAGGTTTCTATAACTTTCTAAGAAATCTCCTTGCAACAAATCGTTATACTGCTGTGATTCTTGAATAATATATTCCCATATACTTTCTTCTTTAGACATTCCTAATAAAAAAACCCTTGTGATATTTAAACTTTTTAACATTTCATTTGGATATGCACGTCTTAATGCTGTTCTGTATAAAGGATCATTTACTGGAGATGTAACAATCCAAACAACAAAATTAGAGTTACACTTTGGTTCAATGATAAATTTTGTAAGTGAGGAATTTTTATTTGTATTGTGTGAATATTTTAATTCCAGTTTTGTATTATTTATATTTGTTTTTATTATGGTTACTAATGAGATGAGTGTTGTAATGACACAAAATATTAAAAAAATAAGTTCTTTCTTCATATTTTTATATACTTTTATGCAATTGTTAAAATAATTCAACGATCATAGCTAAATTATATTAGCTATATTTAGTATTTGCTCTTAATTTGTAGATTAACATAGTTTAGATAATACTTGGTATTATTTTCTAGTTTATACAAAAATATATAATTTCTTTTTTTATACACTTTATCACTGGAAAAATATATATTATTTTTTATTATAACAATTAAAATCTTTATTATAGATATATCTATTAAAATTTACTTACATTATATATGAAAGTGTAATTTTTGTGAACCTTTTCTATTCTAATTATGGCACTTGCATTAGTTTTGTACATTTAGGGTCATACCATTTTGTGCACAAAAAATATTTCATAAAATGCCAGAAAAAACATGTTTTCTAATAGTAAAAAGAATACAATATTCTAATTACTGTTATTTGCATTATATTTTATATTTATAAAATTTTTAAACACAAAAATTATTTCCCATATTGGAAACTACTACAATTGTACTACTACTACATAACCAAACTTACGTGTATATACTATATAACAACCTAATTGTTATTATTTGCAGATGTCAACTATTCATAAAGTATGAATGGTAAAAAATGTTTTAACAATTACTTTATTGAAATTTCAACCAAATATAATGAAATAAACACAATAAATTATAAATACTTGCAAAAATTTCATTTCTTTTTGAAGTTTAAGTTTCACTTCTGTAACTTAATAAGATACTAAGTTTATATTGGAAATTTAAAAAATAAAATATGTGTGCTACGTACTATCTCTATAAAAAAACAAATTATATCATTGTAATATAATTATTGTTTTCCAATAAAATTACTATAATTTATCTTATAATGTAATTTCTAAAATAGATTTATTTATGATCATTTATTTACAACATAGTATTATTATTTTTATACAATGAAATAATTTTACAAACATGTCATCCTTTTTCATCACATAAATAAATTAATATTATTTTTGTTTCTTCTTTATGTTCATATATTGTCTTTATTTATAAATAGTATATCACAATATACTTTGATCATCATGAAGAAAAACCTGTATAAAATATATTTTTATATAATAAAAAAATTAAATAATAATAACAAGGAAAGAAAAAGAGAAAATTGTTTGCCTTTTGAAATATATTTGACAGACCTTCTTATATTATTTGTAAATTACATTTTAAATATATTTAGTACAAAATGTGACAGTTTTTATGTGTTAGCAAGCTTTAATCCATACCATATATTCTGGTAATTCGGCTTAAAAAAATCGATTTTTTTTTTACATTTTCTCAAAGTATATGCTTTCTAGAATGCCTATGTAAAAGTATTTGTTGGAATTCGTAAAATTAACAAAGTTATAGATGTTTAAACGAAACGGTGTACTGCTGGCAACGTGCGACATACAGACGTACCACAGCTGCATGTATGATTTCCTCGATTTCTCAATCTTTATTGTCGAAGGCTTTGGGTTTTGAAGTGGGATTCCTGCTGTCCATTTTGACCATTGTAGATATATTTTTAGGCATTTAGCAATATTTACGATAAAAATATATTACATATTTTATTTTCGGTTAACAAGCGTACGCATTTTCAAAAGTTAATAACCAGAATTTGAGTACATTGAAATGGATAGAAAAAGAATAAAAGCAAGTTATTCTCAGACAAGCCGTCCCAAACGATTAAGATTTTATGGGAATCAATAAACTGTCGAGGAAGACGTTGAAAATCCTCGTATATCGAGCGAGAAATTACAGAACAATGGAAATCTTGACATTACTATTTCGAGTATTATTAATATTATTATTTTTTTCATCAGATGATTTGTTGAAAAGGTGTTTGGAAGTGGAAACAAAACAATAATGAATTACTTAATTCGTTGATTTGACTTTTCGTTCCAAAACATATGCACTTGGGATTAAAAACTGTTGAAATCACCACATTTTTGGCGGTGAATATATTTAACGAAGGATTCTCCCCAATCATACTTTTAAGTATGAATAAATTCATGTGCAACTGCATACCAAAAGGTATCATGGTTTCCTTAGAAAAAAATCCAAAGAAGTCGATCATTTCAGGCTGGATTACCAAAATACCCCTTTAAATTCAGTGAATTTATGATTGTAAATATCCCCTGAAAAAATAATACTTTAATGTTTATCAAATATTATTATATTTTATATAACAAAGATAAAAGAAAACATTATTTTCAATGAGAAATCTCTTGTAGAAATTATATAATGCATAATATATAAAAGTCTTACGGTAGTTTCATTCTCATGAAAATCCAACAGGTGATAAATGATACAATGACACTAATAAATCCAACACATATTAAAAGAATTCTATTCAGTTTAGGTGTTGATGGGCTATGCGTTTGATCTAGTACTATAAAGCCAATTCCACCTAAAGTAAAGAGAAAACTAGATGCCAGTCCTTCCATAATATATTGACCATTCACACGATATGGCATGAATGCCACCTATAAAAAATAAATACATAATTATAATAAAGTTGCACACATTAATTTAAACATTTTTAAGATGAAGTTATTCCATTTACTTACAGGTCTTGTATGACCATGTTCATCTGTTGTTGATCCTACACTAGGTGGTTCCACAATTACGTCATATATTATACCTTTAAAAAATTTATCATCGAAATATAAATAGTATTTACCTTTATTTCATTCAAAAATTTATAAGAAACTGATATTCTATACAATCCTAACCTCCAGTTACTAGAAAATATGACAAAAGTATAAACGAGAAAACTACCATAGCACTAGGTTTCACAAACCATGATGGTCTTTTTAATTTTAAATTAGGTACTTCTAGCGCTAAAAACGGTAAACGGTAAATATATTCCATATTTTTTACAAAATTGAAAGATCATACACGATAAGACATTCGCACGTTGCTTCGTAAAACAATAAACTTCCACGTTTACTATAATATTTGTAGATGGCAGTCATAATTATTATTACATACAAGGGAATATTAAAAGTTATTGGTTCTTGGAAATTTATAACTCATGAAATTTTTACAAATGAAAATTTTTCTTGAAAATTAAATACTTATTTATGGATAATTTCGTTAATATTGAAATACATGTTATAACATTTATAAAATATAAAAATGTAATTGTAAAAACTTGTTTTTGATTACCCCGAAAACATTGAAAATACAAAACCGTATAAAAATAAATTATATTAATATCATATTTCGTTTATTTTGTGTAATGAAATATTTCATTCCATGTAATATTTTTATTTTTCAGCTGTGATATTTTCTTATATATAAAGGAAAGAAAGAGTATGATTTCGTTTTATGAATAAATGATTTACTACTAAAAAAATATTACAAATAACTTTTTTATCTAATTCTGTGTAAGTATACGTGCACACGCGCGCGCGCGTGTATGTGTGGCGGCATAATTAGAAATGGATGACAGACTCATGTTTTCTAACCTAATTGAATTCAAATAAAGTAATTGCAGTAAATCCCATGGATTTAATAAATATTTTATTTTATTTCCAAACTAAATAAGTTAAAATTTAATAATATTGTAATTTAAATAAAAATATAGTTATATTACAAATTTTGTAATGTGAAGTATTACTGTTTGATTAATTTTAAACAGATAATAAATGATAACCATGCAAGAGAATACACGTGTATCACCACGGGTTTTTACTGCAATACAAAATGTAGACATACCTGTTTTAGCTGTGTGTTCTCACAAAGAAATACGTCCAATTTTACCATGTTTAGTTCGAATGAGTCTTATATCTCCATTGGACGTAACGAAAGAATGTGTAGAACAGAGGAAACAGGTTCTGACAATTCTATCTGGTATTGAATCAGTAAATTCAATAATTGCATTGCTTTCAATTGACTTTCATGCATTGGAAACAGATGTCCGGAAAGAACAACAATTAAGGTCAGTTGTATCATAAACATCTACCTTTTATTATATAATATTGTTGAAAATATAAAATATACAAAGTGTACTTATAAAACTGATATAATCTCTTCGTTAGGCAAAAGATGGGAAGTTTGCAAAGGGACAGTGTACTTGCTCAGTCATTGCAAAGTGGCCTTGCTTTAGAATTTGAACGCAGTGAATCTACTAGAAGAATAAGATTAGTTCTAAGTGAACTATTGTATATAGCTTCTCAAGTACAGGAACAACAGAAAAACCAGGAATTTCAGATTAAACAATCTGATTTATTTGATAATGCAGTTTACATGGAAGAGATTAGTTATGTGATTTGTGTGGCATTATCAGAGTTGCCCACAGTATTATCAATATTGGATATTGCAGAAACATTATTACATGTTAAATATGGCCCAGAAATAATTTGTTGGATAGTTGCCAATATCCCTGATAGTTTCTCTGAAGTTTGTGCACATTTAATAGCTAATGGAGAAAGACAAGAAGAATCAGCATTAGGCAGGATTAGAACAATGGCTTTGACAATGTTGTGTCAAATGAATCCAAGTCAAGCATTAGCAGTAAGAGCCAAATGTGTAGAACTTTGTAGAATGCCTGCTTTAGCAATTACATTAAGCTTGGAACATGAGAATATAAATAATTCATTAGCAGAAAGTGATATAGTTGCCTTTGTGTCAGGATTATTACTTGGTAGTGATCAACAAGTAAGAACATGGATTGCAATGTTTATTAGAAATGGTCAGAAACGTAAATGGGAATCTCATACAGCATTACAATCTTTAAGAGAAGAACTACTTAAACGATTGCAAACAATAACATCTCAAAATGCAGGTCAATTACTAGAAAGTCAAGTTGTGCAAGCCAGTGCATTGTTACGTCTTTATTGTGCATTAAGAGGCATTGGAGGTATTAAATTCCAAGATGATGAAGTAGCAATGATAGTACAGTTGTTAACATCTCATCCTCCTCCATCGCCAGCTGGTGTGAGATTTGTTTCGTTAGGTCTTTGTATGCTTATTGCATGTTCTTCATTAATAGGTCACCATAATCTTGAAAAACGAAGCATAGAATGGGTGCAATGGCTTGTACGTGAAGAAGCTTATTTTGAAAGTGCCAGTGGTGTAACAGCAAGTTTTGGAGAAATGTTACTTTTAATGGCAATACATTTTCATAGCAATCAACTGTCAGCTATTTGTGAACTTGTATGTGCTACATTGGGAATGAAAATACCAATTAGACCAAACAATTTAACTAGAATGAAGCAAATTTTTATGCAAGAGATATTCACTGAACAGGTTGTTACTTCTCATGCTGTAAAAGTACCAGTAACAGCCAATTTAAATGCAAATATTCCAGGATTTTTACCTGTACATTGTATTCACCAATTGCTTAAGTCAAGAGCATTTGCTAAACATCGAGTACCGATAAAAAATTGGATTTATAAACAAATTTGCAACAGTGTGCCACCATTGCATCCAGTTCTTCCTGCTTTAGTTGAAGTATATGTCAATTCAATTTTAGTAACAAATAACAAAACATCAGAACATACAAATAAACCAATTACTGAAGATGAAATTAGAAGAGTATTTCAAAATAGCGTATTTGGTGCAAATTTTGATTTTAAGAAAAATATCAATAGTGTCCCCAAAAATGAAATAGATAATATGGATATTGACATTTCAAAACCTTCTCTTACATCACAATTACTATTGTTATATTACTTATTGCTATATGAAGATGTTAGATTATCTAATATGCATACTTTTATATCACAAGATAGAAAAGTTAAGTCATATTCAACTGAATTTTTATCAGAGTTGCCAATAAAATATCTACTTCAGTTGGTTCAAAGGGATCAAATGAATTATGCTGGATTATTTTCACCTCTTCTCAGATTACTAGCAACACATTTTCCTCATCTTTCATTAGTAGATGATTGGCTTGATAATGAAATGATTAACATTGACTCTACAGTAACAAATTATGAAGATGTGAAAATTACTGATATCATGATTATTGAAACATTTTCTCATATTCAAACATGTCCCTCAAGAACAGGAAGACTCTTAAGACAATTAATGTCAATGAAACCGACTGACATTTGGCCACATGCTGAAATTATAATTCATTATTTCAAAGCAACTATAAGTCCAAGAGTTCCTAGATACATTCAAGGTAATGATTTATTCTTTTATTTATTTTTTTAAGTAAAATATCAACATCAACATCATTAACATTTTGAAAATAATCTTTTTCACTTATCGTAATTTTTCAGAATTGTACAAACAAGTATGGCTTAGATTAAATACAGTTTTACCAAGATGTTTATGGGTTTTATCAATAAATGCTTTATTGATAGAAAACTCTCTTGTAAAAAATGTGTTTTTAACACAAGAAAATATTGTATTAGATCCTTTACAAGTATTGAGATGTGATACAAGAGTTTTTAGATGTGCTCCAATTTTGTCTGTTATTTTAAGGTAAAAAGAAAATTGAGTAAGTTTTTAAATATTTAACGTTTATTTATCTATTATCAATTGCTACTTTATAATAAATATTTTTAGAATTTTACAAGCTGCATTAGCAGCTTCTCGATCTCAGTTATCTAGACATATACAGGACAAACCACTAACAGAAAAAATTGGTCAGTTATCAAGTGAAGCTGAAAGAGAAGATTTAAGAATAGCATTAGTGGCAGGTCAAGAAAGTGCTGCTGTACAAATATTATTAGAGGCGTGTTTAGAAACAACAGAAGATAGAGAAACCCCTGGACAGATGTGGTCATTAAGAGAAATACAAAGTATAATCTGTTCATATTTACATCAAGTATTTATAGCAGATCCATCATTAGCTAAATTGGTCCATTTTCAAGTATGTACAACTAAATCCATTTATTTTTATTTTTGGATTAAATTGCATACTAATTACTAATATACATATCAGAAAGTATGTTCTTCAATATCTAAAAGTAACAAGAATAAATAATTCAAGTGATAAAAATTATTGATCTATTTTGTATAACATATATTACAAACTATATAAATATTTAATTTTTAATAATTTAATATTATCTTTACTTGTAGGGTTATCCAAGAGAATTATTACCTATTACAGTTGCTGGTATTCCATCTATGCATATTTGTCTTGATTGGATTCCTGAATTATTATCACAACCAGAACCAGAAAAACAAATATTTGCTGTAGATTTAGCTTCACATCTTGCAATTCAATATGCTTTACCAAAAGCTTTAAGTGTTTCTCGTTTAGCTATTAACACTTTAATTACACTCTTAGGAGTATTATCTGCTAAAGATCGAGTGATTTTATTTATGCCTGTATTATCAGCATTAACGCGTATATGTTTAGCTTTTCCACCATTAGCTGAGGATACTATAGGTTTACTTTTACAACTTGGTAGAGTTAATTCTGCACAAGCAGCATTGGGAGATAAATCTGCAGACATTTTATGTCAGGAAGTGAATGAAACCTTTTGTATGTTATTACAAAAAGCAATATTGCAATCACAAGTATATTGAAATATTATTTTTAATTCCTTTATATTAATACAGAACCCAATGTTTGATTCCATCACAGTAAAACAATTATCCAAACTATTCTAAATATCTTACAATATATTTTAAAATTTTATAAAACTAAATTGGTATTTAAATATAAATTATTTATATTGGATAATTGTTCTATTGAACAGCATATACGTTAAAATTTATATTTAGTCAAATTATCCCAAAATAGAAAAGATGAAAAAATTAATTATATTATAAAATTATTTATATATATTGAGTCAAAATAAATTTAACTAGTTTATTACCTTTACTGTTAATATATTTATTCTTTGCATAAATTATTACTTTAATATTATTTGTTGGCTAAAGTTTTTAATAAATATTTTCTTATTTGTTAAATTTATTCTTTTATTTTATTCTTTTTTTAGTAATCTTAAATTATTTTAATTTCAGTCTCAAATATAATATAACTTTAATGTTTCGTATATTTATAACTTTAAAAATTTGAATTTTTAATTTTTATTAGTAATATGTTGCGGAATTAAATCTCGTCAATACATTTTTAAGTTTTATATAGTATACCTTACTTCATGATATATCGCTCTCCTTGTCTACCGCACATATATGTCTGTCCTTGTTGCACGCTATCGGCCTCCTTGTCTACCGCGTGAATATGTCTGTCCTTGTCGCACGCTAATACACTCCTTGTTTACCGCACAGATATGTCTGTCCTTATCTCATGCTATCGCCCTCCTTGTCTACCACGTGAATATGTCTGTCCTTGTCGCATGCTAGTGCCCTCCTTGTCTAATGACGCTAGACAAGGAAAGCAACAGTGTGCGACAAGGACATCCTTCGATCTATTGAAAAAAAATTTAACTTTTTACACACACGTTTTTCTAGTACAAACACACATAAAAAGAAAGCGGAGAGCGTAATTTTAAGGAGGCATATATAAAAGTTCGCAAATTATTCGTCTTAATTAGGTTTTTTTCGTAATTAGTGCGAACTGTCACAAAATGGACATGGTGGCGTCATCTAGCGGTAACTCGATGGTACCAATTATTTACAAAAATACTTATTTCTGCATTTTACGGGTCAAATGGGGTATGAAAAGAAAGCTAAGAGTCTAATTAGAGTAATATGGGGTATGAAAAGAAAGCTAAGAGTCTAATTAGAGTAAAATCATCAAAGTTCACAATTCATTTCGCTAAATTAGGTTTTTTCGCAAATGAAAATTTCTTTGTTTTACGGGGTAGTAGCGACCTCTACTTTGAAATATTTAGATCTATAAACGATATCTATGTTCATTAAATCGTTCCGTCGAGATGTGTACTTAATATAAACAATAGAATATTTAAAAATTGTTAGTAATTTTATTATTACCATGGAAATGTTTACACACACTTATATATATGGCAACCATAGTAGAAATTCTTCATTCGTTATTTCGTTGTTTAACTTCCATTAATCTTCATTAAATTATTAGTAATTGTATACTTTGTTATATTGATAATATTTTTATATAAACAACTAAAATTAATTACGGAGTTATTATTTATTTGTAGTATTGTGATATAAATATAAATCATCACGTAATAACTACAGGGTAAGAAACACTAGCGCCGTGTTGTGGCAAACCGGTGGAACTAAACGCTTTACAACCACATCAGGGGAATAATTAATTTTAATTTTTTCACGCTACTAATTTGCACTCCACGAGCACATATTTCAAAGATAATGCTATCAATTACGTTCGCAAATAAATCTGAATCTAATATTCACTATAGTTTGCGCGAAATTATGCACTCACTACTGGCACTACAACTAACGTAAATGAAATTGAAACGTTCTTTACATACGTAAACTATACTTAAACAAAACATAAAATGCAAGCTTAGGGTCTGAAATCGAAGACGCAACCATAACAGTTCACAAATAATTCCTTTTAATTAATTTCTTGTCACCTGTCAATGTTTAAAGGCAACGGTGGCGCCATCTATTAATGACTCGATGGTACTAAAAATAGAATTTTCTACTTTAGTACCACCGAGTTATCATATCATTTATATTTTTATTTTGATTTGAAAGTTACAACTACAAGTAATATTACATAAAAATAATTATAATATTTATCTTTTTTAATGCAACTTTTATTCTATTATATATAATTTGTTATTTTAAAGTATATCAGAAACGAAGATTCGTACTCTATATAATTGTAATTTCATGATAAACTAATGCGCGTACGTTTGTTGATCACACGAAATAATATTCCTAAACTTATGAGTTTTGATTATTTAGTGACAGTTTGAATATGTCAAATATTCTTTGACTGAAATATTAAATATTTTTGAAATAAACATCATACGTAAACGTGATGGAGGGTGAAACTGTTGGTAATCTTGTTCAAAAAATGATTATTTCGCTTTGTGGAGAACAGAAACCAGGTAAAACATAATTTCGAACTTTTTTTTACGCTTGAAAATTATTTACTAAATAATAACAATTGTAAATAAAACATTTTTCACTTATTTTCATTCTGCTCTTTACTTTTATTTTATTTTCTTATTGGTTCACTAAGATAGAATACACATATATTTTTCCGCAAGAACAAATATATAAACAAAATAAGCAAGAACAACTTCAACAACTACATAAAAATATAAAAAATTACAACAGTATATGATTGTAGTATATGATACTCTGTAAACAAACATTAAAGAAACAACAATTAAAGTTTTGAATGATATTTAGAATGAAATGACATATTCTGCAATTAGAAAGAATGATAGATTCAATATATTGTATGCATATTTTGTATTTACTATATATTATATATATTGTATATTATATATAAACATTTTACTAGCAAATCCATGAGAACCATTTGAAAATTCACATTTTATGTTAATGATTTTAGAAATAATTAGGAAATGGATGCGTTTCTGTCTTGGATTATTGTCATCAACTCAAGGAGTAGAAACATTACAAGAAGATGAAATTACTATAGGAAGTCAAATAAGAGAAAAATTATCAGTTTGTGATGCAGTACAGTTTGACAAATTATATAATGATTTGAGATCTGGAGTATGATATAAATTTAAATTTTGATTATAAAATATTTATATTTCATAAAATTTATGATCATAATTACCTTTTGTCATAATATTTTAAGAAATAAAAATAATTTTATAGACATATTTAATACATTTTGGTTAAAAATGATAAGTCATCATTATATATTTGTATATGTTATTTAGCCATTGAAGAACAGAGCCCAAATCCTGATATTTTTGTTAAACGTGTGTCAATCAGCAGAACAGTTAAGGGATAGAGTTTTTTCAGCACCTGATTTAAAATTAGGTTTATGCTCATCTTCTGCATCTACTAGTGGTAAACAATATATTTTTTTATTTTTTAACTAATTTAAAATTTTAATGCAATTTAGGATGTGTAATATTAATGTGCTTTACTTCCTAGGACAGTCATCTGAAATTTGTGCACCACCACAAATTGTTTATAACAACTCAGACAAAAATACACGAGATTTTTTAACCAGTTCTAATAAAATATATGGAGAGGAATATATTTCAGAAGATATATTGGTTCAAGATCTTATATATTCTTTCCTAGGTATTGAAGGAAAGATATTGAAGTTAGATTCCAATTATGGTTTTCAAATAGATCCAATGATTAGCATTGATAGGCCACGGAAACAAGCTACATTGAGATTAAGTGAACTTGGATATTTACATAATATAATTCAAAAAGGTTTAGAAAGAATGTCAGTTGCTTCAAATGGTCAAGTGGCCGATAGTTTTGTTGCAGCATTACATTCTGAGTTATCAGAATACTACAGATTTATAGCCGTTATTCAAGAAGAAGTAAACAGGTATTAACTAAAAATATAATGTGAAAATACATAATATTGTATCAGTTTATTATAAATGATAATATGTTTAAATATGTAATAGAGTTCAATCTGAATCAGGATTATACAGAGTTACCTTGTCTCACTTGCATCTTTGGGCATATGACCCTTTAGAAGCCTTAAAATGGCTAGCAAGTATAGTGAAAGCTTGTCAAGGACAAAAAGGTGGTGCATTAGCTTCTGCAGTATATGAATTTAGTAATCATGGTGATGCTAGTGTGAAAAAATTAGTTAAGAGGATTTTGCAAAGTGTCTGTGATCCTCTGTACAATATGTTGATAAGATGGATTGCAGATGGTGAATTAGATGATCCATATAGAGAATTTTTTATTGAAGCTTGTGCTGACATTACTGGGGAGAGAATGTGGCACGAGAAATATCAAGTTCGCAACAATATGCTACCATCTTTTATTACAAAAGTGCAAGCTAAAAAAATTTTAGGAACAGGAAAGAGTATTAACTTTCTGCGTGAAGTATGTAAAGATTTTACTCCATGGCAGGGAAAACATACAAAAATGTTCAAAAGTTTCAGCGAGGAATATAAAGGTAATTATATTCAATAGTTTAAATTCTGATAATAAGTGAATGAATACATAAATTTGTACATCTTCGTATATATATGTACTCGCCGCTAAAAAACTCTATTCTAATATGTTCTTAGTTGATGTTCTTTTCGATATGGATCCTGATGGTCGATTACAAACGATGATGGATACAGCCTACAAAGAAACTTCAACTAGAGTAGTTGAAGTGTTAACAAAAGAATATCACCTCATGGAACATTTACACGCAATCAAGGGTTATCTGTTATTAGGACAAGGAAATTTCATTCAATATCTTATGCATTTATTAGAGTAAATAATATTTTTTTAATTGTCTTTAATTATTCTGTTATTTCTAATTTTCATCTTATTCTTTATTTCTATATTTATAGACCAGAATTAGATAAACCAGCCAGTTCTGTATATCCACATAACATATCTTCTATTCTGGAAACTGGAATAAGAGCGACTGTTACAAAGATAGATGATTTAGATATTCATAGGCGACTTGACGTAAGATTATTAGCACCTTCGGAAAATGAAAGAGGATGGGACGTTTTTATTCTGGATTATAATGTAGGAGGTCCTATTGGAACAGTATGTAAAATAATTTATATTTTTTAAAGCCTGATGTCACATCTACTTATAAAATTCTACTTTCCTGTTAAAAAAAAGTAGTATTTTTATTCTCTATGAATGTTTACTAAACTAATAAATAGATTGTAAAACTTGTAAAAATATTCTTTAATTACTTTTGAAGATGTTAAAATATTAAAATATAATTTTATAAAAAAATATTTTATTTATTTAGATTTTAGAACCTTGTAGGCAAATATATCAAACTGTATTTTTCGCTTTATGGAGAGCGAAGAGAATGGAATCTATATTATCTGCAATTTGGAAACGTCAAATAACTTCAGCAAAAATGTTTCGCAAAATGCCTGAAGTATTACCAATTCAAACTCATATTCATTTAATTACTAGTAGTATGGTACATTTGGTTCATCAAATGCAATATTTTTTCTTATTTGAGGTAAGATTGGAAATTAAGATTAATAGTACGTTACTCATTTTCTTAATAATCAGCTAATTAATTGTTTTAATTAACTTAATATATTAAAAACATTAAACAATGTTAAGGTAATCGAGTGTTCTTGGGATGCATTTGCAAAACAATTAGCACAAGCACCATCGTTAGATGATATAATTACAGCACACACTCATTTCATAGATACTGTAAGACGTGGTACACTTTTAGATGAAAAATCACAAGTAAGCACATGTATTATTTTTTTTCTTTTCTTCGAAGCATTATTATTTTCTAATATCTATTTTTATTTGAAATAACTTTTCTTCATATTATTAATTATATTAAGTTTACTACTGTATTTGATACAAAACAAATATATATGCATAATATATAAATATTGCTTTTAACAGGAACTTATGGATCATTTACGTTCTGTATATGGTCCAATTTTAGATTTGCAAAATCTTGAAGAAACGTTTCTTACACGTGCAACACATGAATACAAAGCCCGATTAAAGGATAATAATTCAGTAAATGTAACTATTGTGAAAAATGGGTCAGATTTAACAGAAAATAATGATGCAGAAATAGTCAAACGTCAAGCTGTATTTTCGAAATACTTAAATACACTTTCAATTCAACTTAGATTACTTTCAAGAACGTATCAGGTAATATTATTCTTTTCTTGATTAAATTAACTTTTCAAATAATCATACAATTATATATAATCTGACTTTTATTATTTATTATAAAGAAAATCTTTTAATATCTTATATTTAAACATAATTATTAATTTAAAAAATTTTTTTACAGGATAGAGTGAAAAAATTTCTTATAATGCTTGCATCAGCAGAAGATGTGTCTTTACAATTGTTAAGTGTACGTTTAGACTTTAATGAGTATTATAAAAGTAAAGATAGTCGTCTTGTTGTGCCATTAACATATTTGCATCGTAGACAAAGTGACCAAAGCTATCTTAGTTGTAAATAATAAATAAAAAAGCTTTTTTACCGCTAATTAAAGATAGATATTATTTAAATATGTTATTTTTTTAACAAAAATTTTCTAAATAAAGATTTATTTATGTTAATTTCTTTATACATTATTTCGTATATATGTATCTGTAATCCTTAATATGATATATAGAATGATACAAGATATACAATTATTTTCAAAAAACAAAATAATACTATGCAAAAAGAATAATACATATTTTAAACAAGATTATTTTGATGTATAACTTTATTTGTACTTTTTAAAATTTTTACTGTTAAAATATACATATCCAATTTCAAACTTCGCGCTTATTTTTACATACATTCCATACATATCTATGAAATATATAAATAATAGATGTTGCTTTGCAACTTTATTATTATAATAACACTATTTATCGTTTATTTTTACATTTTTTAATGTTTTTTTAACGTCTTAAAGAAATTAAAATGTAAAAGAAAGTATATGTACTACATGAAGTATTACATGTTAATATTAATAATATCGTTTAATTTTTTGATTAAGCAGGTAATAAATTAGAATCTAATTATACGTGCATGTAAACTACATTTTACAATATATATCTTTACAATTACAAAATTTGTTATATATTAATATATTAATTGTTTTGTGTGCTGAACTTACATTTAAATTTTGTGACACTAGATGACGCTGTTTCTTCTTCGACATTACATTCTTTACCTTCCAAGTTTTAGTTTCTTTTGTATATGATCACGGGATAAGTGAAGGTAGGTTAAGTTAGAAATATTAGAAATTATTGATAAAGTGTAATTATTTTAATATTTATTTAAATAATTACTTTGTATACACCTTTTTTTTTAAAGTCCTTACGATTACAGTAGTAATATTTTAGTACTTATATGTATGAAACATGGCATGTTGTATATGGTAACATGGTTGTATGTTTTCCAAAGAAATTATGCGAATATAATTTATCATAATTTATAATTTAATATTTATTTTGCTGGTACGAAAAATTACTTAAGAATTAAGAATTATATTTATTTTAAATATATAGTAACACTGTATTGCACAAAAACTTGAAAAACAGATACTATAATTTTATTACTGTTATCTCTCTGTTATTTACATTTCTTTATACTAAACTTTTGAATATTGAAGTAATGAAAATATAGTGGTTTTGAATAACATTGAGTGTATATAAATATCGAAGAATAGAAATACATATACACAGGTAGATGTGTAATAAATATTTTTTACATATTACAATTTAATAATAAATATAAGAAGGAATTCGAATTTTATCTATTATATGTTATATGAAACTAAATACATTTGTAATTATATAAAAAATTGTTACACTATTAAAATAACTTTGATTGCGTTTTGTAATTTAAAAAAAAAATTTTTGAAAATAAGTTAATGTTAAAAAGTTTATTAGGTAAGTTCTTAATAAGATTACATATAATACTTCTTGAAACTGAAATATTTTATTTTTTAATTGTAAATCTTTCAAAAAAAAAAAAAAAAAAATGAATTTGCAGATAAGAGAAGTAAAAAAAATCAACATCTATCATGCCGCAAAACGAATATATTGAAAGACATCGTAAACTGTATGGACGACGCTTGGATTATGAAGAAAGAAAGAGAAAAAGGGAGGCTCGAGAGCCTCATAAACGAGCAGAACGTGCTCGTACATTGCGTGGTATAAAAGCAAAGATTTTCAATAAGGAACGGAGAAATGAGAAGATTCAAATGAAAAAGAAAATCAAATCTCACATGGAAAAGAAAGTAAAAGAAAAGTCATCCAATGTACCAGAAGGAGCACTACCTGTATATTTATTGGATCGTGACATTAAAAAAGATGCAAAAGTATTATCAAATATGATAAAACAGAAACGTAAAGAAAAAGTTGGAAAATGGGATGTACCAATACCAAAAGTTAAAACGCAGTCAGAATCTGAAGTTTTTAAAATAATAAGGACTGGAAAGTCTAAACGTAAATCTTGGAAAAGGATGGTAACAAAAGTAACGTTCGTTGGCGAGAACTTTACTAGAAAACCACCAAAATTTGAGAGGTTCATAAGACCAATGGCACTTCGTTTCAAAAAGGCACATGTGACTCATCCCGAATTAAAAGCCACATTTTGTTTACCAATTATTGGAGTCAAAAAGAATCCAAGTTCAGCAATGTACACAAGCTTAGGTGTCATTACAAAAGGAACAATTATTGAAATAAATATTTCAGAATTAGGTCTTGTAACTCAATCCGGGAAAGTAGTTTGGGGAAAATATGCACAAGTTACAAATAATCCTGAAAATGATGGATGCATTAATGCTGTATTGCTTGTATAAATTACTTCTGAGTTGAAATTGAATTGTATTATCTGTATGTC
Organism: Frieseomelitta varia; assembly: GCF_011392965.1. Lineage (NCBI taxonomy): Eukaryota > Metazoa > Arthropoda > Insecta > Hymenoptera > Apidae > Frieseomelitta > Frieseomelitta varia. Next base: position 167,286 of record NW_025109960.1, read on the forward strand.
GATATTTATAATAAAAAATTTTGTTACTTAATTAACCTTGGAATATTTCTTTAAATAACTTTTAATGAAATTTTATAAATAACCTAAGTAGATAATATCTCCATTATAAAAATTTCAAACTGCAGGAAACAAATACATTTTTTGTTGTTTTGCAGTTACAAATTCATCATGCAGATATTTGTTAAAACCCTAACAGGGAAGACCATCACGCTTGAAGTCGAGGCGTCGGACACCATCGAAAATGTTAAAGCAAAAATTCAAGATAAAGAAGGTAACGTTTAAAAAGTATACTGAATATTCCTTCAATTTTCTTCCATGTTTCTTAAATTTGCAATTGTTTCAATTTCAGGGATTCCACCAGATCAGCAAAGATTGATCTTTGCTGGAAAACAATTGGAAGATGGTAGAACTTTGTCTGATTATAATATTCAGAAGGAATCTACATTACATTTGGTGCTTCGTTTAAGAGGCGGAGCCAAAAAGCGCAAGAAGAAGAATTATTCGACTCCCAAAAAAATCAAGCACAAGAAGAAGAAGGTTAAACTTGCTGTATTGAAATTTTACAAGGTATTTCAATAACCATTCTAAGTTTAAATTAATTGACTTGAATTGTAGAAAAACTGATTAAGTTGAAGAAGTTAGAAATAATAAAAACAAAAACAAACAAATTTGAATTTTGTTAAATAGGTGGATGATAACGGAAAAATCCATAGATTGAGAAGAGAATGTCCTATGGAGCAGTGTGGTGCAGGAGTCTTTATGGCTGCAATGGAAGATCGTCATTACTGTGGCAAATGCGGTTATACTCTTGTATTTAACAAACCAGACGATAAATAAGTTTTACTTAATTGAAAGAATTTTGTTAATGTAAAATTTTTTTCATAACTCAATATACTTATTAAATTAAATACCTCATATAATCTTATGTTATTTATTATTGTTTTTCATGTTTTATATTTTTCATACTTTTATTATTTTCATAATGTTAGAGGGAAAAAAAGAATTTTATTAAAGTAATGGAAAAAAATATTTGCAATACAATAATGCTCTAAAAATTATTTATTCTTTTTTTTTTACATTGTGCTAATATACAATTTCTATTCGTCAAACAAACATATAAATATAAATTTATATTCATATTCATATTTATATGTTTCGGCGTGTATGATATAAAGAATATATTAAAAGTGCAATTTAGCTTAATTTAATATCCTATATGAAAAAAATTTTTACATATAATGGAAAGATTGAAAATAATAAAAACGAACAAATTTAAATTGCAATTTCTATTGATCATAAATAGTTTGCATGTGTGTTGTGCATTTGAAGTTATCAACAATTGTCATCACAGAGCGCACTTGTGTACCTACATTATAAGTTAGTACATAGCAAGTACAACAATAATTGGTATAATATTCTTCTTATTAAGTACACTTAAAGTATAGAATCATGACTTTTTTAAATGACTTATCGCATCATAATACTTACGTTACCTTTATCGGGATATTTTTACATAATTCTTTTTTACATTTCTGAATGAGTTCGCTGTTCTGTACGCGAACTAAAAGTTTTCAAGCTCGGCTTCAACACAGAGAACATTTTTTCTGTCGCAGTTGGATGAATACTCATTTGTAATTCTGTTAATGATTCTTCTGTCTTTAAAATTAAAAAGAAAACTTTAATTAATTATAACGCAATATTATAATTTTATATATATGAAACATTTTAAAAATATTTTACTTGTCTAAGCAATTGTGCAGCAGTATGTAATACTCTTTGCCATTTTCTCATTTCTATATTATGCAAACTTTCTTGTTGTTGTAATAATTGAATCCAATCTTCATCGGTTTTTGGTGTATTTCTGCACATTAAAGCGTTTTAAATATTAACATAAATATGAATTAAATATTACTAATTTAAATATAAAATATGAATAATACATACTTTAATACATGTAAATCCATAATAGTATAAGCTGCTGCTTCTTCTAAACTCCATAATTTATAATATAATAAGGCATTAATTATCATCAAACATAAGACAGCAATCAATAGCATTGAACTAATTATCATATTAGAGTCACCTCGAGTAGCAGGAACTGCACGTAAAAATTTGTATGTTATTTTTAAGATATGAATACCATATTTTTAATTTTATATTTTAATAGATTATTGTACCATTGATTTCATACCAGTATTATCGTTAATATGTGGCAAATTTAAAGAATTTTGTAGAGTGGAAGACGTGTGATCTGAGGAATGAGTTTGTAAAGAAATACCAGGACCTGTAGCACGACGTCTTCTTCTTGCTTTTCTTTTTACTCCTACACTTCCACTATTTTCTTCACATTCCATAGTTAACGCTTTTATTAAACTCGAAAAATATTCATCTAATCCAGCCCAACAATTTTTTTCAATAACGCCTGTTATTGATTAAGATATATAATTACCATTTATAAATAAAATCAACACATATCATAAATTCTTACTTTTTACAAAACCCCATACATTCTTTTTGTACTTTATTTGAGCATAAATTACAATACTTGTTTCACTTTCAGAAATGCTCATAATGCAATAGTGAATTAATACAGAAAATGAATCTGCATATGGAATTCCAGCATTCACGCTTTCTACATCAATACTGTATAAATGACCCGGTCTGCTACATGGCAACATAATCTAAAAATTCATTATAAGTTATCATTATATATAACTGAAATTGATCGAAGTAATCCGTAATAAATATATATTTAATTAATATTTCAGTTTCATGAAAGTAACCTGAGTTTCTGAAATATGAGAAGTTCTTGGTCCAATAGCTTGAGATAGTGCTATTGTAAATGATAGATTTCTAACTTTTTGACCGGTTTGTTCATTTTGAGTCCATTCTGATTGTACTAAATCTAAACAAACAAAAAAATTTGATAAGATAATACCATAAATTAAGATTTTATGTTAAAAATAAATAAATTGCAAAAGTATTTCTACATTTTAATTACATTATTCTTTTAGATTTTTTTATAATTAAATACGTAATTTCTATATCTCACCAGTAGTTTTACGAGCAGTTTGAAAATCTAAGAAAAATTTTGAATTTGTAAACAATAAGGTAAATAATTGATCGATGTGAATAGGAAGTGTGGCTTTGCTTATTTGACGACCTTCATGTGGTGAAGTACATACGACACTGCTTCGAACACCTAATTTTACTGAAATCATAACAATTTAACATTTATATAATACTATGGAAAATAATTTCATTACTATTAATAAAACATAGATAGCAATATAATTTTAAAGTAAATTATTATAAAAATCATTAGACAATTATTAGATATATAATTCTTAAATAATATTTTTATCGTATACAAATCATATATAACTATACCTTTTAACTCTAGTTTCGATGAAATGTTGGAAGAATAACCAAGCAGTCTTGTTTTTAAAAACTGTCTATAATAACTATTGTAAAGTAAAGGTATTTCTAATTTCAATAGAAATTCTCCAATAATAAACAATAAAAGTAATAATATGCAACTAATTTATTTCATTATAAACATTATTACTTACTCTAATAGAACAAAAATAATAATTTTATACAACAAAATTATTTATTTACATGTTTGGACCTATATTTCAACCTATTTTAATATTATATTTCTTAGATTTATAGGTAAATAAGGTAAAAAACATAAATGTATAATAAAATTTACAACTAAATAATTATATAAATTTAATATATAATTTAAACTTATATATATATATACTTATTATTGATATAAAAAGCATAATATACATTTTAATTTAGATTTTTTTAGATTTTTTTTAAATACATATTGTTAAATTAATTATTAAAAAATTATCTGATACCTATAAAATTATACACGGCACATTTTTTGCATTTTATGAAATTAGAATATTAAAAATAAATACATCTTTAAGAATTATGAATTCATAAAATATATATTATGTTGAAATATTATGGTCTTCTGTAGTAGAGAAATTTCAAAAAAGGATTTGACAAAAAACATCACTATTAAAAACTTACATGCATGTTTTTCTGCTTCACTTTCTGTTGTATCACTCAAATCAGTTGCATCAATAATAGGATCTGGTCGAGGCAAATGATGAACTTCTGCTTTTGTTTCAGTGATTGTATCTGGCACTCCAATTACAGAATGTTCCACATTACCACTTTCTACCTTTGATTTAAAGCATAACAATGAAATTAAAATTAATGCAGGATATTGAAAAATAGAAATGTTATACACTAATTGAAAAAGCATGCTGCATAATCTCTGATATGTATAAATTACCTCGGAAAAAGATTCTACAGATAATCTTGTTGATAATTTCTCGTCATCAGCTGGTGGCAATGGCGGTACATAATCTTCATCATCTGATGTTAAACCCAACTCATCTCCATAACAAGAATGTACAAGTTGCCACATTTCAGGTGCATTCATTGGCTTAAACAATTAATTTCTTATTTAAACAATTACATATTTAAATATTTAGTTACATTAACAATTATTTTCATGAAACTAATTTAAATAAATATTTGCACTGTTTTCTAATATTATTATCATTATTTTGTAATGTTATAAATATTTTACATAATTTTCATACCTCGCCAATAAGAGCATTTTGCCATACACGAAACAACATTACATATGTTTTATCTCTTGCACCAAAAGATGTCAAGAAAAACTTATCAGTGGCAGTGCCTATTGAAATTGCATTAGGAATTACAAGTGCAGTTTTTTCTTTGGTAATAGATGTAACATCCTTCCAACGTAAACATACTAGAGTTTCCCAACTAAAAATATTTGCATAAAAGCACACATAATTTTGAGATACATAGAGTCTTCCATGAACTAATATTTCACGCTGGAGTGCACATGAATAATCTAAAAATTATGTACTGTTATGCACACATATTTGCAACCTAATATGATTAATATTAATATTATTATAATAACAATAAAAATTATTACTTAATACATATCAATAATGATTTACTGTATATTAAAATTAATTACTTACCAACGACTAATCTTTCATCATCTGGCACATCTTTAAATATACGTCTAAAGTCATCTGATCTAGATTTGTATGTTGGATATAAAACATGATACCAAGATTTCTTTTTATTTCGTTCACTACTCCGTGTTTCCTTCTTTCCATCATGTGAACTTTTTACAGTTTGGGAAGAATCTGATGATTTGTTTGTTATATCCTGTTGCTACATCATGTTTTTAAGATGAAATACAAATTATTTTGTAACAAAGGAAATTTTGCAATGGATGATATTTCCATAGTAATGTCTTACATATACCTGATCATCTAATTTGTTCACATTATTAGATTCTTTGGCATTTGAATCATGATTTGCTTTGGAGTGATCTCGTTTATTACGTACTTTTGGACTAGGCCGTGGAGACAGATTTGGGCTTGAAACTGGGCTATTTTTTTCTCCACTTGTGCCAGTACATGTTTCTTGAACATTATCCGATATACCATTACCTATGTTCATTGTTGGATTCTGATTTTCTAACCCAGTGGAGCTTACATTAGTCATAACTTCACGGCTAGATATTAGCAAATCTTCCACTGACTTGTTCCTATTAAAATAAAATTGCAAATCATTGAAAATAACAGCACACTGAAACAGCTGTTTTAAAATAAGAATACAAAACAAATGAATAAAGAATACAAAAGTACAAAGTAATTTCAGATAAGAACATTAGCGTAAAATTTTTTGTAAAGTTACATACATGTTTGTAGTTGGATACTTTTGGACAGACTCCACTTCAAAGTACATAATAATTATACAATATATTTGTAAATTTTGTTTGGTGGATTTACGAACTTGTCACAGTACAGATAGCATTACAATACAATGATATACCAATAATATAATGCACTATTTTCACTGTTAAGACATTTGGAAATATAACATACGCGTGATTTTTTACGAACTGTACAATCGTTGCGGCAATGATAATCCATTTCAAGTAAAAACGTGAACTGTTATGAAGTATGCATCAATTGTCATTCACGCAAACTTGTATATTCCTATCAAGATTTTTATTTATTCATCAAGTTTCCACTATTTTATCAAGATCTTTATCAATGGGTATCGCTGTTTAAAACAGAAACAAAAAACACTAGAGCACGTACTTCAAAAACGACCCACCATATTGAAATACTACGTTCCTTTTTCCGGTAGTGATATAGATTAAAATTTTCAAAAAATTATAAACGTAATGGACATAAACATAATGTAGTAATTTAGTTAACATCTAGTGGCATAAAAATAGAATAAAACGTATGAACTATTTAAAGAATAGCTGAACAAATTTTATGAATCTAATTGTAATGTCTTCGTAATTGCATATTTTTCTTTTTTTTCTTTCCAAATTAATGTCTGTGTTAAATAATACAGTTAATAGGTATGCGCAGTAACAAAATTTTTCGGGAAAAAATCACGTGCGATATATAATTATAGATTATTGAAAAATAATCAATATTAGTATTTAAATCTTAGCGCAATGTTTCCAATGCAATGTTTACATAATAGTTTCCATGAATACCGCAGATTTGTCAAATAATTGTGTACGTTTTATTTTCATATTTCAAAAAATTATATATTTCATATGCGATTAGACAATGTTATTAGATGAAAGTGAAATACGATGTTATGATTATCAGGAAATAATAAATATTAGTGCTTATCGCATTACCGCGCTGTTACTCAGTGATTGAAGATTATTTCAAAAGCTATGTAGCACAAGTCTGTTGCAAGTAGTTGCTTTTATTAGTAGTTGCTTGAAACGCACCACTTTTCGTTATCCATTTTGATTGAATTTACGAAATTAAAGTGCAATTTAAATCTTGATCATGGAATTTACGAAGCCTAATCGACCCAGTAAATGCACGTGGAAATTAAATGCAACAAATTCGCCGCATACATGTAGAATGGAGTAAGTTTATAACATGAGTATAACAAAAGAAAAAAACTAGCATTGTGTAATTTTATTGAAATTATTGTCTCAAATACATGATAAATAGGAAAATTATAATTAAATAATATTTTGCGATATAAGGAGAAGGTAACTAACGTAATAATTTGTATTTACGATCATGTTGTTGAATAAGTTATTTCATTTAATTATCATCTAATGTAAATATAATAATCACATCGTTATATAATTGATATATTTTGTTTTTTTTTACTCATGTAGGTTATATTTTTCTATGAATAAATGTTATGTTTCTTGATAAAGAGAATACTGAATATATTAAAAGAACATATGGTTTTCATTTTCATCCATTATAATGCGTGTATATATTAAATTTTATTTTTACATTTGTTCATCGTTAGTATATTATTAAACTAATATCATAATAATAATGATGATGAATGATCAGTTTCTAAATTTTAAATTATGGCAAAGGACTATAATTGATAATTTTTGTTATAAATAAATAAAATTTCAATTACAAGTTTAATTTTGCAAAATCTAAATAAGCACCACCTAACTGTGTAACTTAAAATAAATTATTCAAAAAATACATGTTTGAAATATTTAATTTAAAATTTTCAAGTAACCAAAGAAGAAATTATTCAATATTTCTTTCTCTCTTTCTTACTATATTTGTTTTTTAAAATTAAGAAGTGTCTCTTGCCAAGTAATAAGTTTGCATTACATTTAAATTAATTGAAAATTTGAAATAAAATGTAATATTGTTATTTTTAATACTTATATAGTATGTTTATTTGCTTTTTTGTACAAAAATTCATATTTTATGGAGTTTTTTTAAAATTAAATGTTACTTTTATCATTTAATTAATATATGTTTTTTATTTCAGAAATGACAATCATACTAAGATACTTCCTGATATTTTAACTACTATTGGACAAACTCCTCTCATAAAACTAAATAATATTCCCAAATTTTATGGAATTAAATGTGAAATGTGTTAGTATTAATTTTGTTCATTTAATATGGTAATTATATAATGTAATAAATATAATTTTTATTTAGGTGTAAAATGTGAATTTTTTAATCCTGGTGGTTCTGTAAAAGATAGAATTGCACATAGAATGGTTCAAGATGCAGAAGAGGCAGGTTTGCTAAAACCAGGATCCACTATTATTGAACCTACGAGTGGTAATACTGGAATTGGTTTAGCAATGGTTGCTGCAGTTAAAGGATATAGATGCATTATTGTTATGCCAGAAAAAATGTCTGATGAGAAAGTATCAACACTTTATGCACTTGGTGCTAAAATTGTTCGAACTCCAACAGAAGCAAGTTGGGATAGTCCGGAAGCACATATTACAGTTGCACAAAAATTACAGAAAAAAATACCAAATAGTATTATTCTTGATCAGGTAATATCTTACGCATATGTACATGTATATTGTATTATATTGTTTTATTATTTTCTATTTATAATATATTATATTGCTTAGTATACTAACCCTGGAAATCCATTGGCCCATTATGATCAAACAGCAACTGAAATTTGGAAACAGTGTGATGGAAAATTAGATTATTTGGTAGCTGGTGCAGGTACTGGTGGTACTATTTCAGGTATAGGACGAAAGCTGAAAGAATTGTCACAAGATATAAAAATTATTGCTGCAGATCCTAAAGGAAGTATTTTAGATCCAGAATCGAAAGATGAAGTTGGTTTTTATGAAGTAGAAGGAATTGGGTATAATATTTTTTTCTATTATATTTGAGATATAATATTTTTTTCCATTTTAAATGACCAATAAAATTGTTTTTAGCTATGATTTTATACCTACAGTGTTAGATCATAGCGTTATTGATAAATGGATAAAAACTGACGATTATGAATCATTGAATATTGCTAGAGAGCTTATATATCGAGAAGGTTTATTGTGCGGTGGTAGTAGTGGTGCTGCACTTGCAGCTGCTCTTAAAATAGCCAAAGACGTTCCTGAAGGAAAACGTATGGTTATTATTTTACCTGATGGAATACGGAATTATTTAACTAAATTTGTATCAGACCATTGGATGGAAGCTAAAGGATTTTTGGTAAATCATAATTTATATAATAATGCATCTTCTTATTATAAAATTGACTAATGAATTATTGATTGAATAATGAATTGCAGCAACCCGTATGTCAAAATGAAACAAATAAATGGTGGTGGAATATGAAAATTTCAAACTTAACTTTTGATAAACAATCTTTGTTGAAAGAAAATACAGTAACATGTCAAGAAGCTATTCACATGATTAAGAATGCAGGTTTACAATTATTACTTATTAGTGATAATAATATACATATAAAAGGTGTTATTAGTTTGAATAAACTTATGTCAGATACAATATCTGGCACAGTAAAATATACAGACTTTGTAGAAAAGGCTATGACTAAACAATACGTTAAAGTTAATTACTCAGCATCTCTTGGATATCTATCACGAATTCTTGAAAAAGAACCATACGCGGTAATTTTAGATGATAATGATGCTTTTGTTGGGGTTGTAAACCAGTTTCATATTTTAAACTTTATTACCAAAAATAACGGTACAGTATCTAATAATTATTTAACAACTTAAATCTTAGATATTAACATATAATTATTAAATCAATTTTAAAATTATCTTAATGAATTATTTGACTACAATCATGTTTTCTATATTTTTTACTTTTATTATACTACAAATATAAATTAGATGTACTTAGTAACTTAAATTAAATACATATTGCGTTTAAAGTACAAATACTTAAAAATGTAGAAACTATTAGATAATTAATTTTACATATTTAATTTATATATTAAAATATACGATTTGTGAAATATAAATAAAATGTATGTTTTAATATATTACCTATTATAGGTAAAACATAAAACTATTTTATTTGTGAAATTAATATGAAAAACTTATTTTGCTTTACAAATAATATTCTTTTCTTAATATACTTTTTTACTTATGAAAAATTCAACTATATGATACTCTTTCACAACATACATAAACTTTTATTATACATATTCTGCTTTGTATTTATTAATATTAAATTCTTTGAACTTGTACATGAAATTTACAACTTGGTAATGTAGAAATTTCTGCATTAACAGTGCTAATAATTCCAAGATTTGCTAAACTTCCTCTTAAAAGTCCACAAGTAAATGTCAATAAACGTGGAGTTTCTTGAAGATATTGCTTATTACTGTTAGTACCTACTTTATTCAGTAATCGAAATGAATTGTCTTGTAATACATACACACCGTGATGATTTGTTCTTAAATTGTCGATTTGTTTATGATAAAGGCTGGACCAAAAATCAGTACAGATAAATTTTATCATATCCAATTCATCTTTGAATCGATTCCATTCCCGTGTCAATCGTTCAATAATTCTGTAGCCAACACTGAATCCCATCCATTCTAGTCGCGATAGCTCTTCTTCCCCTTCCTTTATATATTACACAAGTTAATTAAATTAATTTATTATAAAGAAGGTATTAAAATTATAATATTTTCTATAATTTTAAGATTTTCATAATCTAAATATTAAAACAAGTTTCAAAGTTTAATGTTGAACTCTATAATTTCTGATATATTAAAAAATTGATAATTATTGTTTACATCAATGATATTGTAAAAAATCACTAAGCACTCATGGTTTCTTTTTATAATGAATAACATGTAGGTTTAGAATTTAAAAACATACTAATTATATGTTTACAGAGCTAAAATACTCTGTATATTTTTCATTTAGTAATATGTATTTTTAAATGCATTATGATTTGTGAATAGTTTTACTATTATATTATCTTAAAATATATTACCTTCTCAATATTGAAAAAATTCATGTAAGAGAACATTTTGTTACACAAAGTATACAGATATTAGTAAAATGTAAAATAAGGATACACATACTTAAACACTTACATAACATCAGATAAAACGAATTATCAAATCATTATTAAATTTATTGTATTTTCCATAATTACCTTATTTTTACACGATTTACTCAGAGCATAATTAACCATCTCAGCGTGTAAATATTCAAAAAGGCATTCATCAGCTTCACCAGATGCATGTAAGTTAATTTTCGTGTCAATTATTTGTTGCCTCATTTTGATATTTTTAAAAATCAGAAAGTAGTATTATAACATAGAATATATAATCAATATACAATGTATGAATAGCATATAGATTATTTTATATTTATGAAAATAAAGACTATTATTTATTTATGTGTTTACTATTTATACAGTATGACACAAACACTTAACCTCACTTGTCATACTTTTATTACAGCGCCAGTGAAACGGCGAAGTATGCAATTAAATATCGCGACGTTCAATAATCGATTACATTTATATTAATCGATACATCTATTTTAACCAATTAAAAAGAATCGGAATGTAACGTAAAAACATTAGTTTTAGGCGGGATACATCCAGAACCTTGTTAAGTAAATACTACAGTCAGTACTTTTTAGATTTATTTTTTCATTGTCCAATTCTACTGCGAGATAGAATATTATTTTGAAAAGTATATTCAGTTCAATCATACTGGCTCATGTTTAAATTTATTTAAACATTTGCCATAGAAAGCTTTTAAAAACTTTTGTAGATATATAATATGCGTCATATAAAATACTTTACAATAGCACTGAGGTTATTGTGATTATATTGAACAAATTTGAAATCAAACTAAAAAATATATATAGAAAATATAAGCTTACAGTATATAGAGTTACTAAAGTATAGAAATTAAAGAAGATGCCATTGAATTTTGAGGCTTATTAACATAATAACAATAGATAAGCATTTTGTAAAATTTATAGATAATGTAATAAAAATTTTCTATTAAAAATAATTGTATTTTGTGCTAAAAAAGCATTGTTTCATTTATGTTTCATTTATATTAACATAACATAAGTTCTATATAAACAATTTTACTTTTCCAATTAATTGAATTCTTATTTGTTCACGTCTGAGGTCCCATCCTGACTATACGTTGATTTATACCACTTTCAGTAATTTTGTTTCGTTTTATTTCATTTTATTTCATATAATTTTACTTTATTTTACTTTATTCTATTTTATCTTACTTTAGTTCATTACATTTTACTTCATTCCAATATAATCGATATTTCTCGCAATCGATTTATTGAAATTGTAGAAGCGTTACTTTCAGGCGAGACGCACGGTAAGAAGAAGGCATTCAGAAATTGTCGAATAAAAGTCATAATTAATAGCTTTTAAATTCGTTCTTACATTATCGAATACGTCTACGATTAAGAACAGTAAGTATTATTTAAAAAGGATTATTACATACTTACTTTTGTATTGCTGATCTATGATTTAAAACTGTAAGCATTATGTCAAAAAGTTACGATATATTATATTGTATTTAATTACCATTATTAGTGATTGAATATACGAATTTCTATATATAATAATTTAAGTCTTATCGTACGAAATTTTATATACATTTGCATTTATCAATTTAATTAATTCTATTTCATTAAGTTAAATATGTGTAATTAATGGATATATACAGTATATGCGCTAGATACAGTATTATATGTACAGTATTATATATGATATGCTCGCTATTCGAAATATTCTAGAATATTTTGTTTCTCCATAAATTAACCAATCCTATTCGTTCATTCGGCCCCCCACCCTTCCTAATTAGCTCACTCGCGAACCGTTGCGCGAGGGGTTAGCTCATTATTTAAAATCATAGTATTAAGACGTATCTATTTATCTGCGTTCTAATATATTGCGCAATATTGTCATCGTCGTCCTCTCAAGCTATATATCTACGCTATACTTAACTTCATTCAATTAACGTGTGTTTTAATCCAATAAGGTATTAAATATCATCATAATTTATATTACGTATTGTCTTTTTTTTCGGATCATTTTAGTTCGCATCGTAAGCTTTCAAAACAGCATTTGATCTTGATTTATTTTATTTTTATATAATTTATTCCTTGCAGACGTTTGTTTAAAAGTTTTGATTTTCTTTTGTACAGATTACTGATTGATTGCGAAAATTTGAAATGTTCGGAGGATGCTACAAGATCCAAAAAAACGCTCGCTGATTAATGGCAAATTCCGACACGTTTTCATGAAGGTATAGTAACATTGATTTATTTTAACGAAATAATACGTATTTGTTTCTTCTTTTTATTGGAAGAATGAACGTTTATTTAACATTCAGCCAACACATATTGTTAATAATGAAGGACAAGTTTAAACGTGTTCTGCGCATCGCGTTGTTTGAATACTGCGCAGCTTCGGTTAACTGACAAACAAAACACGCCATTATTTGATTAGTACGAAATTTAAAACGTTAAATATTAGTTAATATTATATTATATTATAGAGTTATACTTTTTGCATATTGTATTACAGAATAGTTATAAATATTTAACAATAATAGAAAATATTTTATGATGTATAACAATATCTTAAATGTGTATTAAGTGAATATTCTATATTTTTTTATTTATGATAGATCAATAATAATTATTTAATTCTATCAATAATAATTTTTTGTTTTAGATTATTCATAAATTTTATTTTGTCCTGTTCTCTGGAAAGGATATAGCGAGGATATATGCTTCAAAATCAAGAATGTAAGAATCTTTGCGTATTGCACTGCAATTAGTTTAATTACTTGTATTTTTTAAACAACTGTTAATTGAAAAATAAAGTCTAATTCTTAATTTTTATACTTAAGTTCCAAGTTTTCATAGATGTTTAATTATCTCAAATTTCTTGAACAATCATTATATTTTCTAGAAATTATATATTTTATTATATGTATTTATTACATATATTTTTCAGATATAATAATAATTAATGTTTTATATATATTAAAGGTTTATCACATCTTCCTCATCTTCCTGTTCCTTAGAAAGAACCTACTGCTACTTTAAAAACCAAGAATGTGAGTATTAATTAAGAAATCGAATCTGGAAATTTTTCATTTTTTTGAATATTGCCATTAATCATTATTTAAAACTTTTCAAATATTTATTTAAAGACAAATTACAATATTGGTTTTTTTTTTAGACTTCTTGCAATGTCCACTTCCAGGATTTGACAATTACTACTTAATCACTTCATGACTTCGTCTGGATACTGCATACACAATAGCAATACTGGTGACATCTTCTACATCTATTCGTGAGTCGCATGCTTCTCCTTTCCTCTGGTCACCCAATCATGTCGTAGGATGAAAGGTCCGAATCGACATGGGTGATTGGTTGTATTACGTAGAATTTTTGACGAGCATAGTGACCGCTGGTATTAATTATACCAATCGATAGTAACATTTTCTTGTCTATTTTACTTGTTATTTCATAGATTAGATAGGTTTTCTTGCACACCGCGTTTTTTTGTCAGTTATAATATAATAATAATTAATATGATTATATTAAATACTACATTTTACTTTTTTCAACATTATGAAATAAGTTATGTAAGGTGTTCAATTTGATATATATAGTTACAAAAGAACTTTATCTTCACAAAATTTTTAAATTCAGTATTTATTTATCTTCGGGCTTATTGAATACAAGAGTATAGCCGCATTTGCCACAATAATGACGATCTTCCATTGCGGCCATAAAGACTCCTGCACCACACTGCTCCATAGGACATTCTCTTCTCAATCTATGGATTTTTCCGTTCTCATCCACCTATTTAACAAAATTCAAAGTTTTGTTTGTTTTTGTTTTTATTATTTCTAACTTCTTCAACCTAATCAGTTTTTCTACAATTCAAGTCAATTAATTTAAACTTAGAATGGTTATTGAAATACCTTGTAAAATTTCAATACAGCGAGTTTAACCTTCTTCTTCTTGTGCTTGATTTTTTTGGGAGTCGAATAATTCTTCTTCTTGCGCTTTTTGGCTCCGCCTCTTAAACGAAGCACCAAATGTAATGTAGATTCCTTCTGAATATTATAATCAGACAAAGTTCTACCATCTTCCAATTGTTTTCCAGCAAAGATCAATCTTTGCTGATCTGGTGGAATCCCTGAAATTGAAACAATTGCAAATTTAAGAAACATGGAAGAAAATTGAAGGAATATTCAGTATACTTTTTAAACGTTACCTTCTTTATCTTGAATTTTTGCTTTAACATTTTCGATGGTGTCCGACGCCTCGACTTCAAGCGTGATGGTCTTCCCTGTTAGGGTTTTAACAAATATCTGCATGATGAATCTGTAACTGTAAAACAACAAAAATTTATTTGTTTTCCACAGCTTGAAATTTTTATAATGAAGGTATTATTTAGATATTATCTAGAAGAAATATAGATATATAAATAACAAAGAAATATAAATAACAAAGAGATAATGGTGATAGAGTTATTGCATCTGCTTTTCACGCTTTTGTGCAATACGTCACTGTACATTTAAAACAAATATGATACTCTTATACTATTCATATAATTTATAAATAATTTTTCGTAAATAATTCGTAAATAATTTACCAGCAAAATGAATATTAAATTATAAATTGTGATAAATTATATTCGCATAAGTTTTTTGGAAAACGTCTACAACCACGTTTATTACAACATGCCATGTGTTGAACTTTAATGCATCACATAAATATTGGAGTATTACTACTGTAAGCGTAAGGACTTAAAAAAAAAAATACAAAGCAATTAGTTAAACAGATATTGAAATAATTGCAATTTTTCAATAATTTCTAATATTTCTAACTTAACTTACTTTCACTTGTCCTGTGATCATATAAAAAGGAATTGGAAAATGGAAGACAAAGAGTGTTATGTTGAAGAAGAAACAGCGTCATCTAGTATCATAAAATTTAAGCTGAAACTTAAGTCTAATACACAAACAATTAATATATAACAATATAAATTCCTTAATAGTAAAGATATGTGTTGTAAAAAATAGTTTATATACAAACGAATAGTTCTAATTTATTTAAGTTCTAATTTATTTTTTCAAAATGTTAGATCATACTGTTAATATTAATTTATAATACATTATATAGTATATATACCTTATAATAGTAAAGTCCTAAAGCTACATCTATTATTTATATATTTTATGGATATGTAATTTGTATGTGAAAATAAGCGCAAAATTTGAAAATGGATATTAAATGTCTGTTTTAATAGGGAAAATTTAAAAAGATTTAAAAAAGACACAAATGAAGTTATATATCAGAATGAAAATAATCTTGTTTAAGATTTGTATTATTTGCTTTTCACAGTATATTAGTTTTGTTTATATTTATTGAAAATAATTGCATATCTTACATTACTTTATATATCATATCAAGGATTACAGATATATATGTACGAAATAATATATAAAGAAATTAACATAAATAAATCTTTATTTAGAAAATAATAATATTTAATTTTATCTTATAATATTATAATATTTTAATTCTAAATTCAGTAATTTGATGAAATTGTCTAAGTACAATTTTATTTCTCTAAAAATGTTAGACTTTATGTGCAAGAAAACACTTCGCGACAGGTAGATTTCAGAGTCAAAGCTGAAGTTTCAAATGTTTCTTTTGTTTCCAAAAATAAGCTTTGATAATGGGATCGCCTGAGGATATTTTTATTAATTTCACTTAAAGTTGATGATTACATATGATATGATTGAATATGATATTATTTGCATTGAATCTTTGTTTTTTTCGATAAATATATTCATTGCTGATTTCTCTTTTTATTTATAACATTTATTTATAACATTTTAGTAATTTGTTAAATTTTTAAAATAAATTATAAAGTAGACTTATTGAAAATTGAAATAAAACGAGAAAGTTATTAGTTCGTCACAGAATAGTTATAAAATATATATAATAACCTTCTTTTTAGCTCAGGATTTTCAGGTTTAATCCTTTCCATGTTCATTGCCAAGACCTCATTCACGTGCCCAGGTGCTACTTGGGTGGGAAAAAGGCAATGGGTATGATGACTATAGTTTATAAGCTTAATAATTTCTCAGCGATTGATAATGTATTAGTGTATCGTGCACGACGTTTTTTTCGCATGTGTGTATGTGGTTAGGATGTGGAATTACGTCGTTTTTACTATTATTATTCAACCATGTATGTAATAATTCTCAATTTTGTATTCAATTTTATATTACTTATTTCAAATATTATGAATATTTATACAATATGATGATGAATATTTAATTAAAATATATAAATATTATTATATTGAAATATAAATATATATATAGATATTTTTATCACATTTTACGCAATGTTCGCTAGCCATTGTCAATCGATTTTAGGAAAATGGTACGTAAATTAGAGTGTGAAAGTTGTGTGTTAAGCTCGGGTGTCGGAGGCGTCCCGGGACGTCCTCTCTAGTTTAGGTTTGCGCCCGAGTGGTATGTGTGAGAACCGTAGAGTGAGTGTGTTGGTGTGTCTGTTTTGCCATTTTTTTAAATATAGGGGCCCTGATTAGGATAGGTAGCTTACTTCTGGTGTGCCTGTGTTTTAATTATAAGTAGGTAGGGCCGGGCAGGTTGGCACAGTCTCTGATCGCGTGTCTCTTTTTCGCGTGTCCAACCTATTTCTGGAAATCTAATTTGAAAAATCGACAGTGAAATTGGTACAAATTGAGCATGGCATTTGTTTCTGGTTTTATTCTTCGATTTTTCGAATTTAGTATCGCGGTCGCGGTCGCGGATAGGTCGCGAGTAGGTCCCGAAACGAACGTTTGTGTAGGTATTGCTCGAGTACGCACATGCGAACGGACAACGATCACTATGATCGATGGTCGTCCGTGTGTATTGGTATCAGCTTCCGCGGTTTATTTTTTATTTCACCTTTATAAGTTATTTTTTGGTTTTGCGATTAGAAAGACTCGAGCCTAAATTTAAGTTTCAGCGGGCATCGCGCCCGAAGAAAAGAAGAGGCCCGGCAAACTGCCACGAAGAGGGCTACAACAAATGGCTTATCATCCTCTGGGTGGGAAATCCATCTAAAGCATGGAAAGTCATTCTTTTTTACTACTTTGTCACTATGCTCGCTTTTAGAATTTGTAGAATGTAGTAGTAGTATTTTTGTTTTAGTTTTTTTTGGCTGATGTCAACTTATCACCATATGGGCAAATCGCGGTTTTTGATTAGTGTTTTAAAAAATTAGTGACGGATTGCATTAGAGTCGCAAACTAATCAAGATTTCGCGTTGTTAATAGAGCTGCGGGAAAAAATTTATTTCGGTTTGCATTAGAGTTGCTTACGATAATGATTGTGTTTGCTTGTCATGAATTATTATGTAAGATACCGGATTATTCTTTTTAATATTTTTTATTATAAAGTGAATTAGAAATTTGTTAAATTTTAATTAATTTTATAGCGTTGCTGTTTATCGTTATCGCGAATAATTGAAGACTTTATTATAGTAATTTTCTTTTAAACAGACATAATAGACATTATAAATTTCAAATTAAGAATTAGTGTTGAGATATATTTTTTATCGTGGCTATTTCAATTATTTTCTTAGTGTTGCATTGATAAACGATCGCGTTTCTTTAAGTAGTGTTGCGTTTATAAAATGCCCGAATTCCTTCCACCAAGGTTGGGGAAGTATGTTCCTGAATCACTTGCTGCAGCTAAAAGTTGCACAGAGATAATTACCAGCAGCCTTCATCACATCTACATTGGATTTTTCTAATTAGTGTTGCGAATATTTCAACATAAGTACATAAATTAATATTTGTTATCGTTGCAAAAATAAAATTTCCTGCTATAGTTTTGGCAGTTTTTTAAATAGCAAAATAAATTAATATTGTAAATTTACAAAGCACTCTTCATGATTTATTTTGAAAGTTTTCTATTTTATATCTGATTTCAATAAACTAGTGTTGCGAAACAAAAAAGATATTCCACTCTCGGGTTTATTGTTCGGATTTATGTTGAGTGGACACTGATTATGCTTTAGTAGCCCTTCTGGCTAATTATTTCTTTCTTTCTTTTAGCACCCTTCCCATTTGAGATTGTTCTAGTGGCATGGCATTTTTGTGCTAAATTTTTTAAAACTAATAATCCAATAAATAAGTTTGTTACAGATTTATCAACTTCCAAACGAATGGATGAAAGATGGGATAACATGGACTGTGGAATTTAAAGGATCCTTCTCAATGGTAATTAAATATACTTTGAATTAGAATACACTTGATTCTGTCCTATTGAACAATAACAAGTATTGCCGAGTATCTCATTGATTCGATGTAAATCTACTTTCATCTGTTGAAAATTCTGTTGTCGAAATTTTGGTGGCGATACAGACAATGTCTGTTTAACTGACGATCGGTATGACAGGGATTTATGCGAACGTAGGCGCAGACACAGACGAGGTATATTCATATACAAATCGAATCGCAATTATAAAAATTTACATTCTAGAAATTAAATATAAACATGATTATAAGTTTATAAATTATATATAAGATTATAATACTTAGTATTTGAATTAAATCTCATCTTAGAATTTTCTTTCTCATATAAATTATAAAAGAAAAGTTACGTATTAAATAAATATTATATCAAGCACATTTCTCAAACATCAACAAAATTTGACGTTCAAGGAAAAAAAGATAAGAAAAAAGAGTTTTTATTTATTACATTGAGAAGAAGTACCATTTGACATACATAAAGTTATAGTGTGTTGTCATTTATATCACGTTGTCTATGTGGAAATCGTTTCCATGGAAATCGAAGGGAGGAAATTAGCATCTACCGCGGACTTTTCACGGAAGACTACTTTTGCCATACTCTTGAAAAGTAGAGATTCGTGGAATCGACTTGCTTCTGCAACTTATTGCCCGCGAAGAAAATAAACAGTTCGTTGAGAAGAAACGATTACGTGGACTTTACGGTGGAAATTATTTATTTGACAGAACGAACGAGGACGGCTGACGCTTAATAAATACCGATGAGTGTACCGACCGGTTCTTTGGCAAAGGGACACATGAGTTCTGAACTCTGATTCACACTGTGTGGAAGCCGGAGCGTTTCGCTTCCTCCTCTAAATTAAGGGAAGTACGTTCCAAAAACTAAGCGAGACACGAGAAACCTGGCCGTTCGCCAGAGATCTTTCCACACCGGCAAAATAATGATATGCATTAAGCTCAACGTGAATCTTACTTTTGCTGTAGTTATATACTACACGATATAATACGCACGATTCAAGGAATTTGAGAACTTACAGTTCAAGAAAAACATAGATCTCATATTTGGTAGTTGAATAAAAATTTATCGTTACAACGTAGAACGTCTCGAAAGAGTGTTTCAGCTTCAATTGATTTGGAGTTGGTTAAATTACTGAAAAGTGAAGTAGATTTCTTATTGCAGCAGCTCCTTTAATTATTACTGAAAATTTTATATGGAAGATGTATCACGATTCGTCCCATCACTAAACGTTTCACTCGAGATACTCTGTTAAAGTAAAATTCATAACACGAGGCAGACTAATTAAAAATGCACATCCATTAATCACTATTGTGCGTTTCAAACAAATATGTTTTGGTTAGCCTCGTTTGTGTTATATAATAATCATTTTTATACATTCCTAGTATCCTAATATCCAAATAATCGTATAAGATTACAGTTTCTTTCTTTCTGTAGTAATGTCAAACGATAATTCATTTTTTCAAATCAAAGGAATTTAGTATGTATACTGAAATATGTATTATGTATGTACATGTATATGTATGTACTTGTAGTATATTAGTCGGTTTTTTCAACAATTAAATTTCGCTTCTAATCAAATCAAATTAAATTGAAATTAACATCAATTTTAAATTAAATTAAATTTCGAATTTCTAATCAAATATCAATGAAATTTATATTCATATATTCCCCGATAATGATAATGAACTCGAAGAAAAGAGCAAGAATACTTTTGACACTGTGTTTTTTACAATCGGTTCATTGCGACATATGTATAATCCAACATTGTTTACAGGAAATAGAACGTCGTTGCACACTTAGATAAGAGCAACAAAACGTAATAACCTTGTCGCGAATCGCAGAAAGCAAGCGAGATGCATAAGTTATTGAACTATATGATATATTATGTACATTTAAAAATTATTCCTGAAAGTCGATTATCTCTGTCACAATATCGGTCGACGATTTTGAATTATAATAACTCGTGCCCCAACAGCTATCGGTTCGCGATGTCATATCTGCTGAGAGCACTTGCGCGTATAGCAACGCGCATGCGTACGCTTCTGCGAAACGCACACCTTGTATAAATAGAGGTGGCGAAAGTTCACGCGGACAGTTCACTGCGAGTAACAGTGTCGCGAGGTTGGTAGAACGGTGTATCTTCTCCTCACGTAGAGAAAGGTTACATAGACGAGAGTCGTTGACTCTGTACGCTCCAAATTATTCGCATACATACATACTATTATACCGTTCGTCTCGAATTTTTCCCGATCAACGACCGATCTGTCCGTCGTCTGACCGGATCGGAGTAAATAGAACACGAAAAAAAGAACCAAAGATTACAAACAAGAGAAATCAAAAAGGCGACATGCCAGCCGACGTAGCGATGCATACTAACTTCCTGCAATTCAACCAGTCGAGCTTGAAGGACTCGAACGTGGATTCTTGTTGGAACACCGAGAACATGAGCGGTTACATGACCTTGGTCGGCCCAAATGGTCATCGTCAAGGCGTGCAAGTGAAGGTCTACCGGACGAGTGTCGAGCATTTCGCCGTAATTTACCCCCAGAAAAAGGTGTGCAGACCATTGGGCGTGTTGAACTTGAGAAACACGATGATCGAACGGTACGGGGAGGAAGGATTTCTGGTTAGGCAGAAAGGTTTCGACTCGCCGATTGCGTTAACCTTCCTCATGGAGAACAAGAAGGAGCTGGATTACTGGGTGATGGCCTTCACTGCGAGAACAAGTCCTCTGGTGCATCAGAGCAGCCTGCCGATCGTCGAGGAGGAGGAGATCTAAGAATTATATTATTCGAGTAAACAGCCAGCGCGTCGTGTCACATGCACCCCAGTGTCATTCACACGACGAACGGCCGAAAGCCGCGATAACCGATCGATCCTTCTTCACACATTGGTAAGGAAAGCTCGACGAAAAGAAAAGTATTAATTTATCCGACTTTTGTACCTTCTCGACTCGACACGCGTTTTCAACTCTCTACACGCGACGCGTTACAATTTCGAGAGCTGATTCTCATCCGTTTGCATCGAGGGAGAGTTCCTGCTTCAGATACCAGAGGAATTTAGATGTGTCTCGTCATTGACAGAGGGGAGTGACAACACTGTGGCCATGGACCGATTTAATTCAGATTGGCATCGAGAGAAAAGACACAATCGGTCGTAAATTGGAAAACGTCCGACAGTCGGGCTTATTAGGACCCTGTGGAACGTTGACCAACCACGTCAAGTTATCGTCGGCAAAATGTCATCGACACCCGTCGTCTATCGTGTTAAGGGTCCAGGGAATTATGGCGCGAGGCCATGTTGCCACTAGGGGCTCTAACCAGCCAGCAGCATCATCGATCCTAGCCAGCTGTGACCAATCGCAGCGTTCCTTCTAGCCGGTGCAACGAGAAGGTTCGAAGGGAGAGAAGAAGACACGAGGAAGGATCAAACTCTGCTAGAAGAGAAAACGAGAAAGAAGAATACGGCAGGGGAAGGAGAGCAGAGAAGAGCAGCGAAGAATAAAAAGAAAAAAAAAAAAAGAGGAGGAGAAGGGAGATGAGCGTTTTCTTTCATCAGACTACACTACCTACGCGATTCGACTGTGCATACTAGTGTGATTCCTCTTCTCTTTCTCTGTGAAAATAACCGTTAACTTTGACCTGGCAACCGCGAGCTACCGTGGTTATGCTCTACCGATCACCGGTTAGAAAGAGCTTCCAGGTGATTCGATTGAGCGAGAGAGGATCGGCCCTCTGCTATATCAGCCGTTCAGAAGCTACATTGATCAACTCCATAAATTAAAAAAAAAAAAAAAAAAAAAAAAAAAAAATAGCGGAAAACGACGATTACGAACGCTAGTTTTCATCAATTTAGTATCTGTCGTTATTTATATGATCTTTTCTTTTGTGCGATGGATTCTATGGAAATCATTTGTTTTTTGAGAACAGAACGTTAGCCAATTTTTCTTTTTTTCTCCAATTTACTCTAAATTCTACTCTAATTTTATGAAATTTGAAATAATTGGAGCTTCCGCAACACTATGACAAATTATCGTCAGGTTCTTAATGGATTAATTGCACATCCGCGCAATGAAATTTGAGATAAAGTGGAGTGGAGTCTTCTGAAAGGTTCGTAGGTAGCCTTTGTCGAGGCACTGAACGACTTTTCAGTATCGAATCGAACCTGATCTCGACGGTTCCTTGTAGATACATTGAACCAACTGTTTCGTTTTCTTTTTTTACGTTTTCCTAAAAGGGTTCGTTCGAAACTATTCGACAGAATGATTGGCCAAGCGTTAACTTTGTTTATCATCGACGCGATACAGTTAGTATAGATTGAATTATCTAAAATAGCCACGTTTCGAAATGGATCATATGATTGCGAATGATCAAGCTGCCAATTAACGATACATATCGGTCAACGCGATATCCACTTACCGAGAATTTACAGATAAAAAACGAACGAAGGTTGATTCGTTTCTTGTTTTCGAATAGAAATTCATGAATTGAATTGTGTAATCAGAGTACAATATTTTATAAAAAAGTAAGTCAGCTAATTTCAAAGGCAGACAGATTTTTCATTTATGATCCAATGGTCCTTTACGCGATCTCATGTATTGTGCGACGAATAAATACGAATAAATATATGTAGGTTATACGAGTAATATGGTTAATAAATGGCCATTGAATTATGTCAAGTTATTCATTCTGCACGAAATTCGTGTTCATCGGCAATCT
Organism: Frieseomelitta varia; assembly: GCF_011392965.1. NCBI lineage: Eukaryota > Metazoa > Arthropoda > Insecta > Hymenoptera > Apidae > Frieseomelitta > Frieseomelitta varia. The sequence continues at coordinate 191,231 of NW_025109960.1, forward strand.
GTATCAAATCCACTAACAAATTATCGTGCGTTGTCGAACTGAATATCATTGAAACGATTATAAACTTCTCTTAAAGCATCTACAACTATTATCTACGTCTCGATTTGTTGAAAAACTTTCTCGGAAATTTTCGACTGGACTCAATCGCGTGGCCTTCGATGCAAGCCAACAGATTTAGATCGTTGGTACAGTTAAAAATCTCACTTTCACAGTTCACAGATAGGATTAAATTTGATAAAGCGTGACCTTTTCCTCGTAGTACGAAGATCACACGTCGATGAGAGGCACGAAGGACGATTTGCTGCGAAATGTTGTCCAAAGATATTTGTCATATTTTCCATTCGGACGTGTTACTTAAGAAAACTGGTCGAGATCTCGAAGCGTTTGTAAAATAGATATTGTCTCGAGTCGTTGATGTATCATTTCTTGATAAATTTTAAGATTGTCTGTGATATTACGTAGACGATGGCGTCATAGTTAACAATAGACTTCACGGTAGCATGTACGGCAGTTTATGTTGTAGCGACCGATGCACGGTGAATATAAAAAAAAAAAAAAAAAAAAATCGAATGAAATTGTTAACAGGATCATCGAAGGGCTTTTAGTCATCGTCTAATTTGTACGTTTGTTTCCGACTTCCTTCGTTAAGTATCTATTGCTTCGTTTCACAAGTCGAGAAACGAATCTGCTGTTGTCAGTTCAACCGATCGCAGCGTTTTCTTTCTTTTCCTTTCTTAATTTCCTTTCTTTTTGTACATACTTTGTAGGCGAATATCGAACGTATGATTGTGAATTTTAAAGATTTTGTCATTTGTATGAATGGATCTGTTATATATGACATAATATATAGTATATATGTATAAGTTATAGTATATATTGCAATTGAGTTTCTTATTACTTCCCAATTGAATTCATTGAAAATTATCACGATCCTGTATAAGCATACAATACAATCCCTCTTTGGGAGAGTTTTTTGATAAAATTTGCACGAATCAGCAGCAACAATCTATCTCCAAGTTCTTCCGTTTGAAATAATATATATTATATAAGCCAATTATTGTAGTTTCACGTTTCGCGTTAATCAAACATATATACATACATATATGCATATGTACGTGCAACAAATACATCTTTGTATATATTAAGAATATATTAATATATTAAGTTATATGTATAATATAACTTATATTATACCTGACACGCATATTATATACAGCATGAAAAGAACATTTGACTTGAAAGAGCATATTATACAATAAAGATCGCTTTTTCTCAATAAACACTGTCGCAAATTCTCTTCAACATACATATATCTGTATATCCGTATCCTTTTTTCTCTCCAACAAAGAGTTTTATGATAAAAGATATTTCACTATATGGTAATTTATTCTTTTGCTCGAGAAATGCCATGTCGTCGAAGCCAAAATCATATCTCTTCCAAAAATGTTTCGATAAAAGAGTCAAACTATTTTGAATTTCATTTATTCGACAATTTCGAAATAATTTTGAAATAACATTTTTTTCATCTCGATTTGGATATCACAATTGGCAGTGACGACTCGATAGAAAATCTGAAAAACCGGAACTGCAAGAAACGATAAATTCGAAGCTGACGATGCGTATGCTCTTTTGACATTGTCAGATCGAAGAATCTTAACTCGTTATACATTCTCCCCCTTTCTAATTTACGATTGGTTATTAATAGGCTGTAGATAATTACATATGTAATGATAAATGTGAGTATGCAAGGACAATTTAAAATTATGAATTCAAATTAATGTCAGTAATTTAGTAAATACTGCTCCGTTAATGAGAACTTTTTTAATCGTTTGATTATCTGAAAAAAGAACAATCTTATCGGCTATTAAATTAATATTTGAAATATTACAAGAATCATTTTAATTTTGATAAAAGATGATGAAAACATCGCAGTGTCGTTAGTGATGGTGTCGTATATCGAGTATTGTAATTTATTTTTGAGGATTATAGTGCTGCTAGTATAAGTAGATATTAAAACACCTGTCAAATGTATTACATTATGTATTATTTAATATATCACATAGTGTAACGTAATACGATTCGAATGAAATAAGATTTACAATAAGATAATTAGAAAGTAAAAGTAATAGAAGAAGTACTTTATTTGTATTTATGTTGAAAATTAACTATTATGGTGTACTAATACCTACTTATCGGTGCATGTATAATTAAGGAGAGCCAAATAATCTTACCTATATCCTGTACGAAAGATGGAAATAAAAATAAGAGTGGAATAATTTTCATTTGTCGTTGTTGTTTTTGAACGGCGGATTTCTTTCATATGTAAATCATCGAGAAATAGGAAACGATGTACATACATTACATAATGTAAATTATGTATATGAAATAGGGTCAAATCTTAGGGTTACCTCCTTTTCGTTATGAAATATTGGAAACATAAAGCAGCCTTAGAAGAATGTTCAGATCAAATTAATTTCATAATAATAAAATTCTATGAACATACGATACCCCCGAAATTATCACACGGCTTCATTTTAATAAAATAATACGAGTGACCATGAAAATCGTAACCGTGAGAGAAACGATTTTAATAACCTTTAATAACCAGAATTTTTATACTTTTGTAGGAAATTTAAAAATGCAAAAACACGTAAAACGCACATGATACACGACAATATATGAAATATCGAAAATACCTGTATTTAATATTTAATATTTAATAAGGAACGAGAACTTACGTAGAAATTCACAGTATAGTAACGACTCTTGTTCTTATTATCTTTTTGCAACTTTGTACAGTATAAAACGTAATGACACTCGATCGTCACGTTTGTAGTCTGTGGGACAGTCGTGAACTGTATGGAACATTTATTTCAAGCGTGTTATCTTATTTTCCGATCGAGTCGAACATTTTATTGTTCGACTCACTCGAAGCTATCGCGAAATGATCGATCTTCAACGCAAAAATAATTTATGTAATGGTGTATAGGAGAGACGGTTGTAAATCTGAAATCATGTACTACTTTCACTCGACATAGCGTGACAAGGTTCCAGAACATTCGTTAAATTACGTAGAACTTGTACATGGTTCCGACAATGTGCGATTAATTCAATTAATTATCAGTTTTCTTCAGTTCCTCTTCGTATTCTTTATTTCTATGCCCGGTTCGTAATTGATTTTTATATCATTGATTTTGTTTCTTAATCCTTCGTGGACAAAAGGTGAGTCATCACCACGTGTAATAATCGAGAATTTTCCATTCAGAGTGAGAGAGAATTTCTTCCTACGAAAAATTTCTTAATCGGACAAAAATTTCCTACTGAATGATACTTTCTGTCATTACCAATACCTGGCGACATTTGATTAAAAACTAACAAATTTCTAGAAATTCGAAATATTGAGAAACACTTTTGTGAGTAAAACGATAACGTTTTTTGATATCAATGTACAAAAAAACCATTATCATGGGTATTGACAAGAACTAGCGAATGTTAGAACATACTAAAAAAGTGTGTGGCAAGATAAGATACATTCTCGTGTACGTATTAATGCAATCACTATCGTTGTATGCGATGAACGTCAACTACGTGTGAAGATAACGATGTTCAATCGTATAAAAATCACTAATGCATTCACGTAAGCGAATGATAGGTCACAGCAATTAATGAAATTAAAACTCATATTAGGTACAAAAATGTTGTGCTAAAATAATGGCTAACAGCAATATTTATCGTCTTCTCTTGAAAAATTAATAAATGACGAATTTTAATTATTTTTTTTAAATTTTATGTGATTAATCCATCTATTAACGATCATTAATTATTTGTCAAATATCATTTTAGATTATTCTTGTTTAAGCAAATGACGTTAGTTTTCTTATCAATATTATTTGACGTGCGTTTCTTTGCTTAATCTTTTTTGATTGGTCTACATAATCGAAGGATGAGAAACATTTACAACATTTGCTTAAATTGCGTGAAGAATTCGCTGCGTACACACTTCAATAAAATGAACTGAAAACAAACTGAAAGTGAGTTTCTCAATAGAGATCGTTAAAAGAAAAAATATTATTTCCTGATGAATAAGGCATGAAATGTAAAAATGTGTCTAACCTTGTACTATGTATTTTTTCTTGCTAATCAAGCGTTACGCGACCATAACTCTGAACACTTTGTTGTATCGATGTTGAATAAATAATCTACACTCTCTTGAGAGAAATTCTTATTTAAGGTTGTGCACTTTCTTATATTTCTTTGCTTTAATAAAGAATACTTTTTAAAGAATACTTACTTGCGATATCTTGCAATTATTAGTATATTATTACAATGCATGAATACTTATATACAAAGTTACTCGAATGCTCGATACGAAAACTTTTGTCTTATCATGTTTGGGATGCGTCTTGTTTATTTCATTTTGATAACATGACCCGAGACCGAACAATAGCCGTGATTGCGGTCTAGTAGACTGGTCGAGTACAACGATTGTGTTTGCTCGGCAATCGAAAGCTTCAATATGTACAATACGGAAACACAGGATCGAATAAACTTGGCCCATTCGGCGTTACGCTATCGAGACCAACGTCAATCGAGAAAACATTGGAATATATTCAATTACAAAAATTTGCAGTAAACTTGATGAAATTGTAGTAAATAAATAAATAGCACCTACGATGAATTGCCAACTTTTTAATGTTTTCGTACATGATTTGATCCTCATTGATTCTAAATTTGTTACATCATTGAAGTTTCTTATTATCGCGGTAGTTAATTTAATTTTTGTTAATATTGGAACGTGATTGATCCTCTCTTGGATTCTCCACGATTCTGTCATTTATCAGTTCAGCTTGGCCAAACCATATCGGCACTTGACCCTAGTCGTCCATGTTGTCAGATTAGAATACGCTTCTTTGCAATATTAGGTATCTTTTACGTAAATTTCCTGGGATAAAATCGTTGACGTAAGTTGTACGTGCGTACGTACACGTTGTACGTACGTGTACACAAAAAGCGTGTAGAAAGCTTCTCTGAAAGAGAAAACTTTTCCGAAGAATAAAACATGGATGTGGTGAACGTCTTCAAACACCTTTGTAAAATATTTGACGTAACATTTTAGTCTATTATTGGTGCCTTTGTGCGATGCGAAAGTCTCTGATCCATTCTTCTGTATAGTTATAGTTAAAAGATTAAAAGAAAGATTAGAATGGCCAGCCACGGTGTTTGTTCAATGTCGTTCGATATCCTATATGAGATAATAATTACGATGCATGTATAACACGATTGGATAAAGGCTACTAAAGTTTAAAGGTGAGAACTTACATCCAATAATCCTAGCCTTTATTAATAAAAATGCAATGAAGCTTGACGGTGCATAAAACGTGGTCACGTTATCCACGTGCGTATGAAAATATTTTGAAAATATTATTTAACAACTGTTCGTTGCATTCTGCTTTCTTCGGTTATTAACATCTTCTTTATATAGTTAATTGGTAGGATAATTTAAGATAATTTGCAAAAATTCCACTTTGGAAGGGGAAATTTGATCCAATGCTTCTTTTTTTGCGTTAGATTTCCATTGTTTCGTCCACGTCGCTGAAGATACGTGTGTAGGTTTTTAGAAAAACACGCTGTTGAACTTCTCGAACGTTAAGTATGAACGTTAAGGTCAACAAGATATTTTGCTTGAGTCATCTGAATAATTTAATAAATTTTAAAATACAGTAACGGCACAGGGGGGATGTTTGTGCATTTAAGGTTCCGAAAATCTATAGAATATGCATGCAATAGTATTTAGAGATGTGTAAAATATTCAAAGTGAAACTTAAACATATTATTTAATAAACGAGACAGAATTTTTTTTTATTATATTCGTAGGAATATAATATTGCATAAACATCCGCTGTCTAATTAATAAAAAGCATTTACAAATTTAGCAATTTCTCTTTTCATTGTACCTGTTAGCTCTTTACTATATTAATTTGACACCAAGAGACAGACTAAATTGGGAGATTGAAGGACAGATGAGAATTAATTCTCTTCAAAATCCAATTAGGAGCAACAACTTGAAGGCAATTATAGCTTTCACACACATAAAAGTGTATGGTAAAATTAATTCTAGAACGTGATTTACTTCACGCTATTTCCCTCCAATGATCTCTTAGTTGTGAGGATGAGTCAGTTCTTTCGATAATACTCACTTTGCAACGAAGCCCCAACATTGTATTTAAATTTTCCGACCATGACTGTTATATATTATTCTCAGTCGTATCCAAAACTTTCATTTTCTCGATAATGTCATAAAGAATCACATTCCTTGCAACGTGGATTCTTAATTCTAACTTTAGATACGTTGATCTTCTATCTACGTTGATTATAGGGTAGATTACATCTACCTGTTATACCCATTATATCGATTTTCTATTTCCGGGTAGCAAGCTTCTGTTAATGAATAAATAATCCTTCTATTTTCTGTATTTTCCAAGATTCGAAGAAAACACTTGTTATCGATACAGATATTTATCCTCATTTTTAGAGTCTTGCTCGAAAATAAAAATTCAATTTGTTAGATATATTTAATCATTAGATATTTATCGCGTAATTAATTGTTTCAATATTAAACTTTTCTGGAAAAGTTAAAAATTGAATTAAAAATTGAAAACAGTCAAGTTGAAAAATAATTTCCATTTGAGAATATTAATTATAGAGTGTTCATTCAAAAATAATAAACTAACATGTGTTGTTTGTACATCTAAACTTGAAGAAACAAGAATTGAATGCAGAAAGAACGTAAAACATATTTAGAATTCATACTGCAAGTGTGTAACTTTATTTTCTCTGTACATGTGACTTTCTGCTTCATTCGCAAAAAAACATTTTTGCATTATGCGAGGAATGGAATTTCGTCAAATAATAAAAAACATTACGTATGTTTGCAGAAATTGCAGACATATTTTTACAACCAGATTACGTCAAGCAGTGATTAACTCACATCAGAAATTTGTCAACTTTTTAATAAGACTTGCATTCTACGACATCTAAATGTTCCTTTTTCTCAGACAGTGCTAACATTCCAAAATAAATTAGTTAATCAATTATACTAACTTAGATTAAAGATTTTATTGAAAAATTCAATCTTTTAATTGCCATAATTTCACGAAAAAAAATTATACAGTGATCTATTCGAAATTTCAAGATATTTTAATTTAAAAAAACAATCGCAGAAATTTCTTTGTACTTATTTGTTCATTAATGTCAAAACCCTTTCTACTTACCTTCTAAGAAGAAGTTAAAAAGATCGTGAGAAAAGTTTCACGACTCTGTACTAACTGGTATGTTATTTTCTACTTCCTTCGAATAAATTCATAGCGAAACTTGCAATAGAATTTTAGATAGAATTCCAGAGATTAAGAGAATAAATAATCGAGGTTAAGCATCATCTTAATTTGGAATTTTGAAAATTACATCTTATCTTGGTATTAAAGATCTGCTGTCTCACCTCGAGTATCCCTTAAACTTTTCATTTTATTTCAATAAATTTCGGGATAAATTAATTAAAAATTAACGAATGAAATTGAAATAAAAAAGCAAGCATTTTTTTAATAAACTTAAATTTACTTTTTAAGTCTGTACTCTTTCTCTGGTAAATACACAATTGCTTTTCCAATCTTTCTACGAAATTGAAGCATCTATATTTTTCTTATTCTTAGAACTGAAACTGCATGTTGCTGTACACGAGAAATACGGTGTTTGTCAGAATAAAAGAGTTCTCGCGAATATGTGACGAGCGGTAGAAACGAGTGTTGCTGGCACCCCTTGACGACTTGTCCTTGTCGACCTCGAGAGTGCTAGAGAGCATGGACCCTTCAGGTCGTCATGGCGACCAACTAGAGACCCCAAGAAAGCGGTCAAAGAACATCTCGTTCGTCTCCCCTTGTCTTCGTCCATTAATTTTTGTAAATCTTTCTACTATTCTTTTTGAAGGCTTGCGATTGTTTCTGCTATCTGTCCAACGCTGTTCTTGCTAACTTGCTTCCTGCTAAGACGATTTATCGTCTTTTTATCCCCTTTTTGTATATAATGTATGTAGGTTTTAACATTCCATCCACTGTACATATATAGTCATTGCCTATAATAATAAGGATCATGGACACTTGATTCTGTTATGTAACACCGTGTCTTTGAAACGGGAGATTTTCTCTTCTCTTGACAGAGTTTTATGTCACTGAGATTTCTATTTGAACTTTCTTTAGTAATCTGACTTTATATTTAAGCCAATTCAAAAAGCCAGTTTGCAAATATCATAAGATTTATTAAATATGTCAGGCAATTTAAAAATTAGACACGTGTGTGGAGATCTTAAATCTATTTAATATCATTTGTTATGCACAATCAGAATATGCAATTTTTCGTTTTATTTGCAATTCCAATTAATAATTATACCAATAATTTTGGAAGGTTTCACAATTAGGTCAAAGTGAAATATGGGACGATGGAAAATTAAGGAATAAAAAAAGATAAATATTGTCCGTGTCAAAATTATTTTTCAATCTACTGAGTTCTTCTGTTGAGTTTTAAGATACTGTTTGCCTATCGGAAATGCAAATATTGATTTTTTCTTGTGTCATCTTTGCGTTGAGTTATCGAGGCAAGACATTTTATAAATAACTTCAAACATTTTGCTTCCGATTCTTTACTATCTTCATTCTGAAATTTCTCAGCTGTTCAATGTATAATTTTCACGCAGTGAACGTTCGTTCTTCCCTCGATTATGTAACACGTGAACGAATTTGAAAATTTTCGCGACGCGCGAATAAAAAATTACTTCAAAAAAAAAAAAAAAAAAGAGGAGAGGAGCAATCCGGCGTTAAAAGGATGAGAACATCTCACGTTCTGAAATTAGTAATTTTTACTGTCGTGGGAGATACGAACTTCTTGCATAATGACCTTACCTTATATTGCGAATGTAAGGTTTCCGTACGTGTAAATTCTTATATATACGAGAATAATGGAACCGGAAGGAGAGGCGAGTTTCTCCCTCTTTCTCCTCACGATGAATCGTTGATCTTTTATATCATAATACGTAAAAACACACGATTAATTTTAATGAAGTTATCCTAAAGCAAGGAATTTTTTAATAACAATAACCAGACCAACTGGATTTCTACGTGTTTATGCGAAATTAAAAAATCCACAGAACGAATATAATATATAGAAATACATAAAATATTCAAAATACATTAATCCTTATAATATTCAGTGAATGAAACAAATCTGAAAGCATATTAAATACATGTAACACATGTGTTACGATATATAATAAATTATAGGGTAATTAGATCAGGTTAATTAGATTCGCGAAAATAAAAATTTCTATAAATATTCGCAGTCTCTATCAATTGTTTATGCATGTATAATAAAATGAAAGTAAGAACAATATATAGTAAAATCGAAAATAATACAAGTAGAAGGTAAATAATTTCAATGGAAGATGCGCATCAGTATAAATTTAATTAGTTTGAAATGTAGGCAAAATGTAAGCAAGCCTGAATATAAGAAATGTGTGAATAATAAAGTAAGATTAATCCAATACTGAGATCCCTTTCGAAACTTGTCTTTCAAAACCCGGCTGCTTTTCTACCATACAGTGTGGCATGATTCAAGATTATGTAATCCAGTTTGTAGAGTAGTTTCACTGCAGTGTATACCGGATTCTGTTATATCGTACTGTACATACAATATGATATCACCTCTTTCACGTAACTGTTCGCGTATAATTGATTTTAATTTACATATGTACGACTGTACATAGATACGCTCACAGGGGGTCTGAGTGATTTATATCAGGTCAATTGAGATGACGATTTTAATTCCTTTCGATATGACTGCATGGTAACAAATAATAAAGTCCAGTTGTTGCATCGATGAGACCACAAGCTTCCTGGTATATTTCCATTGAGAATTCTCGATTACGTTAGAACGATAACGATGCATGTTTATTTGGATAATTGAAAAAAGTATCTGTCCACAATCTAATACGATGAAAACTGGACGTTTCTCATCTCCAGATTGCAAATTTTCATCCAAATTCATACCTTTGAAAATAATTAAGAATAATAAAAGAAAAATAAAAAAAGAATCTCGATGAAAAATTGTTTTGCTAGTCAAATATTATAAAAAAAGGATTGCACTATGCAATTTTCCACTTTTGAATTCCTTACAAATGCAGCCTATTCATTTCGTTCCATTATTCTACTCTATTACGTTATATTTATTGTTGGCATTAATCGTGGTACGGTTAAACAGTAATCAATGGATCATTAAAGCAAGGAACTTGCTGGAAGATTCTTCATTACTTACGATCTGATGAGCACATACCGGCTCCAACGATTTTATCGATTTTTCATTTTTCTAAAAGTGTTGCAGGTCATTCGAAGTGTGTAATACCTGTCTGGGTATACTTAATTAACGATGACGATACTCGATTCATGCATCGATACCTGGTCCTTTGACTTGACGTCATTACTTACCTCCTATTACCTAATCCATTCATGGTGTAATTTTAAAGTTCAATACACGCTCGGATAATAACGTAAAAATAAATAAAGAAACATCGTCACAACGATGTTCAACGGGATATCAAGCTTGACGTACAACGTGACTTTAGCGAACGTGACTAACGCTGCTAAATTGAAGATACTTTTTCGAAAATCAATGAATTCAAAATTGCCGGAAGTAGTTTTATTTTTCTTGGTTGCGGGTCTGTGTTTTGTACTTCGTGTCACGAAATGCGATTTTTATGCATACGAATGTTGATTGTATGATATTAGAATTCACGTGACAAGGCTACAGAATCGCAAAGTTCTTTGAAGAAAATATAATATAATATGCACACCTCTCGATGCTAAATGCAAAAATTTTTAAACATGAACGTTCTTATATTTATGAAGAATTTATAGATACACAAAAATACGAAATTAGTATAATGTGCAAAAACGTATAAAATATTCAAAATAATTGCGTCCTTTGTGAAAAATAGGAGATTTTCTAATAAAACACTTTTTTAAAGAAGAAAGATGAAAAACTGAAATTTTTCAACAACAATTTAAATTACATTTGATTTGAATTTGTTCACATTTTACTTTATGAATTTTATTTGAACATCGAATAATGGGCAAATAAAATTATTATATAATGCATCTTTTCTTTCATTAAACGTACGAAAGTCTGAAAGAGAAAAATAAAAGACGAATCAAGACGTAAGATATATACGAAATTCTTAATTTTTTTCTCTTTTAATTGATTGTACGAAACGAAAAAAAAAATCAAAAGAGAAAGGAAAGTCCAAGAGTCAAAAGGAGATTAAAAAGTCATTTCCTTTCTTTTCTTAAGCGAATGTAACGCTTCGATTAAATAGAAGATATATTTTCCAATTCTTTTCAAAAGCTTCCATAAAATCGAAATGATTTCGGTATTATGTAAAAGTAACAAACGTAACGAATAACAAATAGGCTAAAAAGTATTTGAATCGTCTGGTAAACACACAAGACATAATAGCCTTCATTAGAAATTTAGATTAGAGAGAACATTTTTTTGCAAATTATACTGTGTAATATATTTTCTTGATTCGTCTTTTATTTTGCTCTTTTAGACTTTCGTACGTTTAATGAAAGAAAAGATGCATTATATAATAATTTTATTTGCCCATTATTCGATATTCAAATAAAATTCATAAAGTAAAATGTGAACAAATTCAAATCAAATGTAATTTAAATTGTTGTTGAAAAATTTCAGTTTTTCATCTGATAACGTAGTTTTCGTATTCCTTCGTGAAGTTATAGTTTCGAATTACTTGTTAATGTGCCGTGAAACGTGATATTAAGATACACGTGCTTCGACATTATTGCACATGCATGGTAGACGTTCAGAATCGCATCCGACGAACTCATGCCTCTTTCTATATGTGATTCGTGTATTATATTGTATGATAGACACGTGCATATCAAATAAATGTACATAATTTATACCGGAATAACATTTAACAAACATTTAAAACAGACTTTATAAAATTTGTAAAGCTGTGGATTTACGTAATACGTATTTGTCTGTAAAATCGAATTTATCGTTTCACTTGTGTAACAAAAGACAAATGAAAGTACATTTCCTTTCGTTCATCAGTCATAAAACTGAATTTAATTTAGTTTACCGGTAAAACTTTATACGCGCGATTTCCTTTTAATTTTCCAGACGGTGTAAACCGGTTATGTTTGGTTCTAGTTGCACTGTTTAACCATGTGATTGGTATTATGTGGGCTGTAATGGATAATTTATTCCTGTGCGTATGGACGCTTGAAAAATAATAGGCGGCATTAAAAACTTGAATGACACAAACATTCTCCAATGTAATAAATCTTTTTAATATTAAATTAATATAAATATATAGACTTAATTATAATAATCAGTGACACATTATTGTAGCGTCGTGCGATTTTCAGCAATCAATCGAGAAGTTCTTTCGTTTTAGAAAATTATTTAAATTCTAAATTAAATTTTAATCGCAAAATCATTTATAAAATTAATCGACTGAAATGAAACGATCACACTTGAGATGTTATGTTCAAAGGTGTAAAGTAGTCTTCTAACTGAGCAAGAAATATAATCTCCAGCGTTGTCCATTCACATTGTTCTTTCACAATTGCAAACTGACACGGTCTTAATGTCATCCTATCAATGTCGTTACTTTCTCTTGGGTTGCACGCTGTTTCAACACGTACACTCCGAAACGTGTAAGAATATTATCAAATTGGTTTTTCCTTTCCTTCTTTTTTTTCGTCCTTTTCGGTCTGATCATAGTGTACTTTTTTTAGAGAATGACATCATCATCGTTCGACTAACTACCATTATAATTTCTCAGCCTTCTTTCACGTCAATGTTCTTGGAAGTTTTTTCTCTTTCATCATTTCTAACAAACCATTACGAATTAGTCATTTCGATCGTTCTGGTAGTTCTAACGTTGTAAAGACAATATAATTGTAAATTTCATCTGAAATCTAAAACAAAATTTACATTTAGATGTTGAAAATGTATTGAAGGTATTAAAGAAGGTATAAAATTCAAAATGAAAACTAAATGTTGCTTAATTTCAATATTATTAAAATAAAATATATCTTACTGTGTATTCCTCTTATAAAAATTAATTTTTGAAAAGATTAATTGTTTATTCGAAATTCACTTTTCTTAATTATTTTTAAATAAAATTTATAAATGTCGCTAAAAACCTCGTAGTCGATGCGACGCTAAACCCCCATTTAAAAAAAAAAATTTATAAATGAAATATTGTGGACAATATGCTATAAAGCACACTAAAGCTTCGAAGACAGAATGGTGAAACAGTTAGAGGCTCACTTTCGTTAAGCCAAGTTTCGCAGGTTCGAGACTACTCTTAGCCCCCACGATGTTTTGCTTGCTTTTCTGTCTTGTTTTTCTGTCTGTGTTGCTCAATAGTGTTTTATAAACAGTCCTTAAGTGTTATCCAGTACAAGTTTTAATCTTTACATGGTTGTCAAATAGGACTAACAATATCCTTCAAACCAAAAGAAAACAAAGCCAATGTTCGTTACTCGTGTTTATCGGTACGAATATAGGAATAATTTGGTTACAAAATTATTTTTTTTTCTTTCAACTTTTACACTCTCTTAATTTTTATTAACTATAATTCTAAATATTTTTAGTTTCATTTATTAAACAATTCTTTTAATAACAATCTAATCATTAAGCGTCAATTATTATATGCATAATTGTAATTAAAAACGTAACAAATACTGAAAATTTATATTTGGACAGTACTGATATATATTTTTGTTAAGAAATGTAACAACTTTCTTATGATGTCGATATTATAGTTTCTTAATTCGGAGACTTTTTTCCTGAAGTTAATAAGGAAAAATTTTTTCTTTATCTTTCAGAGACACTTTAATCAATCATAAACAAGCGTTACGCCCATAAATTTTGCAGTCATTCTTGTTGCAAATTACTACTTATCTATTTTACTCCAGCAGATATTTATTTGTAATCGTGTTTTTAGCGATAAATGATTGGAAGCCCATAAATACTGAATACTTACGTCAAACTGGCACTGATAACACCGATAAATAATAATTTTAGCTCTCTCTGAGAAAATAAGATGCTTTATTATACTTTGCGCATATGATAACGTTACTTTGCTCTTCAAAATAATGTTAAAGTTTTTCACCGATATGAAATATCACTGTACTTCCTAAAAGATACTAATTATCAATATTTATTATATCGTTAATTTTTAATTGTAGTTATAGGTATAATACTTATTTGGTAATAAATAGTATTGTTAATGTAGAAAGAATTAACGATAAAAATGTAAGATTTATTAATGTAGGTCAAGGTGTCATTTGACATTACATAGAAAGTATATTTGCCAAAGCTAAATATACCTTATCATTCTTCTTATTAATTATATTTTCACTTGATATCATTTTCTAAAAAAATAGAGTACTCGTCAGATACTCGGCTAACATTCTAAAAATTCTTTTCCTTTTACGTTCATAACACAATACGTTCTTTTTTCTTTTGAAATTTCATTTATTCTGTTAATTAACGATTATAGCGCATGCAGCTTGATACACATATCTCGTACACGAAAATCATGAAAGAGAAATTCATTCGAAAGTATAACATAACTGAATAAGTATACTTAAGTTCACGAGTAATTGTATAGATTGACTAACGATTGACTAACATGCAGTACGGTATATTTGAAAATATTATAGCTATAAAATTATTCTTCTAATAATTCGACAACGAGAAAATAATTTTTCGTCGATTAATGTTCATAAATAAATATTCCTCTAATCATAATTTGTAATTGCATATATAAACATGCTCATTCAGAGAGATTGTTGTATCACTTTTGATTTAACATTTAACAGATACATTTTTTTCATTTCTGCATATTTTATTCGTTGGTGATTCTTACTTTTTCAACAATAATTGTATATTTTTAAACGGATATCTTTAATGTTTTTTACAAAAGTTATTTTCAAGAAGTTTTGTAAAAACACCCTGTTTTGCTATAATCGTTCACTTATTTTGCATTTTTTTTCTACAGTAACAATCAGTATCTTCGATATTGTATCGTAGATATAATAATTTAAAAATCATCCTTATAGTCTGAACATATAGTCTTATAAACATATTTTAAAAATATAAAATTGTAGCAGATTTTACGAAACGTTGATGATCACTTTAATTCTTTTTGATTCAACCAATTAATTTTCTTTCCTTCTTCTTGAGCAAAGATCATAGAGCAATGTTTATTTCAGATCTATAAGTAAAACTATTTTTATAAACCAAGAATTGGAATATTTGTATTGAAAAAAAAATATATAATTAGAATAATTACAAGACTTGTATAGGGAGAAAATCACGTAACAGAATAAACTACAATATTTATATCAGCAAGAAGTGTTTCAATATGTTAGACAGTAGACTTCCAGGTATTTAAATAGGTACAACTATAATTTTATGCCTGAAGTGCTCGTTTTATGCTTTTTTTGTTCAGGTTGTAGCACTTACTCGTTACGTGTCGTGTTTTTTTTTTTTTTTTATTGTTTTCAACTTGTTTTCTACTGGACATGATACTATCACGTTATCTTCCTCTTTAAATATACATCCACGTAGAAGATAAAAATATCATTATAAAGCGAACACGATCCCGATACTGTTTCTAACGCAGTAACTTTACTCCAAAAATTAATGTAGAAGTTACTTCTTATTAAAAGAATTAAATTTAAGAAATTATTTTTCAAATACTTTGTACGTCCGTATTAAATGATTAATACAAAAATACAGTCTTTCATCAATGTCTTTTATTATTATTTCTTTCTACATTTAGCAAGTCTTTTTCTGTTTCGTTTTTGTGTTGTTTTATCGTTTTTTAATTTGATTCTATACCTTTTCTCAGAAAAAGTACACAATAATGTCTGCACATACGCGTTATCACTATCCGATAAGAATATGCAAGAAAATAAAATTTAAGCCTGAAATAGATCGTTACGATATTCATTCTTTTTATTCGTTTTAAAGTGTGTTGCAGCGAAACGAATACAGAATCTTATTTTAAAAAATTAATTTACATATAATAAAATACTGTTTCGTTAATAATTTTCAACAAACTCTATCAAAAATTTGCGAAACCTGGCTTTTATTTTGCGTAAAGAAATGATCAGCAACTATGAATGTAAGAAGTAAGATATGAATATAAATAAATATATATGTTTATACTTGTAATGTATATTTTTCAACGGTCAGTAGTTGCCAAAAATCACAATTACAAGACGCTACAGTAACGTCATCGGTCACGTTAATGTCACTTATTTTGTTTATCGATGCATAATTTATATTGAAAAGAATGCATAATTTATATGTAGAAAGAATAGAATTAGAGAACCGCAATGAGAAATAAGAATTCACATTGAAAATGAAATTTTATTAAAATTTTCAAATATAACAATGGGATCAGTTAGGTAATAACGAATAACATTGTTTAAAAATGTGACTCTGCAAAATTGATTAGCGGTAAATTTGTCGACATCGAGATGGCAAAAGAATTAATTCCGGATATGACTCACGTGAATTCGTTACCATTTGCATTCGTGCTTGTGTCTCAACAACCTGCCGAATAAAAATTAAGTTTCGTGTTATAAAAACTTCATAGATTGCATAGACACGTTACAAATAGATCTTTGTGCATTCACAAGACATAAAAAATTCAAATAAACAAATAGCAATCATAGATGAAGAAAAGTCTCTGTGTAAAAATCTACTTTCTTTTTCTTTTTAGTTACTTTCGCCTAAAATTATAAATTGTCATATATTTGTCAAAATTATAAATTATAAATTGTCATATATCAAATATTTGCAGTCATATTAAACGAACGATCAAACTTCCTCGATTTCTCTCCACGTCATTCTTTTTTTTTTTTTTTGCTAACAACCGTATAAATGGGGCACAACGTGGTCAAATTGAATGACACACTCTGTATACGTAGATAATTAAAATTGTAATACGCTGACTGTGTTTCACCGGTAGATTTACTGAAAAAAAAACAGCGATCAAGTGTTTTTGCATAATGTCTTGATTATTCTGAAAATCCCAAAGCAGGCGTTCCATTTCCGATTTTATCTCCTTCATATTTTTATCCCATTATGTTCTTTCGTGGGAAATTGAAATCATTGCAAATCTTTGAAAATTCAGGCATCTCTAATACATTTTTCATCGTTACCGATTCAGTCATGCTCTTCACTGTATCAGTATCATTGAGTTGGTCAAAAGTGTCTGCTTGACGATATTAATACACTATGCATCGTAATGATTTATAATTAATATAAAACATGCACGTAGCCGTTCGTCCAAAATCAGTACTTAATTAAGTAGTCAAGCATAAATTATTGATCAAAAGGAAACTATGTCTCCAACAGTGTGCTGGTACCATCGAAAGTGTAAGAGAGAAGACGCTCATTAATAATGAATGAATATTGATCAATGTTCGAAATAGACAGATTTATATGTATTCTCCGACGCACGGTGAGCTGTTTGCAAATGAAAAGGATTTTTATACTTTCCGAGGATTTCCAATTAAAATTTTATAATCGAGTAAACAAAGGGAGATTTCAGCTTCAAAACGATATAAAAATTAATTGTAAATATTTATGGAATATGTTTCATATAGAGCGAAATGCTTGGAAGCTATGTGATCGGGAGAAATTTTTTAAACTTTCTTACCCACCCAGTGGGAAAATTAATTAATTTTTATACTGTTTTAAAACTAGGATCTTCCTCTCTGTAATGGTTACAAAATTTTAATTAGATAATCGCCGCAAAATATAAAACAATTCTTTCCAATTGCATGGCCAGCTGCATTGGCCGAAGTAAAATTTTAATATAAAAAGAAAGAAAAAATGGATATATAATAATATAATTTTGTTAATGAAAAAAGAAACATGACTCTAAATCGTACTTACGTAATAACAAATATGATGTTAATTAGTCAATCATGTACGTATATCGTTTGTAATCGATCTCTTAATTGATTTGATTGTGAGTCACTCTTGGATAACGTAAAATAGAGCATAAATGTTCACGATGTTTAAAAAACTTGGGATTTCCAGATATTTATTATAATAGAGCTTGATTTCTCTGAGTACCAGTTAGAAGGCAAATAGTTTATATGATTGACGTTTTCCAATTTTCCACATTACCTATTATCAGCAAAAATTATTTCAATCAGACATTCACTAATATTAATTTCTAATAAATTTTATACTGTATTACATATATTACTCAAGAGTCCCTATCAAATTATATATAGTGTAATGCCAAAGATATATATCATAAATTGTAATTAGTGATAACACTTGATCTATAGAAACAATAATAGAATTTCATTAACAAATGTATTAAGGAGTCAAGCAATTAAATTTCTATCATGAACATTCGCCGAGAAATGGAACACTATGGAAATAATAATTTTTATTGTTCTTAAACTTTCTAGAGTATCCCTTCTTCGTGAAACTTGTATCATTATCTTAACATAGTGCACACAACAATTATTCACACACTTCTTAGCATTGAGGATTTCTATTTTATCACACTGATAAACAATTTCATTCGTTAATCGAACATCTATATCATTTGTTTTTTTAATTTATAAAATTGAAGACGATTTAAGATTTTTAGGATCTTAAATTATATTCAAACGTATAAATCAAAATAATATATACGCAAGCAATATTTTTAATATACTTTTGATTAATTCTACAAACTTTACAAAACAAAAATTATCGTAACACACATAAAAGATACGTAAAAAAAATCAATGGTAATAATTAAAGTATAATGTGTGTAAGAATGATAAAAAATTGAAACAACAACCGTAGTTGTTTCTTTATCATCCCTGGTGGGGATCGAACCCACGACCTTTGGATTAGAAGTCCAACGCGCTATCCTCTGCGCCACAGGGACTTCGTGGTGTAACTTTTCTTATAACTTCATACTACTCTGAAATATAATAAGTAGATGTCGCTGATGTATGCAATAGTTTATGTTGACCAGTGACGTATAAAAAAAGAACCGAAACGATTATAATTTCGAGCGCAAAAGTTTGGAACGCAACGAATCGATCGATGCAACGAACAAATTTTATAAATTATCGATCGTCTGACAAGGTGCGATTGTGCTTTTTTAATCTCGGTTAAAAATTTATAATTTAATATAACATCTCTTTCACATTGTATGAAATTACTGGATAATTAATTGAACTCACAAAAATTAAACAGTGTATTAAATAACAAGTCCTTATTTAAAATATCGCAATCAAAGTGAACCAATATTGGTACTTTTAAATCGAATTACTTCAAAAAAATAACAAATACAAATCGATGGTCCGCACGCGTAACAAATAAATAACGTGCAAGAATAAAAACGTAATTTAAAAATTTAGAAATTCTCATTGCATGTATACGTATGTAATAATAATAATCGTACAGCCCTGTGTTGCAACCAATGTAGTCAACACACCAGCTCAGGCCACGCTCTACAGTCATGTACATGGACGATGTCTACCCTGTTTGCGATTGACGCGTTTTGTCTGGTTCTTTGGCATTACGAGCAAACGAATATGGATTGATCAGTGGATTGGTTTGTGTGTCGTCCGATGCCAGACTATGTTTGCGCGTGTATGAATAAACTGTGAGAAATACCGAGAAAATGAGATAAACAAGATGCCTAAAAGGTGAGAGAAAAGAGAGAAACAGCCAGAGCGTCAGTCCGTGCACCCGATGTCCCGTGTGTGCATTTGGATTTTCACTGTGTGATGCGACGGCGGAAAGAAAGAGAGAAAAAAGGAGGAAAGAGATAGAGCAGAACGTCGAGCGAGCAAGGGTGGAAGGGGCATAAAAAGATGGCCGTCCCGAAACATATGACAAAGAACGGCGGGCAACCGCCGCTGCCGAAAAGAATCGTCTCGGAATGTGTTCCACGGTATCGTTGATCTTCGTCCTCGCGTAGAGGTGCGGTGTAATTTCGAGCAAAAGGGATCGTGGCTACAAAAGTCAGTGATCCTGTTAGCAAAGGAGCCATGACTACGTGTAAAGAATGGGCTCGATCGCATCGGTGTTGCAGTGGCATTGCTCGGAGTGCGCTCTGATAAATCCAACGGAGAGCACGCGATGCGCCAGGTGCGGCCTTACACGGCTTAGGAGTGATGAGAAAGCGAACCTCAGGCTCAGCCTGAGCTTGGAGCGCGAACTTCCAGAAGAAAAACAGCAGGAGGAGAAGCAAAGAGACGGCGAGGAAGGTGGCTCTTCCTCGGTCTCGGTTCCGCCGACACCTCCGCTGAAACTTCGTTTGGAGAGGCCAGCGACGGGCGATACGCGTCCGACTACTTATCAATACGTCAAAACCGATCTCATACATCGGTGAGAAAATTGTTAACTCATATATCTTTCTCTCTCTCCTCTCTCTCTCTCTCTCTCTCTCTCTCTCTCTCTCTCTCTCTCTCTGTCCGCAACCCCTACCCAATCCCCCTCCTCTCCCCTCTCTTACCCTCCCTTCCCTTCCCTCCCTCGTTCTTCGATTTCTCGCGTGTTTGTATACAGTCTACCGAACCCTTCGCAAATTTTGTCGACTTCTTCTCCGAATCTAATACCTTATGTTTGCATCAGTGTCAATCATTTTGGTGCAATATGTCGTTTTTCGAACAAAGATATTCTCATAGTATGAGCATTCCTTCTACCTCTCACTGAACAAGTTTAATTTTGTGCCAAGGATTTCACACAATGCGCAAAACAATGGTTTGTAAGGGGAATATAATACAAATTTATTTGTTGCATGTTCACATAAACGTAGATATGACAAGTTACTATTGCATCTACGAATATAGGCTTTCATTTATTATTGATATGATATATACTTAGATAGCATATCAAAGTTAGAATATATACATATATATATTTTTTTTATAGTCGTTAATCTTTTCTTTATATTTAGATAGATTTTTTCCGTACTTGGGAAATGATTGAATACATAGTTTCGTTATAAAAAGGAAAAAAGAAAAATTTATATATTTTTTAATTCTTTCCTCTTCCTTAATTTTATTATGTTTTCATATACACATTGGTTGTTGTTTGTTTAATAATTGTTATATTATTTCTTATATTAATTTTTAGCTCAGATGGAAATTTAATTCTACCCAATAATCATATAAAGAAATCTCATCATGATTCATGGAATGGAAAGTCTTGTAAAAAAGAGCCAGTTAAAAGATCTTCTTCTCTACCTTCTTTAATAACACAATGGACTTGCGTTCGTTGTTTGTTAGACAACAGTTGCAGTTCTGGCATAATTTGCGTAGCTTGCGATGCAAATTCTTCTATTGCTGAAACTGACAAACGGCAAATTGGAGCACGTAAAAGCAAAAAATTAAATCTACGCAAAACAAATCGCCTCAAAGCTGCATCTGAACTTCTGGCCAATATTTTGGATGGTGTCAATGCAACAAGTTCTTCTACAAGTGATATAAAAATTATTAATAAAGGTATGTATTATCTAATCAAAAGTATTTTTAAAGAAATTAATATATTATAAGTATTATAGATTACTTTGTTTCTATTTTACAGACATGGCACAACTAACAAGTATAAGTCGTAGTGAAAGGAGACAAGATAGAGAAGACTGGACCTTGCCACCGATAGAAACTATGGAGTCTACTACACTTTCTTACACAAATACCACTGATACCTCTCAACGTTCACCAAAAAGACATAGTCCTTCAATTTATGAACGAGTCAAATCTAAAGTTAGTCGCTCTTTATCTAATGGATCTGTTGTACATAAATTATCTGAACATGCAATTCAAAGACCAACAAGTTTAGTAGTCTCAGAATCTCAGCAAGATGATGCTCTCTGGAGTTGTGATAATTGTACTCTTGATAATGCTCCTGGCCTAGAACAGTGTGAGGCATGTGAAGCTCCTAGAAGTCCTGCTCCTTGCAGTGGTGTAGTTATCAGTGTACCTGCCTGGGAACCACGTGCTCTGTCTTCTGCAGGTCCACTGTCCTATAGACGATCTTTTTCTGACGTTGAATCTGTTACAAATGTATCTCAGAAAAAGATCGTCAATCGTAGGAGTCTCAATGAAGATGAACCACCTGCAGTACCACCGCATTCTGTTGGTTTTAGTACAAGACCAAAATATTCTTACATTGGAATTACTGACCCTGATATACCACCGCCATTGCCAAAAAAACAAAATAATAAATTGGGCCTTGTACCCACGAAAGCACATAGTGAAGCAACTAGTCCTGTCGGGGATATACCAAATGTAAGTTCGTTGAAACGTATGTGGACTTGTCGAAAATGTTCTTACGCGTATAATCCTTTGTGGTCAACTGGTTGCGATATATGTGGATCTTCTCGATCACCGCCTTCATTAATGCAACCTAGTCTAATAACTGTCACGAAAGATGAAACAAGTTGTTCAATGCATACACAATCTCCGATTGTAGTATCCAGGGATAGTGTGAGATACATTCCGCAAAAAACTGCTACATTGGCTACAGCAGAATCTGATTTAGATGATCAAGTCGATCCACCTTCTCCAGTGTGGACTTGTAAAAAATGTACATTATTAAATGCTGCTTCAAGAACAACGTGCGAAGCGTGCGGTGGTTCAAAGCTTAAAAGTATCATGCATTTAGAAGATGCTACGCTACGAAAAGGAGAAAGTTGGGTGTGCCCATCGTGTACATTAAGGAATCCGCTATCAGCACAAACTTGTAACGCTTGTAAGACATTAGCAGATTTTCTAGATGTACCAAAAGATAGCAGATTTTTTGGATCAAGAAGTCCGAGTCCAAGACTCTGTTCGACCCCTATAAATTCAAAAGTTGTTACCCCAAGACATAGGAATTCTGTGAGAAGGAACGGTTCTTCAATTGGAGACAAAAGACATTCAAGAATTAGAGATTCTACTCATGGTCAAGTACGATTTTTTTTACAATTGTTTTGTATATCTTTATGAACACTCGAACTATAGATGCTTGTGTAGCGACGCGACATACGAATGCCGGGCCATTTTGATCCATCATAAATGTTTCTTATTCGCATATTTCCAAACTTTAAGAATGAAATTTGTTATTATTATTTTTATTATATTTTTACGTTATATAATATACAATAACTTTTTATATAACTTTATTTATATACAATATTTGGTAAATAATGAAATACGGAGTACGTGTTACTGTTAGATGATCAAAACAACTCAGCATTCCTTGAGCAAAGGTCAATAAACTGTTCAAACATATGTTATTGATATATTTTCCTCTCTGGTTTTTATCTTTTATAAATTTATTATACATGAAACATTACAATGTTTCCAGTGGCAGTGTAAACTGTGCACGTATGAAAATAAGAGTACAAATGGAATTTGTGAAATGTGCCAAATCTCAAAAAATTTATCTCAACTACCAGGTGAAAGGCCTAGAATTATTGAATCTGGCATAAATACACTTACTATACAACGGCAAGAAAGTGTAGTTATGGAGAATTTAAGACAAATTGAGGAAAGAGAAGCTTTGGAGAAGTGGGAGCGAATTGTTCGCTATTGTAAAGAGGTATATCGATTAATTAATAATTATGCACTATAAACGAGAACAATTTTTTTCAATCAAAAAGAAATACAATACATTGATTTGTTTTTATATATGTAAATTATATTTAAAATATAGTGTTATAGCTTTTGTTATAATTAAAAAAATCTTTGTGTTTTACTAACACATTAATCTGAATTTAAAAAAACAAAACTTCTTAAAGGGTAGAATATTTCTAGTAGTAACTAATTTACTTATTTTATAGACAAATGAACCTTTTGTCGATGACTCATTTCCACCAGCTCCAAAATCTCTATATTATAATCCAGCTGAAACAAAAGATAATCATGTTGTTCAGTGGAGAAGGCCTCATCAAATTAATGTTGATTCTACAGTTGATTCCAAACTGCCTTGGGCTGTTTTTAGAAAACCCTTACCTTCTGATATCTCGCAAGGTGTATTAGGAAACTGTTGGTTACTTTCAGCTTTAGCTGTTTTAGCCGAAAGTGATGAGCTTGTAAAGAGAGTCTTAGTAATGAGAGAAACCTGCCCAGAAGGAGCTTATCAAGTAAGATTATGTAAAGATGGAAAATGGACCACTGTACTTGTTGATGACTTGTTACCCTGTGATAAAAGAGGCCATCTTGTATATTCTCAGGTTTATATCTTAACTTATATATGTTAACTTATAAGTAAAAAATCAATATTTATTAAATATAAAAGAAAAACTTTCACCTTTTTTTTGTTAGTAATTTTGATGAAATATATTGTAGGCAAAACGAAAACAACTTTGGGTGCCATTAATTGAAAAAGCAGTGGCTAAAATTCATGGTTGCTACGAAGCTTTAGTATCTGGACGTGCAATAGAAGGTCTAGCAACACTTACAGGTGCCCCTTGTGAGAGTGTGCCTTTACAACCATCTGCTTTGCCAAGTGAAGATGAACTTGATAAGGATTTAATATGGGCACAACTTTTATCTTCAAGGCAAGCTATGTTTTTAATGGGTGCTAGTTGTGGAGGTGGTAATATGAAAGTTGATGAGGAAGAATATCAACGTAAAGGTTTAAGGCCAAGGTAGAAAATATTCAATAAATATTAAGGATTTAAAATACATTTATTTAGTTTTGTATAAAAAAATTTAATGTATTTTTTTAGGCATGCTTATTCTGTTCTTGATGTACGGGATGTACAGGTAAAAAGACATATATATTTATACATACGCAATTAAAAACTTACAAGTATTTTGAATAATATACTTGATAGGGAATACGATTATTGAGATTACGTAATCCATGGGGTCACTATAGTTGGAAAGGTGATTGGTCTGATGATAGTCCTATTTGGACACCGCAATTGCGAGAAATGCTTATGCCACATGGTGCTTCTGATGGTGTTTTCTGGATTTCTTTTGATGATGTACTAAAATATTTTGATTGTATCGATATTTGTAAAACTAGAGTTGGGTGGAGTGAAGTTAGATTGCGTGGGACACTTCCACCCTTATCATCTCTTAGACATTTATCATGCGTACTTTTAACGGTACTAGAACCTACTGAAACAGAATTTACTTTATTTCAAGAAGGGCAGAGGTAAATTTTATTGTCTCATTTTATAATTTAATATATTCGTGTAATTGTGTCAGATATAAGGATATGATATATAATATTTATATATGTATTTAGGAATTCTGAAAAATCACAACGTTCTCAGTTGGACTTGTGTGTAGTTGTTTTTCGTACACGTTCACCAGCAGCGCCTGAAGTGGGAAGATTAGTAGAACATAGTAAACGACAAGTACGTGGATTCGTTGGATGTCATAAAATGTTAGAAAGGGATTTGTATATTGTTGTATGTTTGGCCTTTAATCATTGGCACACAGGAATGGAAGATACTTCCAGTTATCCTGAATACGTTCTTGCCATTCATAGTTCTAAGAGACTATTAGTTGAACAAATTTCCCCACCAGCATTTGTTTTAGCTGATGCTATAATAAGTTTAACTCTAGCAAAAGGACAGCGACATGAAGTAAGAATATTTCTGTAACTTGCAACTTTAATTTGATAATTATTTATATAAACTATAAAGTATCTTGTAAAATATTTATATGCAGGGAAGAGAGGGAATGACTGCTTATTACTTAACTAAAGGTTGGGCTGGTCTTGTAGTAATGGTAGAGAATCGTCATGTAAATAAGTGGATTCATGTAAAATGTGACTGCCATGAAAGCTATAACGTTGTATCCACAAGAGGACAACTCAGAACTGCCGATAGTGTTCCCCCGCTTCACAGGTAATACAAATTTTTTATATATATCTTTTCGAAATCAATATTATGATAACAAGTTTAACAAATTTTCTTATTGTAGACAAGTCATCATAGTTTTAACACAATTGGAAGGTAGTGGAGGTTTTTCGATAGCACATCGACTTACGCACAGACTAGCTAACAGTGGAAACTTGCATGATTGGGGTCCGCCAGATACTCAACATTGTCCTCAAATTGATACTCAAGTCGAAGGTTTACATAGTCCTCGTTTAATTACGTGAACAAATGAGTGATTAATAATAAATAGGACAATGTTTAAATGTATCTCGTTTGTCAAGTAAGAGATTTATTATATACTCGTGATATCCAAAAATTTACCAAAGCAAGCTAGAAAGATTTTGGTACAGAAGAAGAAATAGTACTGAAACCATAACATATTTTGTGCTTTCTAGCTATTCGTGTTGTACGAAAATTTTTAGCATTACGACAAGCTCACTATTGGATATAATACAATAATTAATTAATATACAATGATTCTGAGATCAGTGGTTAGAAATATTTTTTTTTAATTAG
Organism: Frieseomelitta varia; assembly: GCF_011392965.1. Classification (NCBI taxonomy): domain Eukaryota; kingdom Metazoa; phylum Arthropoda; class Insecta; order Hymenoptera; family Apidae; genus Frieseomelitta; species Frieseomelitta varia. The sequence continues at coordinate 217,752 of NW_025109960.1, forward strand.
GTAGAAATCATCCGTTGTATCAATGAAAATGAAATACTTTAAACTTGCGTGCAAATTAAGCATTTCTACGGGAACCATTGATCTATAAAGAAGACTTAAGGGAAATTAAATATTTATGGAAGAACAAATTAAACACATTGCTTGTTATATAAAAAAAAATTATTTTCTCAACGTAACATATAAGCACCATAAAAAGTAACAAAGCGTAAAGATTATACAGTAATAATATATAAAGTGAAATAAGTAACAGCCATTGATAATGAAAAACATATACACTCTTTTTGGAATTGCTTAGAGTATGGTATAACTATGGGTCGAAATTTTTTCAATTTTTGCATCTCACAAGTCGATCCTATTTTCAAATACATAGGCCATATTCAGAACTCACGTTTAGAAATATATGTATCGTATATTGTGCATGAAAGCTGATGTTATTGGTCATTTAAGTGGGAGTTTTTGAATATTGGTCACATTGTAAAACTTTTATCTTATCTGTATTTTTGTTGTTTCCATCTTGTAACTGGATGGAATGCTTGTGCTAAAAATGGACGTAGCGCGTAGCTACAGAACCAAAAATCTCTCTGAAAGTTTTACAGTATAGTGACGCGTTCACTGCCATTCTGTGCAATGTACATTTAACTTTATTGTTGTTGAACAGTTTTGTAGTGAATTATTAACAAAATTATTATCACTGATTGTTGTATGTACTTTATGTTCATTTAACTTATAATACATATCTTAAGCTTTATACATACACAAGCGTGGCAGTTAACGAGTTAGTCAGTTTTATAAGCCTTGTACATTTTGTAATCATGACATCAGAACAGCCACTTATGAGGCGCAATCATTTACAAATTTTTTTTATATGAATAGATTTTTGTTTTATTTTTATACATATACATATGAGTTTTATCTATAAACAGAACAACCTGGAATAAAATATATGAATAATTTTTTCCTAATTTGAAAAAGTATATTTATCAAATTATAATCTTACGTAAAAAATAATTCAATGAAACATTCCCTTTTTTTAAACAGAGAAATTTCTAAATTGATGAATATTAGAATATGTTAGAAGTGTAATTCTTCTAGTAGCATGAAATGATTTAAAAAATTATTTGTTGAAATTTTTGCATTAGCATCTTAATTTATTGTTGAAATTTTATATAAAAGAAATGAAATTAAAAATTTTGATTCTTATTAATGCTGTTTCAATTAGCAATTTTTAATATATCTGTTACATATATTAAATGCGATGTATGTCGACACTTTCAAATTCTTTTTTATATGTATTACGCAGGGCGTTAATAAAAATCGAGAACATTTTTTTAAGTATTGATTGTATCTATGGAAACTATGAAAAAGTTTGTATAATCTTGTATCTAGAGTTGTCGAGCACCCGAGATATTCGGATATTCGAAATATGAATTAAACGAATTCGAATATTTGATTAATTAAGTATTTCGAGTAGCTTGAAAAAATTCACATCTATTGTTTTAATTTGGATTGTTTAATTATCGTAGTTGTTTAAACTTATTTAAAGAAATTTAATTTTTTTCCTAATATACTATTTAAATCAGTTAAAGAATGGAATTTTTTTGAACTACTCGAATAAATAAATTGATTTCAATATGTATTTTTTAAGTATTAAGACAGCTTTATTTGTATTTATGAGTTATACTCTTAAAGCATTCTGAAGAAATTAATTTTTTGCGCAACGGTATCCATCTTTAAAGGATATTTAGTTAAAAATAGCAATGAATAAATAACTTGTTTATATATATACATACATATATATAAACGAATTATTAAATCGAAGATTAATGTATATAATTTTAATTAATGTATTAATTTAAAAATGTATCTAATATTTATTAATATTTTTTATAAAGTATAATTAAAACAATAAGCAGTTGCAGATACAAGTTTATATGAATTTTCTTTCATACTTATTTGTATGAAGGTTAAAAAATATTCTTGATCTTTACTGAGATACTGTGTATTATATAAACTAGCAAACATCCAGTTTTATATGGAAAGCTCAGTGCTTTGGCTTTAACATTAAACTGCCATGTTCCATATTTTCAAATAATGATGAAATTGGCACTGAAATGTTCTTTTGATGGCAGTTGGATCTGATTGACAATTTGTCTAATATTTTCTATACACATTGAATGTGGTGATGTGACAATATCTCATGCTGTGATCAGCTAATGACATTTTTTGTCATTAAAATGTCAGTTAAGAAATGTCTCGATAAATGAAAAGGCAGCACATAAATATTATTTCAATGATAGTACAAAATATTTATTATAGATGCATTTGCTTAATTCAAATGCAGGAGAAGAAACAAGTTATGCACATAAGCATTATGAGACTTATTGGCAATAGCTTTCTTAATTAAATATATATATATATTTTTTTTAAATGGAACATTCCTTACATTTAATTACATTTTCCAATTCTGGTTCTAATACTATTGTTAGTTGAGTTTCACTTGAAGCAGTAAAAAAGCATTAGTTATACTCAACGGCTTCAATTAAATGGATCTAACTGTTAAATATGGCCTAATAATTTTAAGAACTCTTTTTGATTTATTTAAACTATATTACATTTATATTACATTGAAACTATATTATTAAAACCCCTTGCATTTTGTGATAATATCACGGTAATTAGTTATCGAAGTGAAACTTTCAAAGTAAAAAAACCGTTTTTATATTAACATAAATCACTTTTTTTAAGTTTGGGCAGTGATTAAAATTTACAAGTTTGAAAAAACATGCAAGTTTTAGACACTGTGAGAAAAATTATTCTTATAACTATTTGCAATAGTTTTTGTTAAAATGGCCTTAATTTACGGATAAAAGCATTTTAAAAAAAGAAGAAAAATTCTTGTATTTGTGCATTTTCCGAAGAAAACGTAAAACAGATAGCAAATAACTTTTATCTTTACTATTATAATAATTTTAATTTGAATCAACAGATTCGACTGCTGTACTCGCTAAATGATAATTTAAAACATTAACAATTAAATTGCAGCATTGTTCAGAACATTAGGATAAGTCTCATCAGGACGTGAATAAAAATTCAAAGACGATAATGCTAAAGGAGATCATACAATTAAATATAACATCTGATTCCTTTCCTGTTTTCTCTTTCATTTTCTTTTATTTTTTAGGCATAACTTGCATCTGCATAACATTAAATTAAAAGAATTTAAAATAATCCTTAGTGCCATACCAAAGCATAACAAAAAAAAAAAATCTGTAAACAAATATTTAATCAATAATGATTTTATAGAAGCCCATTCCGTTGTTACAATGATATTATAGTACTTTTTCTCAAAGAAGAAAATATTCTATTTTAAATATTGTGTGCGTGCGTCGAATGGGTGTGTGTGTTTGAGCGAATGTATGTGTATAATTACTGAAAGAAATTATACTATAAATAATATTTCCATTTTAGAATATGACTCCTGTGGCTTCGACGGTACTATCAGAATAATGGATATAACGTAAAAATATTTAATATTTGGATTTTGATTGTTGAAACTTTAAAAAAGTTTTGCACGAAGTGACATTATTCTGAAAGCAGCGTTCGTGGTTGAGTATGCACAACGCTACAGCGAACGAACAAGTGTGTTTGGTATTTTAAAAAACTGTCTTTGTGGATTTGAGCGTTTTAAGAAACAATTCAATTTGTATATAAAATGAATTATTTATTATATTAAGGGATGGGTGAAGCTGATTAAGTTATACACCGCTTATGGTACACGTAAGTTGTTTTGCATATGCTTACACATTTTTGTTGAAACAGCGCTTAAACCGATTAAAAAATAAGAAATAGAAAATTATATATAGCAAAATTAGTAATATATCGGGGTCAAAGAAGAGCCGGTCATGTGTGAAACATAAATATTTCTTTTGTTTCTTTTTTTTTTTTTGCATCAAGCTTTCAGAAAGGTAATTTATTATATTTGCAAAATTGTACGTGGGTTACGCTATCTTTAAAATCACTGAGTATAATATTTAAAGTCAATGAATAATTTTGCCGATCTTTCGAAAATATTATTAAATATTGTTAAATATTATTTATCGTTTGTTTCAGCACGGCGTTAGTAATATTTATATAAATTGAGCAAAAGATGTAGGATAATTGCACGCCATCGCAAAGTATCTAGGAATATATTCTTAATATGCAAAGAAAATTAAAAAAAAAAAAAGAAGAACTACGGTATCTCATTGTATTTGTAATTACAGAGTATAATATTGCGGTGTCATTTTACAATTATTAAATAACTCGTACTCTGTACGATACTGCGTACCGGGTGTATTCTAAACTGTATACAAGCGTTATAAATGTGATTTTCTTTTTCCTTCATTTGAAATGAGACTGAAATATTTACACGTTCAAGAGGAATATTAATGCAAACAATATCTAAAAATTACCAAATTATTAAACGAAGAAAGAAAGATTAAGTAATTCCTGATGTTAAAAAAAACCAAAGTTTATTGATAGAAAGAAACTGTTTTTAGACGCGTTCTTTTAGTCTACGCGACTGTGATCATTTTAGAAACGCCCATGTACGAACCCGAACCAGCAATCAACTTTGTGATAGTCAGTGTACCGATTTGGCAAACTTTGTTGAATTGATCCCATTTCCTATAGATGGAATGTATAATTATTAGAACTTTGTCGCGTACATACAAAGAAAATATTTACTACTTTATGAAATGATAAAGACATTGTATTGTCCCTTGATTTATATAATATAGTAGTATAGGTACATTTAATAATAAACCGAAATAATATCTAGAAATTATTCGTTATTTAGTCTAAAGCTAAATCAATGACGGTTAAAATGATTTTCCAGTGATTTTTGTATTTTAAAAAATTTTTTAATATTATACACATATACGCTTTTTTATTTTTCCCTGACTTTAAATTTTTATTTTAAGTAAAACATCTTAAATATAAAAATTTAAAGTAAACAATATTTTAAATGTACATACATATTTCTACAAAAATATACATAAAGTAATATATATAAATATTTATATGATTATTGTGAAAGTAGATTCAAATTTAAAGCATGCATCTTTACGTTACAGATGGCGCTCTTCGGACAACTATGTACATCGTACAGTTAAAACAATTTAACATGCGCATGAAGAGTTGATATTTTAAATATAAGATACTGTGTGTTGTTTCATGATATTTATTTGTATTATTATTTATTGCATATTATAATTATGTCAACATTTACTTTTGGAACACCTACAACTTCGAGCAATACAAGTTTCGGATTTGCACAAAAGTAAATACATAGTTTTTCGTTTTTTATCCATAATTTAAATTCATTAACCTTACATTGCAATATAGGTTTTCGTATCCAAAATATTGATAATTAATTGCGTTCTAAACTTGCAATATGTTTTAACTTAAATAGTATTCCTTTTGGTTCAAGTACTTCAACACCAACATTAACTTTTGGGGCTACATCAACACCAACAACAACAACTGGGCTTAGTTTTGGATTTAATACTGCACCTGCAACTACTGCACAAACACAATCAAGTGGTTTACTTTTGGGATCAAATACGACTAGTACAACAACTGCGAGTAGTTTATTTCCAACTCCAACTACATCTGCACCATTATTTGGTGGCCTTTCTTTTGGTACGCCAGCAACAAGTTCTACATTAACATTTGGTGCTCCATCCGCTACAACTACAACTGGAAATGTTAGCTTTGGAACGCCTACTACCACAAGTATGTGATAGTTAAAAATTATTTAATGTTATTAATAATATTGTCTCTAATTATAATAATAATATTGTCTCTAATATTTTTTGTTTGTAGCATCACTTTTTGGTAGTGGCAATTTATTAGGATCAAAATTAGGTACTATTGGCACTACAACTACCACAAGCACTACAAATAGAGGACTAGGAGGATTAGATGTATCATCAAGTAATAAAGGGCTTTCACAAGGAAATACTAATTCAACTGCTAAAGAGAATGTTTGGCCACCAGAATTATTACAGACAATAGAAAAATTCAAGTAATTATTATATAGCAAAACTATTGTATTAAAATTGTATAGAATTAATTAACTTAATATATGTTATTAGGGAATTTGTGAAAGAACAAAAAGTATTATCTTCAGATATAGCAAGAGGCTCTGCAAGACCATTAAATAGATGTGCAGAAGATACAGCATCATTGATGGAACTTCTAACAACATTAGGTGGATCAGTTCAACGTGATCGTTCTGCTGCTGATAAGTTAAAACAGGATACAGCAAAAGCATTACAAAATGCTGAAATAGCTCAAAGAACACACGATACTCCACCAGGCTTACAATATGAAAATAATGCACCATTATTATTTTTTATGGAATTGGCTGATAACTTTGAACATGACTTGATGTTATTTAGATCTCAAATTGAAACAACAGAAAAACATATACAGACAATGATGACTCCAAAAACTTTAACGCCACAAGGTAAATTTGTGCTGATATTGTTTGATAGTGTTTGCTAAAATGTTGCAATAACATACAATCTGTTTTTAGAATTGACAATGGCTATGAGTAAACTTCACGAATCTCTTGTTGCTGTTGCTGGCAAATTACAAGGTGTACATTCAAAAGTTCAACAACAAAAAGAACAATATTTGAACTTTAGAAAATACGTTTTAAAAGATAATACAAACGTTTTTGAAGATATTAAATCGGATGGGAAAACATCTCGAAATAGTATTGGAAAAATTACGAGTGGTCCTACACCATTTGGTCCAGGTAATTGATAATTTTTAGAATTCATTGTAATATTTATTTTATTTCATGTATTTTATATACTTTACTTTTATAGGAAATAAAAGTTTTCTTTCATCAACAGCATTAAATTCTAATAGACCAGGAAGTTATGAAACGCGAAATCCATTAGGTAAATGAAATTAATATATAAATTTGTAATGTTAATATTTTTTTCTTTTTTTTGTTAAAAACAAGATCCCTAAAACAACGTACTTTCGTTGTTTCAACTGTCCCATAAATATCTCCTACCTTCAGGTCTTGCGTGGATTTAGTATGAGGTAGATTTACTAACATATAACGCCCTTTATTAAGTATTGTAGAATTTCACATATATCAATAGTAAGAGTGTTGTAACTACTTATTCTGTAAATATGATCGGTTTAAAATTTTTATTTCTGTGATTTGATTTTGATTTTACCTTTCCAGGAAAAGAGTAAGGAATCTGTTTTAGTGTATGAGGTACTAAATTTTTCTACAGTTTCTACAGTTTCTGTTTGTGTTACGAAAAAGATGCATAGCTTTTGTGTTTAGCATTTACTAATTATACATTTACTTCTGATAATAATAAAAAAAAAATGATATTCTGTTTCTTTCTTTTCTTTAATTTGCATTCCAAAATAGCAAATAATAGAGGGAGGTTGGAATTGGTGCTTGATAAGAGATGGCTGTATATTTTACATCTGCTTTAATAATTGCTTCTGCTTATTGGTGGTTTAGTAAGAATGTCCGTGTTAATTAAATATATATATGTTGTGTATTTCACAGAATATACAACATCTGGAGATATTGAATATTAGTTTTATTAAAAAAAGAACATTGTTTTAACTTTATAATAATGTTAGTCTTGCTACTTTGTTATTTTCCAATGTTAATCTATTGAAATACAGCTTTAGCTACTATATTCGCAAATTAAATTGACTCCTAGAAATAGATGCAAAATAATTCAGTATATATGTTGTTACAGTTTGGGGAAATACAATACCAACATCACCTGCCACTAACATTACTCTAAGTTCGTCATTGAAACCACCAACAGCAAGTTTGACTTTTAATACTCCGTCAAATTTTGCTACACCTTTACCAATGAGTGAATCAAACTCGAGTTTTCAACTTCAGAAACCTCCTATTGGTAATAAAAGAGGAAAACATTAAATCAAGTTTATATTTATTCTCGTATGGTTAAAAATGTTTTAAATATTCTACTTTATTTTTTACTATATAATACAATGCTAATATTCAGCATTATTTAAAAAATATTTACTTAAGACATTTTTTAGTTCAAATATTAATATAAAATGAAGTAGAATAATACTTATAAAACAATAAGTTTCTTAATTTTTTAACAAACGTGTTATTAAAAATATTTTTTTTATTTTTCTACTAATATTGATGAGGACAACGTAAGATAGGGAATTTGAGAATTATTTGTAATCTGTATGTTGAAGCTTCAATTTTTTATTAAGACTTTATATTATAAATTCATACAATTTATGTAGTATAAAAATTGCTATTTATATATCTTCTCTCTTCCAATCTTCTTTACTTACAATATTTAAAATTTAAAAAATTTTTTTTAAAGATAATTTCTAATATTTCTTTTTTGAAATTAATTATTTGAAAGGTTATTTATATTTTTTGCAATACATATAGAACATACATTCAGAAAACATTTCTGTCCATCGTTATATAGCACCAACTTGTATAATGGGAATCAATAGTTTGAAGGCATCTTGAATATAAGAACTTGCATTTGAAGCCTATTAAAAAAAAATTTTAATTAATTTTTTACTAACTATAGATGAAATACATAATAATACTGTCTTACCTCTATGAAAATCGTTGTTATATTAGCGTTAATACTATCAGAGTTGTCAGTTTCAGCGAGTTTACTCAAAGCACTACAATAAATATTAGCTAATATTCCAATTTGATTAGTTAGAATATTCGTTAACTGAACTAATGAATCAGTTTCATTCACAGTGCTCCGATGTTCTTTGATTAAAAGTAATTCTGCAGTTTTATGAAATCTTTCTATGGAAAATGCTGTAAATTGTGCCAAAATAGAAATGGCATGTTCGAAAATTTCTTGATCATTAGGCGTCATGGCTGAAGTATTATAGTTCTTAGAGTCTTGATATATCTGAAATCAATATTTATTTAATAAACTCACGTATGTATTAGTAGAATAGAAATTACCTCGTGCAATTTCTCATAAGTAATATTAATTCCAAGATCGCTGCAAGCTTCTTGTAATTTATATTTCAAATCTTTCTCATATGTTTCATCATTATTTTCATCATCATCGCCTAATTCACATAGTTCTTCAACTTCTTCCAACATTTTTTGGACAGAATTTAACTCATTTGAATCTAAACCACTCAAATACTGTTGTATTTTAATATTACTTTGTTTTGATAGCATTTCTAATGCTTCTATGTGAACAAGTCCTTGATAATCATCAAGAAGACTTTCAAAATGTATTTTTCTCATTTTTTGCCTTTCTTCAATTGTTTTTTCAGTATTGTCTGCTTTTTCTTTAGCCTCTCGAAGAATCTGAGATAAATTTGGCTTGTTTGTTTCATTCATGAAAAAAGCCCTTTTTTTCTTTAATCCTGGATCACCTTCTTGTAAAACCTCCATTGTTTTTTTACCAATGGCTTCCAATGTGTCTAATCCACCATTCATAACTTTGCTTCCAGTTGATTCAACCAGTTTTGTTATTGACGATACACTTGATATAAAATTTCCAAACCCAAAAGAAGATTGTTCCTTGGTCTGTTCCTCCTTATTATCTAAAAATTGAATTAATTAAAATATAAATTAATATAAATATAATAGTCGCACAAATTAGCTATAATAAAATATATCATTAAGTATATTTATTCTATGTCATTTATAAATATATAATAAAAAGTTTATAAAACCATGGAGTACCATTGTCTGTTTGATTTTCTTCTTCTTCCTCATTTGTAGTAGATTTAGATTCATCAGATATAGCCATAGATTCTTCCAAAAGTGTAAATCCTTGTGATACGTGACTAGTTAATGTAGAAACTCCAGCACTGGCTGTATTAATTAAAGAACTTACATCCCAATTACCCCAACCCCAAACCGATGAGCTACTTGTTTCTTCATCAACTAATGATAATCTTTTTAATACTGGTTGTAATTTTTCTTCAGTCAGTTCATCTGACAATTCAATCGAATCTCCAAGTCCTTCCCAACCTTCAGGTTTAAATACTTCTTTAAATGTTTTCTCAGATTTCAATTCTTCTGGCATATCTGATTCAGTTATCTCATCTTTTATAAAAGATTTATTACATACATCTTCCTCTGTTATTACTATATCCCTTTTGTTTCTGTTATCTATATCAGTCGTAAAATTACTACTTGGTGTAATCTTCGTCCCTAACTTCTTTGCGCCTAATTTTTTTTCTTTGCATTGGGTTTGTTCTTTTTCAGTCAATTTAACTGTTACCTCAGAACTTAAGTCCATGTTAATATCCTTCCCAGTAGGTTCCTCTACTTTAGTTTTATCTAACTTATTATTATTTTCCACTTTCAGATTCATATCACCAGTATTAGCCTGTGCACATCCCACTTTTTGTGAATCGATACATGTGATATTCTTTTTTCCATAGACTTCGTCAACATTGATAACTGGTTGCTCATGTTTCTTGTAATTATATGTATCTTTAATACTGATATCTTTATCAACTCTTTTTTTATTAGTTGACGTATCTGCTATCGGACAATATTTTTCCCTTCTATTCAAATTTACATTTGTACACGTTTGCCGAGGTACATATTCCATGTCATCGTCAGATTCTGAATCTATTGTGTTTGGTGAACTCCACTGTTGTATTTGAGTATGCTTTTTTATTGGTATATCGTGGTTCATTTCTTCGTCAGCGCTTTCAAAGTCATCGCTCTCAGACGTTGCCATATTAACTTTAAAACACTAAATCTACCAGAAGCAACTTATGAAATCTTTGAATCCCGTGTAATTGATTTACGTTACAATTGTTACGTTTAGTTTCTGTCGTTTACAAAATTTGGATTAAAGATGTTACCGCGTTTAGAAAAACCCGTCCATACGTTGCATTCCTGCACCACGACATACATACGTATATGCATACACGATTATACATACGTCACGTGTCTCACCGAGAAAATAATTCACAGAGTTTAAACTATAAAATTTACAATAAATTAATACATATATAGAGTAAAAAGTCGAAAGCACATGCTCGAAATATTCCAACCTATAGGATCTTAATATATAATTTCCTTTACGAAAGCAAAAGATAGAACTTTATACAGAACTTGCAAAAATCAAAAAATACATTTTAAAGCAAAATTAAATGTCTTTCTAGGTGAAAAGGAACGAAAAAAATTGTAGACATTGCAAGACACATTTCCACATCATTGAAAGACTTTCATTGTTCAAAAAGTACAAAAAACAAATTTTAACATGCAGAAATCATAAAAATGTGACATGAAAAATATTCGAGTACAGTTAAAATTGCGTGTAAAATTACAATATTTTAAACAATAATGAAAAATGTAAATAGAAGAATGATCCGCTCGACTGAATCTCGACGTTTGGTACATTTGGGAGCTACACATCGAGTGAGAACAGAAAAAAAAGGAAAGAAAGAGGAAGCAATACACGCGAATGCTACAGTGGCTTATGAGTACGAGACATTCTCGAAGGGGCACCAACGGATTACCATCGGTTTATTCATTCGTCCCGGATGTTCAACGGTCTCGAGTGCACCTGCGTTTCCATGAGGGTTGTACGGTGGTGCCGCCGTCGTAATATAACGGAAAATATGTGAAACTGCGGAAAGGGCAACGCGTTCGTCTGTTCCCGTCGTCGTTCGTCTACAGCGGTCAGAGACACGAGAGCTTTCGTTCCTAATAGTGGGGGCGATTCGACAGAAAGATAAAGAAGGAAGGAAAATACCGTGGCTAGAAGAGGGGATTACGTTCTGTTCTCATCGGTGTACGCGTTGAGGCGAAGAGGAAGAGAGAGTGAGTGAGAAGCATTGCCAAGCGCACACGGTATGAACGTCCAGTGGCATGTTTCAAACACTCGACATGCTTGTAGTTGGCGCGAGGTTGTAGTATCGTCGAAACGAAAGAGTAGTTTACGCGTATTCTTGGCACTTGGAACAACGGACTCGAGAGAGTGTAGAATCATTGCCGAAGCCATGTTCAATTCGATCCATCAACAGAGGAAAAGTGTCTTACGGTAACTCATGAACAGTGTTTCCGCGTAAGTAGAGAGAGAGAAAAAAAAACGAAAGAACAAGAAAAAGAAGAAACGGAATGAAATAACGTGTGCGGGGGGGAGGGAGAAAAAACGCAAGGCGAATTCTGACATTCCTCGAAGGCGAACGTCGCTTGTTGATTCGCGCTGTCTTTCGCTGACGACGAGCAGCAAGGTTCAATGCGAGAAGGAAAAGGGAGCACACGGTGAAATGTACTCGATAGTACCGGCATTAGCGTGCACTTCTTAAAGCGGGTCGCCAGACGCAGATGCTATCCCGTCTCTGCTCCGAGAAACTCGTTGTCGTTCCTGTTGCTTCAAAAGGAGAACGACGTGATTGGTACGCGCCTGAACAATTTGCCCGTCTTCCTCGAAAATTTCATCAATGAAAAAGGGTGCATCTGAACGACGTTAGCTGGAGAAGTGTTCGCCGTTTCGATTACCGGCACGGTGTTGTAAGTATTTTTCCGAGCGATCCTGCTTCTCTATGGCGTAAAACGGATGATTTACGTCCGTTTTAAAATCGGTAGAAATTAAAAGGACATCGGCAAGTGATGCTGTAAGCTCCTATGAACAAAAAGGGATAAGAGTGTAAAATAAAAGTGAACGACGGAGTGAGACGGCACAGGAAGGGTGAAAGTGTTTTTCAGTTTCTTTTTCTCTACTAAATTCGGTCGTCGACTGGTGGTGTGAAGGCTGTGTGCTATTTTACATATATCTCTTTTTCCATCTCGATATTGCAAAGTGACCAGTGCAAAAAAAAAGAAGATACAAGATACGATAATGTAACGGGCATTCATACGGACGGTCTTGTACAAATGTAGGACCCACGGTACCGTCTCAAGGCAAGAATACCAACAGTGGACTTTTCTTCGACGGCCAGCTATGTTAACGGTGGAATTCCGCTCGAGAGGAATCTGAAGGCGGGGACTCTGACGTCACTCCGCTCATGATAATGAGGTATTCATGATGGCGGAGTAGCGCGTGAGAGAGAGAGAGAGAGAGAGAGAGAGAGAGAGAGAGAGAGAGAGAGAGAGAGAGAGAGAGAGAGAGAGTATGAGAGAATGAGAGAGATAGACCCATAGACAGAGAGAGCAAGAACATGTGTGTATATTATATATACCATGCGAATCTACATATATGTATACATATGCACGTGATGTTTCTTTCTCTCTCTCACTCTCTTCCCCTTCCCTCTATTTTCTTTTTTCTCCTCTTCTTCTTTCTCTTTTCTTTCGACAGAGTTGTGTGTACGTGTTCGCTCGGTTACGCCTGTATGCGTGTATGTTCATGCGTGTGTGCGTGCGTGTGTGCGTTCAGTGGCATGCAACACATCCTTTCTATCTCCATTCCACTGTGTATCGGTGTGTATTACTATTGCGTGCCTTCTCTTTACCAACTCGAACGTCTCTCCTTGTCTCTCTTACATCGACTGTCTTTCTTTCTCTTTCATCAATACAGCGTGTATGTGGCACGGGGAGTGTGTGCACGCGCGCACAGATATGTGCCTGTCGACTGGTCGGTGATAGAGAGTTTTGGATGGATTTAGAGCGCAGTGAAATATGCCAAGGAGACGGAATGGGGAGATACCGCTTCCGGAAGGGTGGGACGTCGCGCAAGACTTTGATGGAAAAGTGTATTTCATCGATCACAACACAAGAAAAACAACGTGGATCGATCCTAGAGACAGGTACGCCATTTTCTATGTATATGTTTGTATGCACGCGTACACGTGCTAAAACAAAGAGTATATATGAAATTGCGTGCGATCTCTATGCGCGAACCTTATTATCCCATTTAAAGATCGCATTCGAGTTCTTTTTTTTTTTCTTTCTTTTCTTTTTCTCTTTTTCATTTGTAGACACGGATGAACGAACGTTTCGTGATACTTTGATAATTAATACGCGTGCAGCATGTACATTTGTCGTAGGCACATACGCACGAGCAATATACAAAATATTTCTGACGTTACATTCCTCTTCGTGTGAGCGCCCCTTAAACTTCTCGAACGTGTGTATCTATGTGTACGCGTATATTCATACACCGAGGACTCGCCGCGCCCGCATTCCAGTCGCCAGGGCCGCCGCGCTGTCGATGAAAAACTCGAGAAATCTGGTGACCACGATCGCACACGAAAATAAAACTACTACTCACGTTTGAGCTTTCTGATAGAAAAATAATAATTTCATTGCGTTTTAACCTGCTGCTACTATTGCGAGCGAAGACGTGGAATTTTTTTTATCTTAAACATTAAAATTCTTTATTTTCTCTTATTTTGTTGTTAAATAGTATGTGAGATTAACATGTATTAGGATTTAACATGTACTCGGTTACTGTAATTTTAATACAGTATTTCATTGCATACATACATAGAAACACGTACAATTCATAATTTATAAATTGAGCGTAGAAGAATTTACAAATACACGTATTTTATATCCTATACCTATTTTATAACAGGTTAATAATAGATTGAATGATACGAATGATCTGTCAATATATCATTCCGTATGAGTAGTAATATTAATTTACATGTTAGATTAATTTTCGACTATTAGGTAGTTAGTTAACGTTTTAAATATTGAAGTACTGTTTTAAATATTGAAGCATTTTTAACGCTTGAAACAAAATATTTTTTTCGATTCGTGACTAGGGTAACTGAAGCAAGTGGATATTAATCTCGCGTTGGATCTAGTGAATGGCGTTCGTTATCGAGCAAAAGACTAAAATCTTGTTATTAAACTAGCTTACATGGACACCGTGTTCCACGTGTTCACGTTGCCTAGATTAATGTGTATATGCGTAACTGTGGAGCGTAGTGTAAGTGAAGCATCTTATAGGGCTGACCGGTATAAAACGTACATACAAGTGACTGATACCTAAAAATAGACCTTGATACAAGGGTATTACTCTTCCGATTTTGATGTCGCCATTAAGACATCGATCTCGTTACATGTAATTCTCGTTACAAGTTCTTCTTTGATTCCAGTTCCAGAAAAAACATAAATTCTTAATATATTACTTATATCTCAAGTTTGTCTCATTTTCGCCTTTCACTGCAGTTTCATGTAACATATAAAGGATTCTACAGATGTTCAAATAATTTTGTAAGTTATTGCATATAAAGGGTTACTCTTAACTACTAGATATAATGGGAATTAAGAACACGTTATTTGAAAATATAATTACGAGGACTTTCTATATTCATAACTATGTACATATAAAACGATAAAAATTGAAAATCGTATATCTCAATACGTAATACTGTATATCGGTGGTGTATAATTGATATTTGTTTCGCTTAAGTTATCGTCCAGCAATTTGGGCGCAGATTACGCTCGACCTGCGTTTGCTGCTGTTTTTGTTTGCACATTTGGCACGCGAACAACAGAGCCCGGTGTACGGTTATTCCATTCCGTGTGCCGGCAACTTTCGCGTTCCTCGAAATCTCGAAATTTCATTCTCCGAACCCAGTAAACTCTTCTCCGCCGTCTCTCACCTCTCGGTGTTTGTTTCTTTTTTGGAAACTCGAATCGAACTCGCCGGTTTTCCCACTGTGCGTTCCTCGCAGCAACGCGTGGCATCTGCTCGACATCTGTGTTTAGGAAAATTCTTTCTCTCTCACGAGTGCGTATGCGTGCCAACGTGCCTCCACCATTTCTCTTTTTTTTTTTTTTTGCTCTCTCGCATTCTTTTAACTCGAGCTCGATTCTTGTAACATCGTTTCGTAAATTTATACGATTGATACACAACTGTTAATAGATTCGTGGTTGGTATTTCCCGAATTTAATTCTTAAATTTTTATCGGATACACAATTTTTATTACATATTTGGTTACTCAGTTTGTTTAATGGATGTTGAAACGTAAGTTATTTCCACGTGCGAAGGCTGCAGGAATGTCCGTGAAAAGGAAAGAGAGAACAGTCGTTTCTCGATTGCATTATGCAATGTTGTGACTTAAGAAAATATCAATACGTTGTCAACTTTCAAAGATAATCGTTTGTAGTGCTTCTAGGTATGCTGTGTGCTTTTTAATTGATTGAAAAGCATGTGGTAATTTATTAATTTAATCTTTGTGTTTAACAATTAATTGATTCGTTGCAGAGTTTGTAAATTATCGTCAAATACGATTATACGATTTAAGATATATCGAAGATATATTGTTTTATTTTTTGTAAATTTGTATTTTTTTTTTATTTGATGACTCAATTTATTTTAAATCGATTATTTCATAAACATATTTTTACATAATTTATTTAATAAGAATTATTCATTTGCTTGAAATTAATATTTCCATCTGGTTTCTTTATTTATAAATCAATCGATGTTGCAACTCTAATTATAATATCATATATAATTAGCTAACTTATTATTTCAACAAAAATATATATAATTGACTTTCAGTTATGAAGTTGTTAGTGAATCACATTTAAAAGATGATTAACAATGGAAGTTCGGCAATTTTTTAATTCGATAACTTTGATCATTTATAATGGTAGCAATAATAATAATTTAAAAGTAAGAAAATAAATATGCATATGTATATCGTGTCAATATTCATGTGGCGCTGGTATCGCATCGTACGTCGCCATATTGTTTAATGGTTGTAAAAACACATTTTAGACGAATTTTGTAATTAATCTCTTTTCTGTCATTCCTTTTTTAAAGAAAAAGATTTAAGAAGGCTGTATGGTGAAAATCGGCTACGTTTGCGACAATCTTGAAATCAAGATTGAGATCGATCGAAATATTCGTCTGATGAAATTTACAAATTTTTTGGCGGGAAGGAACAACTTTAAAGGAATATACAGACAGCGTGATATTGCGTATACACGTGCGTGACCAAAGCCATGGCACGAATTACGAGGCAGGAGTGTTCCCAAACTTGGAAATTCGAGACATTCCTAGGCCGTGACACATCCACGTACAGAGAACGAAGGCAAACGGAGATTCCTGTAAGCTGAGTACCATTATTTTCTTCTTGGAATTTTTACGCTCGAACACGTTTCAAAACGACTCGGCAACTCGACCGTCTCTCTCTCCATCAACGCAAACAGTCATTATGTCGTTAGAAATATTTTCAGCTATCACTCGCAATCACAATTTATACGCTTAACCGGCGTGTACGTGACCGATCGCGGAATATCTTCGTTGCCCGTTGCAATTAAATACCTTGAATTCGTTTCTGTATATTTCTATCAACTGTATGATTAATTGCGTTGGAATTCCCCATTGTAATAAGCTTTCAACGTCGTTTGAATCTACTGAAAAAAATTCGTTGAATTGTTGTAGAAAATTTTGGAGGTTACGTTAGGAAAGTATATGAAGAATATTTATTGCGATGATTGTCAAAATTTTTCAAATATTTTCGATAACCTTATTAATCTCTTTTCAAATAATTTTCGATAACCTTAAAAAAAGATTAATCGGGTACTTTGTTAATTATTTATGGTATGGCACACGTGTATAATTGAAAATACGTATCAATTGAACCATTTTTCAATCAAAGATTAATGAGCTATTGAAATAAAAGTTATTCTTAGTAGATTAAGTTTAATTAAATTGATTTCAGTTCTCGCGGGTGTAAATGTGGCACGGTATAAAAAGAAATGTGGGTCAAATCCGAATAAAACTATCTCGCTGTCTAAGGGTTGATGCAACATCAACCCTTCATGGATTAAACACAAAAATAAAGCTGGCACAATTATTTATGAATCGGTCCAATAGCTTCGCGCTTCGAACAGGTAAAAATACGAAAACGCGAGCAATTCGACGACGTGCATGCGTTCCGTAATGCACGGCTGGTGCCCTTGGGTCAAAGCTTGGTAGTCGAAGAGGGACACCTACGCGATTTGTATGCCCACGCATAGATGCTTGTTTGCTCGCGGTTGACGTTACATTCAGGGCCGTGTGTCTCACCTAGCCGCGAAATAAATAGTCACACCTGCTTTCCAGCGTTGCAACCCTTAAATCTAACCAAGTTCAACGGTCCAACGATTTTATTTTCGACCTTTGACCATTTCCTTCACTTTAACGCACATTGTTACCTTTATTTCTTATTAGTTTGTATTTTACGAGATAGTAAGAGGGATTTCTTTGGTAGAAGGTCACTAATATTCTTTCAATCAATCAGGAATAGTGTATAATCAGTAACAAGTGGGGACGTTTAGGAGTCTTCTATTATATTACATTATCTACTTTTTATTAATGATGATTAAAATGTACAAAGATTTATTGATATCAAGTCTAGAGAATAGAGGAAAATATGTATTTCAACATTTATTAGTAATGCTGCTACCTAATGAGTTAACATTTTTCTAACTACAAACTTCATTATTTGTCGTTTAATTTTGTCTTAGAAATTATAGGAATGTAACCTGATATCTTTTCATAGTACCTAATAAACTATGACCACTTAATTTCGAATATTTTGATAAAGAGATAGATAGGAAGATAGATAAAATTGGAAAATGTTGTGCGTGAAGTTGTTGCTGCAGTCATAGGAATGTTTGAAAAGAGCTATGTCTTATGTAATCAGTCCGATTGAATTCATCGCGCGAAATAGTTGGCCGAACGCACAAATTATTCGACACTGCCGATACTAAACGAAACTTTCTAGTACCCTTAGATCTCTAATAATCTGCTGATAGCGAGCGTATCGAGTGTCAGACAGAAGGAATGCTAGAATTTGCAAGTTAGGTGTGGTTACGCGCATTAAGGAATTGGACACTGAAGAATCGAATCCAGGGATAACAATAACAAAATTTCTACTTTTAACAATTATTAGCAATAGAGTGACCAGTTTTCTCTTAGCTGTGAATAAGATTCTAACTTTTTTGTATTTAATTCTCTAACTCTATGTGTCCAGAAGCTTTTAGATTAGGTTTTCTCTTTTATATCAAATATTTGTACTTTTACTAACATATATTCATTGTATGTCCAAATGTTAAATAATATAAAATTTAGTATATTTAGACATATGCAATTAGTGTATTAATGTTATAAATAAATATATTTTTACCAATAAAATTAAAAAAAGATCAAGACAGAGTATTATAATAACTAACTAGTATATATTCTTTCAAATTTTCCATAAATGCATATGAAGTTATGGTTTTGTGAATTACTTATCCCCCCAACAAGTTCATATAAACGGAATTTTACTGTGCACACAGAACGATAGAAACTATTCTTGAAATGTATTTTATAGCTACGATTATAACAGCAACACTGTTGCAGTAAGAGAAATTCCAATGAGAGAAACGATTAAGATTTCGAATCGTCCATTGGTGGTTAACACGATACGATTTTATATGAGTGTTAAAATCGAGTTTATGGCATTCGTGAAAAGAACGAGCAGGGATGTTGTGCGTGGGTGTGCTTCCACGCTCATCCATCGAGAGACGCAACGAGATTACTTTATAGCTATAATCCGTCATGTTTCGAGCCCATTGTTTCTCAATGCACGACGCAGGTATGCGCCGGTAGATTATAGAATCCCATTCACGTGAACGTCGATGTATTTTTAAACGTTACTTCTTGTCTGTCACATTACTGTTCCAACCGAGGGAAAAGAAAAACGTTCTTTTCTCGTTGCCGCTTCCGCTTTTCCGGGTGAAGATATGAATTTGTACACACGAGATACTTAAATATTTTAAACTAAATTTCAGTTTTTTGATCAACTTCGTAAAACGCAGTTTAGCTGGCGCTCTTGTGGAAACGTAGCGCTTTATTTTCTTTTCATACGATCTTCAGGAATCGAATAATTGAATTAAACAATCTATAACAATATGATGTTTTCATTGTTCTATCCTGTGAGTTTGTGATATACCAAGCATAATTGAAACAAACGCGACAGTAATAGGTTGCTTCATGCTTCCTGCCGTTGTTATGCCTCCTGTTGCTAGTTTCCCTTGGTAAACATCACTTTTTAGCTTCCTTCGTAGAAGAAGACTAGTAGCGCAGGTGAAGTCGGGTGAACGTATCATAAAAGCAGCCTTTTAAAGTCCTAACAAGCATGATAGTCTGGCGTTAGTAATGTATTGTTTCGATATAACAATACCATATTGTCACAGATAATGAATTCATTTTTTGTTCTCTCTGTATAGACAGAAAAAATATGAAAAACTTATTACATATTTTGCTTGAAAAAGATTCCAAATGATTTTTTTGTAATCTAGAGAATGCGTGTTATGGAAAATTTGAAGGTGGATTATATGAAATATCCAATATATAATATATAGTATATAATATATCTAGATTTGAATTTAATAACATTTGGGGATTCCATAAATTAAAGGATGCATTATTAAATGTTTTTCAATATAAAATTATAATAATATAAATATAACATTTGAAAATCGCGTATATAGAAAACGCGAAATATACTTCGTCCAGTTAAAAATCTCTGGAGAATGACAAAAAAAATGACAAAACGCTGACTGATTCTATGAAATTTCGCCTTGAAATGTTCGAATCCAGTTGTGAAATGTTCGATCTCATGGTACATGCTAGTGTAGGGCGACTCTATCGATGCGGAGCGTGCGTTTATGCAATTTTTATCGTTCGATTTGTCCCATAGTTTCGCTTCCTCCACCTCCTCCGGTTGCCGTTCCGCCGCCTCCAATGTCGTCCTCCCTCTCCCCCTGCTTCTTCAACTGCCCCCTTCTCTCTTGTCCACGTTATTCCTCCGTCATGATGTACGTTCTTGACCCTCCTTCTCCTTCCTCCTTCGTATTATAGGACAGCGCCGCGGTAAGGCCAAGGGCACATTAAAAACGTGAATCACACAGCGGAAAAGGAATTGAGAAATTGTCGCTAAAATTCCGTAACATCGACCAAACATTTTCAAAGATTTAACTGTGTCCGATTGTAGAATGTCTGTTATATCGTGTTCGTCGTTTATAATTCTTTTAAGTAGCACGTGCTGTAACTTACTTCCACTGACAAGTCGTTGGAAGGTCTTTGCATTATCTATTATTAACACTTTCGTTGTACGTTATGTCAATTGTTTCAATAATGTTACTGACGTACTTCATGACGTATTATGGTTTAGTATCTATTATATAATATGCAATATTATTATTACATTCAATACTTCTGTATTGACAAAACAAGTTGTAGATTACAGATATTAATAAATAGCTTTCCATGACAGTAAGGTCAAAGAAAACTTCTGTTCATCTCTTCTGCGCTAATTATCAACTCCATTTCACTTTTGTCAAGATAAACTAAAGTTGATCGCTGACCTCCAAAGGTTAGCTTGTTTTATATGTAAGATGTAGTCTCACTACACGTGTATGTTATTAAAAAATGGAAATATGATTGAATTGGGTCGAATTAACTTTTTGACACAATTCTATTGTTTCTTACAATAGAAAATAAGTAATTAAAAGGTAATAAAGGGGATGTGATTTTACTCTACTATTATTTCCCTTAAAGGCAGGGAAAGATAATTTCTTGAGTTAAAAAAACGTTTAAAACATCTACAATTCAGTAAACACTCTGGAATTTAGGATCGAAGAGTCGATTGCACGATTGCCCGATTGTTAAGCAAACCTTTTGAATCAAGGTTGCTTCTTGGTGAATTCCTCTTGGTGAACCTTCGAAATTTTTTTTACGATTATGTCATAGCCTTGTCGTCAGTGTTCCTTCATCTCCATTAAAATACGAAATCGAATAGTTGAATTTAAAGATTGGGTTACAAGGGATAAAGGATCGTCAGAAGCTGCTGTAAAAATAAGTCAGGAATTTTTTGGAATAACTCGTGTATATACAGTGAGTCACAGAAATATTCGTACCTCCGTCGGCATTAAATGATTCACATTTTTTACAGTGTAACTTCTGAAATTTTTATTAATGATAATGCATAATTGAATCTTAGTTGTTAGACTGCGGATGTTTATGCAGATATTTTTATGAATATGGTTAAAGAACTTTAATCTAGATAATGTTAGTTTAATAATTATAATGTTACACTTAATATGCAATACCAATAATAATATAAATGTATTATTGCATTATATATGAAATGCATGGAATACATTGAGTATATACTATTTTTTGAAGTATTTAGCAAATAAAGTAAATTTCTTTTTATATTTATAAAAATATGAATTTGCATAAGTATTCAAAGTCTAGTGAATATTTTCATATTCTACGCATTGTCGGCGATGCATTTTTGGCAAAGTTGGTACAAGTATGAAATAGATCCACTGCCATCAACTGGCATAACATTGTTAAAAATTATCAGTTTAAAATAAATTATTCTCATTTTCAAAAGATTTTTGTAAATCGTCAAAAGCAAATTAAATTTCAAAAGAGAAGCGAAATTTTACAAGTAAACTAATTGAAGTTGCTAGAAAAAGAGAATTTTTTCGCGTCATCAGTTTTAGCGTTATATTTCGTTGGCACTTTAAATAACGATTCTGCTACATTTTGGCAACTGTTTCTAGATATATCACTAAGTACAATAAAGTTTAAAGGCTAAATCGCTTTGACAAATTTGTGACGTCAATTAAGTGCTACTGACGCAAACTGATTGCAGAAATTATTTTTGTGCTATAACACATTATGAAATTATTTTTTTCGATATTTTTAATGTTTAACGCGTATCATTTTAACATTTAATATTTATATTTAACATTTCAATATGAATTAGATATTTTCTAACTCTGTTTTTTCGTTTTTTCTTTTTAATTACAGGTTCACGAAACCTCAAACATTTGCGGACTGCATTGGAAATGAACTCCCGCTTGGATGGGAAGAAGCTTATGACAAACATGTGGGCGCATATTACATTAATCACGTTAATCGTAAGTATTCAGTATTTACGTGATATATTTATCTAAAGAAATCGCATATTTCTCTTATCAGAAATATTCTTAAAATTTTATTTTTTAAATTATCTAGAAAATAATACGAAGATAATGCTAGAAGATAATTGTCTAGAAGATAATAAGATTAATAACCTTTTGTTTTACAAACACCGAGGTATCACATCGAAATTCATTTCAAAGTTCGGCTTTTCGAAACTCCCAAATATTTGCTAAGTTTTAGATCATTTTCTCTATAACAAATTTCTTTCTATTTGTCTCACTATTAATTCGAATATATAATTATTTCTATTGTGATCTAAGTTTCAAAAACAAAAAACTTACTTATCACAGTGATAAAAATCACTTATCAGGAAAACTTATCACAAGGTTGCGCGTACGTTAGTCTCTTTAAATTATAAAAATTTACCTTGAAATTCTTTGTAAGGAACAGAATTCGATAATGCTGATTGGAGAAAATTGCAAATGAAATGTTTCGTTAATGCAACGTTGCCCCTTAATGGATTAATGGGAAGACTGTTTGAGATATCTTGCTGAAAGCATGATCGACATTTACATGCAAACGGGTGAAAGATGCATGGAAATAAAGACTTATAGTGTTAAGTTATGTCTCATTTTCTTTTTTCGATCGTTTCAGAAACGACGCAACTGGAGGATCCAAGGCAAGAATGGCGAGCCATTCAGGAGGCCATGCTTCGAGAATACCTTCAGACCGCACAGGACGTACTCGAGGTGAGTCTTGAATGTCCTTTTAACTATTTTCGTCGCGTTCAAGCACGCGAATCGACCGTATGAAAAGGGGCTTTTAACGAGAAACGTCGATTTGTCTTTTATAGTGCGACTTTTACGCGTCAACCGTCCCATTAATTACGCTTTAATACGTGATACTACTAGCGAGCTGTACCATATATTTGAGAGAAATTGGTACCTGTGCGAGAAATCGTATTATCGAACGAAACGTTTTCGAACGAAAATTATTATTCTAGTTTCATCTAGAATTCTCAGGGGAAAGAATAGTTCTATTTTTATTCATCTATTCAGAGGATCATAATCAATTTTAAACTAGCATTCTTATACAAGGAATAATTTTTATTAATCTGGAGGAGGATATGATTGATTTTGTGATAAGATTTGATTATCCGCGCGGACGAGAAAACTGTCTCGAAAACTCCACGACAAATAAAACCAAAGAAATCGAGTAGCAAACGTTGCTACACGAAAGATTGTTTCCAAAAGTCCGTATCCATTGAAAAATCTGGAACACCAAAACTATTTCGTCCGGTCTAATTTTACTCGAGTTTGTTTGAATCTCGCGAAGATATTCTCGTTCATCGCTAAATATTAATTCTGAGGACGAAAACTTTTTCACGATACACTGTTCACAAGTTAGCCTCGAATTTTTTTTTTTTTTTTTACCAAGGTGGAAAATTACATTGACAGTGGCATTGAACAGTAATCATAGAGCATTGACAAAGACGTGTGTTTCTTCTTCTGCCCATTTATGTCTACCGTGCGAACGTAACAAATGAAAATTGAAAATTGCGTATAGAAAAACAGGAATATATGTGTTTCGTTTAATTATACTTCCAGTGTATTTCGAAATACCATTGAAATATTCAATGTAAAAGGTTCGAATGTAAAAGATTACGAGGTATTCGATCTCATCTCCAACGGTGGTGATTACAAGCAGCGAGGGACCGATGAACTTTTAAACGAGGGACGGTTGGAGCTGCAGACAGGAAGTTATTTCGTGAGAAATCATGTTACTTCCGGTCACTAGTCGGTTCCCCCTTGCCAGCTTGTATTCATATTTGTCGCCGGATCGGACGATTAACACCGGATTAACTAGTTTTCCCCTCTTGAGTCGTCTCGGGTCGGGGATAACGCTCTTGTCCCTCTTACGCGCTTTGCAGTTACATCATTCGAAAAGCGAGTCTTTTACGATGAGTTTACGCGTCGTGGACTTTCATTGTGTCACCGTAACCGAAGTGAGTACTTAGCTAATGCATCCAACCAACATTGAAATCGAACGAAAGTTTCATTTCAATTTTTTATCCCTTTTCTTCTTCTTCTTTTTCTTTTTGTGTAGGCGTGCTTTCGTAATGTCCGCCTTCATCTCGCTCGTTAGGTGTTTGATAAAATATTGGTTAACAAAATTTAGAACAGATAGATTTTCGTCGGAAGGAGGAATTAGTTGGCACGTCTAACTGCGCGCATATACAATTTACCTTCGATTCGTCGCAGGAAATTTTCTCGTGAAACGATTTCGGCAATGCCATTACGTCGACGTGGACTTCGCGTATTCGCGGAACGTGAATTTCCAAAACTATAAATGCCAACTGTGCGAAAATTCTCGCTGCCGTTGCGAATATTTCTCGTTAGTCTGACGGCTCCGTCATTTTTTCAATTTTAATTCGTGTAATCTTCGCACGATTATTTTTAAAAAGTTTCTTACTTAGAAGAGGAACCGTCTTTTACCCCTAAAAGACAGTATTCTGTATTTCACGCAGACACAATTTCCTACTTAGACTCTATCTTTTTAATTATATTGTCAAAAAAATATGAATTAATGAAAAAACCGTGAAAATTTTTTTCACCGTAAAATCATAAGTTTCATCGCAAATAAATTCCGCTATTGATATCTCGTATCAATTTGAGAACGTTTTTTTTGACGACATTTGTTGAATTTCATATAAGATATCGTCGCAAGGAAAGTAAGACGGCTTTTCACGTGGAACGCGACAGGAAGTGGGAGAATGTCGATGTACGGTATATTTATTTCGGTCGAAATACTACTCGTGTGATGTCATCGTCGATTTTCGAGATTGGCTCGCGGCTCGATTCTAGTTTCGAGATTTGTCTGGAGACTTTTTGTCGACAGCCTTAGAATTCGCGGAGCGAGAGGAATTTTCGCAGACTAAACAACCGTTTGCCTTATATTTTTCTCTTTCTATTCTCTTTTTATCTTTTTTTTTTTTACGAAGAGTTCGATGCTTCTTTATTGCTCCTTCTTTTAACTCCTCGAACGGCGACAAGGTAATTTTTCATTCCGATTATTACATATCGGAATAATTTAGAAAGCCAAACTATTCAGTGAAAAAAAAAAAATAATTTTTTTTCTTCCAGATTATATCCTACCTTCCTCATTATCGGGTTTTGTTAAATGTGTCTTAATGTCTTCCTAACGATTTGTTTTCGGTGTCTCAATGGCAATGAGACCGATGACGGCAATGGTACTCTGGTCATGACGTAATCCCGAGGAATTTTGAAAGTTTCATAGAGAGGAATTCACGAAGACGAAGATTAACCTTGGCAGCAAAGAGTTTATTTTTTCGTTGGAAAGTTACACGAAAGTTATACGATCGGTTTCTTAATTTATGAAACGATAGAAATATTCGACTCTTCGCTATACTCCTCCATTCTGCTCGTCGGTGAATTACATCAGTAAATTTCTGAAGAACTTTGGATTCCTTCAGAGAAAAAAAAAAGGAAGCGTTAGCTTTTAATCCTGGCAATCTACTCGACTAATTAATAATTAAACACCGTGAAGAATAACACTGACCCAATTAGATCAATGAATTATTAAAATGAATAAGCGAATAGAATTATTACGGTCTATCCCAGTTATTTCTGTTTGTTCTGGTTCTGACTTTTTGATGTATAACGTCCTTCTTGGCTCCGATTCGTTTTTCACTTAACGCTGAAACTACCAGAGTGGTGAAAATCGTTAATTTGTAATGTTTCATTGAAATTTTACAGATGTAATTTCCTATCCGTGTATTTAGAAATTTTTAATAAGTTTTTCGTAAGTGTCTAAACGTGAACTTGTGTTCTTTATTGTCTCATAAACCTCGAACATCATCCAGATATACAAATTTCTTACGAAATATATACATTCAAATGCTCAAACATTTCCGTGAGCTATTGTATATTGTAGAAAACGAAAAGATCAGACTAAATCAAAGATCGTTCGGATTTTGCCTGGAATTTGTAAACTAGTGGAACTCTGGTTATCTTTTTCTCGCTCACTATCAGTGAGAATCTCGTCGTCTCTGTCAGTCCTCCATCCTTCTCCAGTATTTTCTTTTTCCTCTTAATTTTTCTCGCTCGGTCTCGCTTGGCAGCGGACTCTGACTCCTTTCCTCCTGTCTCTACGATGCCTCACGACTCTCTACGAGGCAGCGAGATGCGAGTGGAATTTTAATTGCCATTTATTTTTGCCCGGTCGTTTCTCTCGTACCGCTGGTCGCATCGTCTCGCGCAGACAGATACAAAACCGATTATGACACCGCCGGAGGAAGCATCCTCTCGATGCTTTAAATTATACAGGATGCTGGGACAACAGATGGTAGAAAATCTGAACAGGCGCTTCCAACAACGCCGAAATAAGACAAAAATGTAGAACGAAGGAGCTGCGTTTCAGACTTTGTTTGTTATAATAGTTATTAACATTTAATAGAGGAGGGGGGGGGGGGAGGATCGAAATGTCCCTGAGGTTCGGCAAACTTCTCTACACGAGCGAATGTAGGGCAGCCTAAGCGATGGGGGGGAAGGGGCACAGTGGTCCTCAAACTTAACTACACACACTGTTGAGAAAGCCAAAGGTGTTTGAAAGTAAAATTTCTTTTCTTATTTGAACTTTTATTTTTTGAATATCTGATTGTTGTATTATTAGGATGGCTGTTAACGTTATATTACTAGAACAGGATGTCCGTAATTCTGGATTTTTAACTGAAACGGAGTATTTTCACAATACGATTTCATCCCCTTGCAAAATAATCCTCGCGTGTCGCAAAAGGGAAATTAATAGATATCTTCTTATCTCGTTCAATATTAATTTTATCTCTTGTCTCAGTTGATAATACCATTTGACAATTTGCAACTCAAATCAAAAACAATTACACACAACTCAAACGACTTTGATATTTTCTGCGATGAATTTAACTCGGACATGTCTTTCGTAAGAATGATGTAGCAGAGTGGCTGGCCCCCTATAGGCTGGGTCGTTTACGTACGAATTTTCGTTGGTGACTCGATGGAATCGAGCTCTCGTCACTGACCAGTCCCAATCATTTCTTGTCGACGATGCAAACGAAACAAGAAATATATCGTAACTCTTGGCAAATAGGAGCAACCGGCTTAGTCTGGCCGTTAATTTAAAACGTACCGACAGGTGTAATGTCTAGTCCAGAGCGATGTTGGCTCTACCTAGCAATGCGAATGTGTCTGCCGAGGAAAGTGTATCGGATACCGAAATACGTATAACACGTATATACATCTTTGTACCTTCACGCTCGAAATAGTGCTTATCGCGCGCGTGTATATGTGCACAGGCGCGTGTTTCGCCGAGGACATCCTTTTATATGTACATATACGCGTCATAACGGTTTCAGAGGCTGAGATCGCAGTCATTGACATCGTCATCGATACAGCCATACAGTGGAACCAAATTCTGTATGTAGCTTCTTTCAGATTAGTCTCGAAATCTCATCTCGCGCGTGAACGTGTGAAAGAAATGCCGCCCATGTATACAGGGATATTGCCCCGACATTCAGATCGTCGAATATCTATGAGAAAGAGAAAGGTTGCATATCGGAAATTTAAGAGTTTATCGTACACACGTCATTTTCAAAAGATGATTTGATCATCCAGTTGGTTTACATAAGACTGCTTGAACTGCTGAAAAATAGAGTCGTTCCTCGTTGCAGCATTGCCCCTCGTCCATTAAATCTTGCAACCTAAGTATAAATTTTATACTTTATTTCGTACGTTTCCCGTACTTTTGTGCATCGTGTGCATTCTTGCATGCTCAAATTTCCCACGAGTACGTGGAACATCCGGCCTACACAATAGAATCACGTTACGTAACCGATCTCTCGTCGATATTCGGCCTGTGGTATTTGAACGCGTGTCACCGAGTTTCTTTTCTCCGCTCGAGGACCACAAGCTATTTTTCTTTTTTTTTTTTTTTTTTCTCGTAAATTACGCTGGCTCATATTTACATGTACGCGTATCTATTCAGGGAGGAGGGTGCTCTTACTCGTTTACTATCCCCGCGAAATCGACTATAACGATCGCGTCGCGAGATTACACGGTTACGATGTTCGTGTGCCATTCGATGTAGCGTGGGCCGGCTTTAGGACGACGGTATCTTGGCAAGTGGGCAAGCAGACATGCGAGCGAAGCAAAGCAGGCAAGCTAGCCATGAGAGAGTGGAATGTCTCCCGTCCGTTCGGACCCTTCCCCACCTTCCCACTACTCTCCGCCCCCACCCTACTGCCTCCTCGTAGCTCTGCGCCTGTACTGGCCCCTGCCAGTGACTTCCTCTTCTCTCTTCTACTCTTTGCTCCATCTCTCTCTCACCAATGCTGTTTTCTTATTTCAGCGTCTCTCTCTCTCTCTCTCTCTCTCTCTCTCTCTCTCTCTCTCTCTCTCTCTCTCTCTCTCTCTCTCTTTCTCTCTCTCTTTCTCGTTACTTGCCGGGGGCCGGGGACCCGAGAGAGAGAGAGAGAGAGAGAGGGGGGGGGGACAAGTCGATGCGTGGCATTATAGCGGAAAAGAAAGAAACAGTCGAAAGAAAGAAAGACGAAAGGTTCTGGCTAGCGATGGGGTTAATTTACAATAAGTGGTCATCTTGCGTAGTTTTCAAGATTTTCGGCGCTTCGCAGCTTGCGTCGCTTGACGATGCTGTTCCACAAGTTGAACGATTTTTCTTTAGGGTTTCTTCAGGGGGTTTTTTTTCCTGATTTTGAGTAAAGTGTCGAGTGTAGAGATGAGAAACATTTCTTCGATCGACACGTGTCTATCGATACCGTGTTTACAAGTTGGAGTTGAACCTGCCAGTAACACACATCGACAGGACGATGGAATGAAAAGAAAAATAAACGGCGCGGATGAATGGTGGAGGATGGTGCGCGGAAAGAGTACGCGAGGATATTGATCCCATCGCTAAGGCGCGTACTCTTCTCCCAAGTTTGAATGCATCTTGAAGAAAAGATGCCAGTTCCCCCCAAGTCTCGAGCTTGTCCTCTCTCGGGCCTCGGCCCTGGATATTCCGTCCTCGGCTGCTTCTTTCGTTCCGTCTCTCTCCGGACTCTGTGTCCCTCTGTCTTTCTCTTTTTTTCTCTCTATTCCCGCGCGAATGCGACCCTTTTGGCGTAGTGGCTACCGGTGTTACGCTCGTAGGGCCCCCAGGCGGTCCACGAACGGATTCACGAAGAGCTACGAGGACTGCCGAGGGTGTACGATCGTGTGCACGAGCGGATGTGCTACTGTCCTTCGATACTCTGGATGATGCCCCGCGGTGCTGCGAATCGGCTATACCGTTCGCTCTTTTGCACGAGCGCGCGAAAGAAATAGGATGGCCAAAGAACGCAGAATATTATCGTTACATAGCGATCGACGGTGGGCTCGTCGTTCGCATTTTTAGCCTTTCTTTATCACGCTCGTCGCGTACGGTTGTCGCGTGCGTTTTCTTTCAAAACGCCCATCAAGTTCAAAGTCGCCCATCAAATAGATACGCACACTTGCTAGACGAATTGCACAAAGTGCAATTTCGTTCTCTCTTTTACCGAGACGTTTGCACGAGTACCTAAACAGATGTACATTACGAATATACTCTTCTCTCTTCTTTCGCCGCTTGATCACGGTTTCGTTAAAGGAGAACGAACAGAAGAAGATTTTGCGTGAAATTCTCACACGAGTCGACGCGAACACGGGTGGGAAGGGTTCAGCTCGGGGAAAAGAAAAAGAAAAAAATACCGTAGAATGTAGAAGAAAATAGAGAGCGCGGTAAGGAGCGCGACCGGCCTTACGGCGTTGTTGCTCGCGATTTGCCGACGCAGCTTTTCACATTCCTTAGGCTCTCTTCCAGGGGCAAACAATGTTAACGACCACGCGAAGAGATCGAGATTCCATCTCTACCGAGCGATACATAAATAGGCCGACGCTTTTACCCGGCGACCAGATATATACGTACCCGCGTTATTATTCCTTTTTGTAACCGACTATTTTTAGACACCCGCCGGAATTTCACGCTCCTCTTTTTCTTTCTTTTTAACGTTTCTTCCTTAACTTCATCCGTCCTTTTTTTTCTTTTTTTAATCTCCTCCATCTACCTTCTTTGAACGTCACTGTCGTCAATTGTAATGTAAGAGACATACAAAAGATATGTGAAGACTATCCTCCTTTTTTTTTAAAGATTACGTTTCCCATATATCATACAATATTGTCTCATATTTTTGATAAATACTATTGGAATATTATTCAGACGTTAGATACAAGACCATATACTAGCAGTCTATAGTTATGCATAATACAAGTTTAGAGAAACATGTACAAACTGTCGACAAGAGTTCGATGTCCGGACGAGGAAATCGTATTGACTAGTAGAGAATGTTGTGATCGTAATTTATCGATCGAATAATTTATCGAATAGGTTTGATTTCAAAGATTATGTAACTGAATGGCAAAGTTGCATGGTAAAGTCTTATTTTCTAAAACAGTGAATTTACGACGATTTAATTCGATTGAATTCAATGACGTTGCTTGAATTAATTTTCATGGTTATCTTTTAATTTCATCGTAAAATTTACAATACCATTTTGGCAGAATTCATTTTATCCAGAGACGTTCGATGTTAACAGAAATTAGCGATTAATGTTGAGATATTGGTGAAATGTTTTATAAAAGTATGAGTAATTGCGACTCATGATTTCACAAGTATTTTATTGGAAATACAGAAAAATAAATTTTTATTTTATTAAAATGGAGCAAAGGAGGAAACCTTGTTGTATGTGAAAAGAAAAGATACGAAAATTAAGGAATTCATGAGTATGATTAAAACAAGGAAATGTTGAACATTTGAAGAAATATTTTTCCTTGGGTAATCAATCATGTTATCGCATATGTCGCGAGTTTCTCTTACTTCTCAGCGACTCTACTATCTATGATACAAGTATGGATTTTTGTCACATTCGATATTCAAAGAAATAGGATGAAGAATAACAATATGAAACTATTTTCTTCTTAATCGTCAGATATCTAATCATATTATTTTTAAGAAAAATCAAATATTAAAGATCTCTGAAGTGTTGGAAATTTTCCAACTTCCAGTGTGAAAAAAAAAAGAATTTATATATATTATATATATTAAATAATAATATATTAAGAAGATATTGTCTTAACAGTTACAATTGTCATTAAGAATCCAAGTGAATGAATCCAATTCTAACTAAAAAATTGATTCTGATCGGTACAAGTAGTTCGCCAGAAATTTTATAGAATTTCCATTGCATTCAATTCGCATTTTCTTCCGATATATAATAATGATGATGCGTACGTGCCTTGGACTATATGAACGGGCTTGAATCACGAAACGATTGTTCCTTATCAGCGTAGGAATGCACGAAGGTAGTTGATTATCAGAGAGTTATCATCGCTTGATAACCAACAACTACATATGACGTACCCCAGATTCAGATCTGACTACTGTTCATCGTCGAATTCCGAGAAAAAATTGTCGCAATTCCGCAATATTGTCGCGTATATCTCTCATTGAAAAATATTTCCAAGTTATATATTTAGTAACATTTCCTTGTCTGTATAGAAGTAAACATGTTTCACTAAATAGGTACGCTTCTAATACATTGTTACGTTTCGATAGGTCTTTAATATAATTTCCTCTCCCGAGTATTATCGAAATTGTTGGTCGAATGTGTCGACGTTATCTCTCCGCGATCAATTTTTTTTTTTTTTTCACTTAAGCATACGGGTTTTTTGCAAGGACTTTCCACGATCTTCAAGATCGTTCCTTATCTCGTCTAATGAATCACGAAAGCGCGAGTTATAAATATTCAGGCGAATTGTCGCGACGAGAACTGCGCCTTCTCTTGAACGACATAATGGTAGAAAATCGACAACAATACGGATCGTTGTAACGATCGTGTACCGGGGTGCTGAGCCCCTCTTGTGCCCGTTTTTATCTGGTCATGTTTAATTGGCTGATACGTCGATTTCCCTGAAATCTCAATATAAAGCTCGACATTCATCCAAAGGGAATGCACGAGCATCAGATGCCGATTTCTCCGAAAGGGAGAGCTCCCCGTAAAGCGATATGCATACCGAATACGTTCGTCAGGATTTTCAACCTCTTCTCTATGGTGCTCTTCCTGGAAGGGCGACACAAAAATGTGGATGTACCGTAGGCCCTTTTCAAATGTGCACAAATGCATTCTTTCCACCCCTCTTCCCTTTTTTTCCTTCCCCTCTCCAACTTTCTCTCTTATTTTCTTTTCCGATATTCGGATCAGATCTCAGATTTTTTTCTGTTTGTAATTGGCGAAAGCATGTTGGTTTTTTGTTGGGACAGTAACATAGGCAATTTCATATCTTTACGAAGGCAAATGTGATATTTTACGTTCTTGCGTGTCACATGCATTTTTTACATCTTTGCATTCTTAATTTTCCCACAAGTACGTAAAAATCATCCATAGTCCGGTGATCGTAATTAATCACGATCAACAATTGCCCTTCAATTACGTCACATTATTGTCGAGTTATCAGAAAGATATGCGTGTCATTAAACTATATCAGGCTAGAATATACTGGATAACAAGGTATATTAATATCAAAGATACTGTCACATCAAAGTAATTAGCAATAACACGAAAACAAATATTGCACGTAAACATGATTTCCTTTTACAGAGGCATTAAGATTATGGAAAATTATCAATCGTAAATTCCTTTGAAATTTTTCTTACGTAAAGATAAGTGTAGAGTCATTCTGCGATCATACGTTTCGCAGAGAACTGCAGTTTTTATAAGAACGATGAAACAGAGCGTTTTCATTACCTGTATAAAAACTGGCATAAAAATGGTGACGCGAGTCTAATTGATACACGCTATCGTTTTACCGAACGACATTTAGCAGTACATGATCAATAGTTCGAGTTTCGCATTGCATAACACGATTGATAACATAATTCTCTGCAATGAGTGTCAAAAGATTTCAATAACGTTTGAATCGGTTTATTATTTGTAATTTCGCGTCTGTATTAAATATATTAAATTTACCAAAATTCACCAAAATTCGAAATTATCGGTCTGCATTGGGGGGATAGTTTGCATTGCCCGAGTTTTCGAAAATGCTAAAAGGAAAGAACATCCTTTTGTACATATATATGTGTGTGTTTGTGTGTGTGTGGGTGTTTCACGCGAGGAGATAGGATTGCTGGAAAGTTAAGAGCTTTTGCTCGGTCCGTGCAGACACCTTCGTTCGCTGAACGGGGCATCGAGTTATCGGTATGTACACCACGATAATGGCATCGCATTCCATTCATATCAGCATCGCTCGTTCGCCACCGCAGCCTCTACCCGCTCTCTTGCATCCTACTACCTTCCCTCCACTCGGCGTTGAGACGCTCGTATGCGCAGGCTCGTTCCGTCGCGTTGCGCGCGGATTGTCGCGCCGCGAACTGACGGTAATCCGAACACGCGCCTAATGTGAACGCACCTTTACGCGGCCGATGGTCATGCTGGCTTCACCTGGTGTGCATTCCTTCTGCGACTGTTGGAAAACGGCTCCTCGAGGAAATTCGAGAAAGAGAGAGGCTCGATGATAGAGGGTGAAAATACAGGAGGAGAACAATCTTTCGAAATTTGTTTATTCCCGTGGAAAATTTCATTTCATCAGCAAAGTTCATCAGCTCAATGTAAAATTGAGAACGAGACTTGAGAGCTTATTACGAAGCAAAGGATTGTGACGTTCTTTTTAGTTCCATGGTTTTTTCGAAGATGAGATGATAATTATTAAGACGTCGCTCTGGTTGTTTTACTAGACACTTTGTTATATAATATGTATTTTCACGTTTTGATTCGACGATAATTTGAGTTTTAGTTTTTTTCTAGAAAAAATTGTTTTCTAGAAAAAATTCTAGAAAAATTGTTTCGACGGAATCTTTATACGTACCTGTTCACGGTCAACAATAATTATCTCTTGTCTTTCCGCCCGAACACGTACGCTTTTGAATATGTGAGGCTTGTGACATCTAAATATACGCTCACTGTGTTCGGTGTATCGTGACGATAAATAGCAAACACAAAATATGCCCAAACTTTCTCCACGGGGAATTCTTGTATCTCACTGATAAGGTAACGGTGCCAGGTGCCGTTGTACAAACGTGTCCGCCTCCCTGTACGCTTCTGCACAATTTATACATGCACGCGTGTTGAATTACTGTTTGTACATTTATTGAAGTTTAATAACCACTACAACCGATATAAATAATCTAATGTATACAAATTCAACGATAACACTTTGCTATTTATAAAAGATACGATAATCTCGAAAATGTTCATCTTGAATGGAACGATCTTGAGAAAATTCCACGCGTTAAATTTAAATTTTTCTCTGCGCTTTGAAATTTAAATGATTCTATTTGTATAACTTCTATCTTCAGCGAATACGTTAAACACGTTACGCCGGAGAACATTAAATATAGATTTTTGTGACATTTTTAATTTTCATTTCGTTGGGAAAACTTTCGAAACGTGCAGAACGAAATAAAATGTTAATTAGATGGAGTAACGTGGATTTATTGATTATCTGTAGTATCTTTAATTTGTTATGATAGAGATAATAGTACACGCAAATGTGTAGAATTATCATAGAGTATATTTGTAATTAGTAAATTATACGAGTGATATTATTAGGACCTTTTTGTGGAATTTTGTTGATAGGGCGCGACAGCACACGGTATCAATCATTTCTTCATCACGGCACATAAAGAAATACATAAACATGTTTTATATCACATGGAAATTCGCACGATTCGATTCTGTACAAATTTCCCCGACGAGCCACTTTGTTTAATCGCGGATGAATTAAAATTGGTATCGATTCGAACTTTTACGTTTCGAGATAAAGAAAGGAATTGCCAACTTGCTTTCTTTTCTGACATTATTCATTCAGAGTACTAATGAAATTCAATTGAGTAATTGAAGATTTAATTAAGTACCCTCATATTTATGGCTCATGACAACGCAATACGACAGTATGAAGAATAGTATTGGTTTGAAAATCAATTTTCCAACCTTCAAAAAAAAAAAAGAACGGAGACGAAATTATGGCGTTATAATTTAACATTATAATTTATAAATTACCTGCAGACATGGGTGTGCGTTGCATCTATTCAGACTCTTATACATATTTATGAACTCGTTGAATCAATGGCTCAACTGTTTCTGTTTATCCCGCGAATACATTGTTAACAGTTTTCATTATGCTAATAATAATAATTCATTCAAGAATTGTCAAAGGAGAAAAAAATAGAAACGATGATTCAAAGAACGAAATTATGATACATAAATATGCATGAACATGTATGAATGGTATATTATACTATATAAATGGAACATAATTCTGAAATAAATTCTATGAAAACATTACAAGGCTTGAGAAAAAATGGAATAAGAAAGAAAATATCTCAAAAAGTTTGCGATCAGGATTTAGCATTTCTTCATTTTTTCACGATCGTATAATTTCATGAGATTTTTCGTTGATTTCTAGTGACTCAGTATTTAACGTATATTTCAAGTGATAATATATTAATTTAATGATGTATAAAAAATACGATTCTGAGCACGTGTGAAGTTACAGATTGTGGCGACTTCTATTGGTGAGATTGTGTACCGCGTGTATAGCTACTGTGATTCTCTATGAGCTGGTATACAAGTTAATTCTCTGTCTTATGTCCTTTTAATAAAAAAAAAAGATATTGAATTTGAAAGTATTTCTTTCGTTTGGTATTTCAAATATCAACCTTAATATCAGTAATAATTATAATAAAATTTCATAAACAGAGTCACAGACGTAAGTATATAAAGTAGCTATAAATTTTTTATGAAATCATTGCTTGTGAAAATTGTTTTGTATGTTCATAATGTGAAAGCAATTCTTAGCTTTTAAAGTTCATGGTTAATCTAAATATATATATATATATATATATATATACACATATATACTGTTATCACTTTATTTGTGAGATTGATAAGAGGAGGATGAAACAGTCAAGAGGAATGAAAGATGACGCATTGAAAGTAAGAAAAGAGGAAATTGACGGAAGGAGAGGAATACCCGAAAGGGTGCAGCAGGTCACGTGTAGTATAGTCGGCTTCTTAGCCGTGGATCTTGCCTTTTTTTTTCTTCAGTCCCTTCTTCTCTCTTTCTCTTGGAAGCCACGTGCGCCCCAAGAAATTCCTCTTTTGTATCCTTCGGCCTTTGTTCGGCAACAGCTGTCCGGCCGAAGAAATGCTTTTCTCCATCGTCAGTCTGCTTATTGCTTCTTTCTGCTTATTCTTTTCTCTTTCTGCTCGCCACCGCGCCTAAGTTTGAATTAAATTATCGATTCCCGGTCTTCTTTTATCGATTCGTGCATGGGAAAAGATTAAGAATCACGATTAAGAAGACGAAAATTCTGTCAATATTTTCTTCTACAATTATTTGCGAATTTTCAGCAATTAAAGCTTTATTTTAAAGCGCAATTTTTTTTATTTTTATAATAAATGACTAATTCAGAAATAATAAAAACTAAATCGAACGATGTTACCAGAACATTTAGAAAAGAATGCGATTTACTAAATTTTATGGAAACGTGGTTCTTTCAGAAAGAGGGAGGGGAGAGAGAGGGAGAGGGAGAGAGGAAGAGAGAGAGAGAGAGAGAGAGAGAGAGAGAGAGAGAGAGAGAGAGAGAGAGAGAGAGAGAGAGAGAGAGAGAGAAGTTGTCATAAATTCCATTTCCTTCCATGGAATGCCGCGGACCCCCTCCACGTCGTTCCGTTCCGACGGCAATCTTTAAAAGTACATCGAGACATGATTCTCTCTATACCCCCATAATTTCCCCATAAATCATCTCGAAAATTCCCGAAGGAAACGGTTCTGCATCCCGTGTTCTGTGCCCTTAAACATTCGCCGGAAGACGTTGCCTTCGAAATGTTGCCGCGGTTGCGTATTCAGAAGAAAATGCCACGAATGCGCCCAATTACAAAACACCGCGGGCATTCCTCAACAGATCTGTACGCATAGTGGCCCGACACTGCGGCACCGCGCGGCCGCGGCTCTATCTATCCACATCCCTCTTTCTTCTTCGTTTCTCCGATGGGTACGACCGGCGGAGAGTAGTTGGCGCACTATAAAAGGGGGCCCTTCGCTCGGAGCGGGGCCCCGCGGATCGGCGTGCAGCGTTCAGATAAATATGCGGGAGGGGCCGGAATTCCTCACTCGGCTGCATTCCAATCGCTCTTCCTCCTCCGCCATCTCACCACTACCACACGCACACACGCACGCACGCACGCACACACACACACAAAAGCATATCCCCCGTCATCGTTATTTGCAGCCTCCGCCGCACACTACCTCTGTCCCAGCCAACGCAGCAACAGAACAAACCTGGCGATCTCGCGGTATATAATGCCAACAAATATCGATACAATAATATATGACAATAACAATAGCCACGCGTGCCCGTAGCAGCTTCTGACCGACGAGTGTATGTACGATACGCGAGATTAGGTTGGACGAAGTACTCATCTTCGCGTGACTTTTGGAATTCGTTTGCCACATTATTAGTAACAGGGATATTTATATTTCGAAATGTACGTAGTACAATTCATGTATTTTCGATCGTCTGAAGGATGGATGCTTTTCTTTCGATCAAACTCGTAACATGAATGCAGAACTCGCGAGTACGTGCAAATCGTTTCAGAGGAATTGTTACTGTAGATAGTGGATCTACCATCAAAATACATGTACCAGGACCTCTAATACGGAGGCTGACCCTTTTGGCCGAAGACCCCACTCCTTTTGCCGCGCTGGCATTCCTTACCAATATTTCTCGAAGAGGAATTCCTTAATGATACACGAGTGCTGCGTGCTTCGTGCTTGCTGCTTCGTTCTTCGTTCCTCGTTCCCCCTTCTGTTGGTACACGTGCGTGATTTGCGGCCTAGAGCCAGGTCTCGATGGAGAAAGTGTTTATTCGGTTTCCTGTCATACTCGTCACAGGACTTGTCTTTTTCGTCGCTAGTATTTATCAGATACACACGAGACAAATTACGTACTCTCGAGCTACTTTCAGCTCATATACATAACATTATGCAACATTTAGACTATCTGCCTCGTCTTGCAAGGATGGTTGAACACGTTTTGGAGAAACGTTTTTAAATGACGTTGTTCGTGCTATGACACGTACCTAATTATAGTATTTAATTGTATAATATATTAGAGATTATTGTATTTCATATTTCACATTTCATTCATATATAAATTCATAGTCCTTTCTTTAATAACTAGACTGTGAATATTGTTGGATCGCAAGGCTGGATATCGTGTCGAAATAGAAAGTATCATTACCGAAAAGACAGAAACTTAAGATTGAGTGGTATCATTATCTGTAAATTCGAAAAGTATTTCAAAAAATCTACCAAGTATCCAGAAGGAGAGACAACTTTTGCTCGTGGAACGTTCACAGAAAGCAACATATCGTTTGGCTCTGGTAATAGCCGAATAATAACGTAACATATGTCAGTCGAGAGACATTCCAATCGGTTGGTGAAACGTTTCTAACCGGAATTCGTTCGGAACGAAAGAGAAGATTCCCGTGTCGCGTCGCGAGGAACATGTTCAGCGGTGCGTGGCGTAAAAAGTCAGCTAAAGCGGAAGAGATTTCGGGATGTGCCATGCCGAGAGGAGGAAGCGAGAGGTCTTTCGAGGGAGAAAAAGGAATGATAGATACGTAAGGGAGATGCAAGGATCGAGGTAAGAAGAGCTCTGCGCCTCGTGGAGGTGGAGAACGAGCGACGGAGGAAGAGAAGAAGGAGGATGAAGAGGAGAAGGAGGAGGAGGAGGAGGAGGAGGAGGAGGAGGAGGAGGAGGAGGAGGGGGAGGAGGAAGGGAAAAATAAGAGGCTCTTTCCGCGAGGCGAGCGAACCGGCTCGTCGTACTCGATAGCATCTGCGGAGCCTCCGACAATAATAGTGTGGACCGAGAAATATGCGCGCGGGGCCCGAGCCCCGTGAATCCTTCGGCGGTTTTGGGGTGGTGTACGGAGGCAAAAGCTCGCTTGGTGGGGCGAAATTCTCTGCACTGCGTAGTGATGGAATCGATCCAATGCTCGCAATTTCCGAGCAATTCGTGCTTTCCCCGTTCTTTTTTCTGTCCTTCGTTGAAAAATTGTTTTGAAACAGCTGCCAGTGTGTATGTGCGATACTTTCGTACAAATTGACTCCGCGTCCATGTGAATGGAGAAACGTAGTTCTTTGAACGTGAACTTTCTAACGTTGGCGAGCAGATAACGACGTTTAATACATTTCTTACGAAGCTTCTTTGCCAGGAGATTTTTATGAAACCATCTATGCCTACTACCATTTCGTTGTAAATTACACGAGAGAAAGAAGCGAAATGGTTCTCGAACAAATGTGTCTCAGGATTTATTGAATAAACGTGATTCGATGGAACGTAGAATTGTTGGTCAATGTTAGGAATGTATGGTAGGTTATCGATCGCGGCGATGTTAACGGAAAAAATTCGTAAGATGTTTCGAAGGAAGGAAGAAGGGGAATTGGTTCCATCACTACTGGCACGGAACGGGCCTTCTGACGGAGAGGGGACATATACCAAGGTCCACCGGGCCTGTTCTTAGATGATCAGAGACACGGCTGATGGGCCAGTAGTGGCCCCAGAAATTCCAACAAGGACGAGGCATAATGCGCGACTCAAGGTCGGTTCTACTACCGACCAGAGAGTCCGAGATGGGACCACGTTCAGCAGGGTCGTACTGTGACCTCGTCAGGCCTTCCTTCCCCTCCTCTCCTGGCTCTCGGGCCCCTACTCCGTCCCTGCTGTCGTCCCTTACAGGCTGGGCTCCGCCAGCGACAGGATCGTGCGCTTGCCCCGCGGCGCCCTGCATATCAGGGCCCGCATTCCACTACGACATTCCACGTCGTTGGAAAAAAAATGTACGCCCTCCAGTTGTTGGCTCGACGATGACGAACATTACGGTTCGAGATACGACTTTGTCGATGTTTCATTCGGCCATTTGACTATTCCGTCCAGGGTTTGTTGTATCGCGCGTCGACACGAAATTAACGGTTCCTCCTCGTTGATCTTTGTTTGACTTTTCTCCGATGAACGTC
The DNA here is from genome assembly GCF_011392965.1 of Frieseomelitta varia. Taxonomy (NCBI): domain Eukaryota; kingdom Metazoa; phylum Arthropoda; class Insecta; order Hymenoptera; family Apidae; genus Frieseomelitta; species Frieseomelitta varia. The sequence goes on from NW_025109960.1 coordinate 258,874, forward strand.
TGTGACAAAGAGGTATAGATTGAAGTAGCTTTAAACGGATGGGATTTTTAAGTGAAATTTGTCGGAGATGAGGAGGTGGGCTGAAAGAAATTTGGACACACGATGTCGTGAATATTCATGCGTGCGCAAGCGAACGCAGCACGTGTGTGTTGCATACCTTCTGGTATCAATTAGATTCGCTAGGAACGAATACCGCATGAAATGCATAATATCTGAAGGGAAGTGATGGAATGGACGAAGAGAGAGAGGAAGGTGGTGAACGAAGAAGAGATGTAGGGAATGTTGAGCAGAGAAAAAGAGAGATAGAGGGGGAGGATAGGAAAAGCAGAGTGGGAGTGGGGGGCGCAAGGGCTCGATTGCGACGGTCCTGCCGGGCCTCAGGATGAGGCCCGCCTTTTTACACCGGGTAAGAAAAAGCCGCTTGAGGCCACCGTGGTTGAAGCGAGATAAATGAAAAGACTATGGAAGGAGCAGACGGAAAGTGAGGAGAGGAGAAACGCCTATACGGAGATTGAGAGAGGCAGAATATCCTTCGCGTGTATGTGTGTGCCCGAGCGAGAAAGAGGCAGAGATCGAAGGATTAAACGGAAGACGGGAAAGAGAGAGAAAGAGAGAGAGAGAGAGAGAGAGAGAAATGAAAGAGTAAAAAGGAAGGATGCTGGATAGGATGGAAGGGGGAAGGGTGGTAGGTAAAAGCAGGATGGAAACGAGAAGGGAAGGAGAGAATCGACCGGGTGGTGCAAGAAGCGAAGGAAGAGAAGGCAAAAAAGGAGGAAAAAAGGTGGGATCCCTTAAAAATTGAGACCCACAGAGGTGGGGATCGGAATTTCGGGCCCCGTAAACCGGCCAGTCTCGAGGAGGCCTTCGCGAAGATGAGGTGAAGAGAAGAGGAGATAGACGTCCGACAGGATAGAAGAAGAAGAAGGAGAAAGAGAAGGAGACGACGACGACGAAGAAGAAGAAGAGGAAGAGGAGAAGAACGAGGAGGAAGACGACGAAGAGAAGGAAAGGAAGAAGTACATTGAAGAAGAAGGAAAGAGACAACAACGATCACAACGACGACGACAACGACAACGACAACAACAAGAACGACAACGACAACGACAACGACGACGACGAAGAAGAAGACGAAGAAGAGGAAGAGGAAGAGGAAGAAGAGGAACCGTGCCTAGTCTGCTGTGTACCCGGCATGGACCGTCAGTACACACTTTGCGTACTCGTACCGGCGCACCAGTACCGCACCTACGTAAACAATTATCACCAGCAGGCGCATCATCAGCGGCTGCAACAACGCCAACGCCAGCAATATCCCGAGCAACAGCGTTCCTGCAAACAGCCTTATCAGCAGGAGCAGATTTACGAGAACGTTGTGTCCCAATATCGAATGAGAATGTGTTACCATAACGATTACGAGAACGACGAGCAAATACAGAGGTTCTACTGGGAGCAGTGCTATAGACGCGATGACACCGACGCCACTGCGTACTATTACTGTGAATACGTAAGGATATACTGTTGCAGCAGGATACTCGCACTCGTCGCGTGCCGCGTGCGTTACACGGATTCTCATGGAATCCGTCGAAGTGAAATTCCACGTCCGCCGTTATAACCGGCTACGATGCATCCCGAGACCACTTTGCCATCGACGATCAGTATTTCCTCTCTTGTACTTCTTCCATCGAAATGCATTTCCTTCGGCTGTTGTCTCTCTATCTCCGATCTCATGACGCGGGTCATTGATGGTATCAAATAGAAATTTCGAGTCATTCGCTTCTCTGTGTTCTTTCTTTCGTTCGCATTTACATGTTGATAGAGAGGGAGGAAAAGAGAAAGAAAGAGAGTCGTCTCGAAAACGAACGGTAATTGGAACTATCGGTGCTCGGTTCGAGAACTGTTTTCGAGAGTAGGAAAAGTGCGAAATTCCGTAGAAACGCGATGCGAGAGAGAAACGGAATAAGAAACGTTGCCGTGAATTCCAAATGTTTCTTCTTTCGTTACCGGTCGTGTACGTTCTTCTTTTAGTCTCTCTCTATTTTTACGACGTCGAAACCGTGGAAGAATCTGAGCTGCAGCAGAATCGTGTCCGTAAACTCCTGGCACTACGTAAATTGCGTGTAATGGTATTTCCTTGTTTGAAAATCGAAGGAATGCTGGTGCCGGGTCGTTGCGCGGCTTCTATCGGTTTTCGACGCCTGATCCAACTGAAAGCGTGAAACGACGTGCTATACCCTAATTCAACGTCCACATTCCACCGTGGAATTCTTTCGAATGAATATCATTCAAGCGCTATCCATTTCCAATTTAATTTACCGATTGCTGCCATTAACTACATGAAATAAGTCCAATAATCGAGACTCAAGAAGTACTTGAACGATCGAACAAATGTTTTTAATACGAACGTAGTTAAATTTTGTCCTATTTCTATCAATTTCTTTTTCGCTATTTTGGATTTTAATATTGTTGTTTCCAATTGTGTTACAGGCAAAAAAGGAGATCTACGATGTGAAGCAACAGAGGCTATGTCTGGCCCAGGATGAGTACAATCACCTCAATAACGCTTTAACGACGCTCGGCGCTTCGCGCACAAGTTGTGAGTACACCTTAATATATTAGCGGTATATATTTCCCGAAATTGTTTTATATTTGGGATATCTCTCGCAACATGGCTCAGCGTGGAAAATAATGATTTACTTGGCACTTGCGGCATATTAAGAAAGATGTTTTCAATCAATATTTATTATATATATATATATATATATATATATATATATATATATATATATATTTCTATGGGCAAACAAAAATACATATTTTCTTTATTTATTTAACTTAGAAACAATTTAATTACGTAATATTAACGATAAATATCACATTTATTCGACGCATTTTTTATTTTTCCTATTCCATACGCACAAGCCGAGAGCAAGTAATAATATAACTGTGTTTCTGTGTAAATTTGCTGATGAAGTGTAAAGCCTGTTATTTAGGACCGGTGTCATTATTTTCCACTTTGGGAAAATCGGCTTGTAAACAAGTCATTTGCCAGGGATACCTGATTTGTTATGGTAAGGAACTGCTACCTTTCGAAGCAAATATGGCTATTACATGAACTATGAAAACAGCGAAATTACGAAAATTAAAAAAGTGGTAGCATTTTGAAGTTAAAATATCGATTTTCCATGCGATTTTCGTTTCTTGGGTGGTAAAAAAAAAAAANTATATATATATATATATATATATATATATATATATATATATATATATTTCAATGTACAGTGGTGGTATTAAAAATACTGTTCAGAATTTATACAAAAATTCCATCGTTATTTTTATTATAATGATCGATCCGTCCTGTCTACAGTATGCTCCAGTTCAAGTTCATTGAGTACCAAGTACGATCCGGATCTGTTGAAATCTGATGTCGCACTCGCGAGGAGTCGAGTTTCCCGGTTGAAACGAGAACTCGAACAGATCCGAGCTGAAATGAACTGTACACAGCGAGGGGTGGACACTCTTGCAAGGTATGTTATTGTTTCCCCTCAAATTTAATTCCCTTCAATTTGAACTGTACTCTTAGTTAAGTTATGACTATTTCGAATTTTTGTTTGTCTATGGGGAATTTAAAAAGTATATATAAGATATCCAAAATAGAATATTTTATTGTAATATTTAGCGAATGGGACAGTTTTACACTTGTAACGCTATGAATTTACATAAATATGCGCGATCTAATTGTAACACAGTGAATCTTGTTATTTCTGGATACAGCGTCGAGCAGAAATTGAGCGGACATCATGGTGGTTGCTACAACATCACGGAGGCTCAGGCGATCATGACGGAGCTCCGAAACATTCAGAAGTCGCTGAGCTCGGGCGAGAAGGAGAAAGCTGAGTTGATGCAGTCTCTGGCTCAATTGAAGGACGAGCTGACGAGACTGCAGCTCTGCGAAGGCAGTCCCGAGGCCAGCACGCTTAGCTTACCTCAGGAGAAGCTTAGTACAGCCTCTCAGACCGATCTGTCCGGTGAATTAGTCCCAATTGGCACTCGTCTGGCCGAAATGGCACGGATGAGGCTGCAGTACGACGAAGCGAGAAAAAGGATACAGCACATACAGCAACAATTAGCGGACCTTGAGGAAAAAGTGACACCTGGCCAGACAGAAAGCGACAAGGATAAGTTGCTACTCTTTCAAGAGAAAGAACAGCTGCTGCGAGAGTTGAGAAGCATCACGCCACGTACCAGAACGCAACAGGATATGAAAAAGATCCAGAGTGAGATCCGTCGCCTCGAGCAGGATCTAAACAACGCGCTTGAATTGTCGAACAAGACAATTACAGATCGCGTGCGACTGCACGAGGAGAAGCAACTACTGTTGCAACAGTTGAGGGACGCTTTACGCTCGATGGCGATGCTCGAGGGTCAATTGAAGACTCTTAGCGCGAGCACGCTCTCGGTTAGCAGTAGTTCCAGCCTTGGAAGTCTCAGCACCACTAGCAGCAAAGGTTCGCTCAGCTCTGGACTGAGTTTCACCGATATTTACGGTGGTCCTCAATGTCTCGGACCTGTCAGCTCCCAGCAGGAACGACCAGTTGACATGGTCGATTTGCATAGACGGGTAGAAAGATTGCTCAGAGGTTCGGAACAAAATAATCTCGCCAGTACACCATCTCCGGGTCGATCGCAGCCGAGCTTATCACCAAGATCGAGTTTGTCCAGCGTCAGTCCACCGGTTTCACCATTGTACGAAAATGCTCCGATGGGCCCACCACCAGCTTACGAACACGTAGAGATGCAGAGACGACAACATCAGAGAGCTACGACCTCCTCTAATGTTCACTTAGACGGAAGTCAATTAGAGGATCGTTTGGCGGAACTTAGGCTTACTCAACAACAAACGTCGTCTCACGAACAATTCTGCGTTGGTCCTCAGGATCGTCTTAAATTAGTCGGTGGTCCACATCCACCCGTCGAATTACAGTCTGGTAATATGTCTCAAGGAAGCGGCCTTGGCAGGCCTGTATGTGTTATACAGCATCAAGTGCCTTCGCAAGAACCACCGCCTCTTTCGCCGATAAGCGAAACACCTCCTCCTACTGGTATTCGTTCAAGAGCCAGCAGTTCTGGCACGAATACCAGATCCGTCTCTGCTGCTGTTTCCGACGAAAGTGTCGCGGGTGATTCAGGAGTATTCGAAGCTTCTAACCGAAGGAAATTTGCTGGAGCGATTGGCGATGTCAATTCGTTGTCGCTTGGCGAGATGAGCTTGGAGACGGCACAGGTGCAAATTAAGCTTAGGTTTGTTTCATATTTCTATAATTATGTAGTTAGTTTGGATAATCAGAGCCATATGAGATACGTAGACGATGAGTCGGAAAATGTTTGGCTCGTGATTTTATCTGTGAGTGAAGTGATAATCTAGTGGTAGTGATTTTGACTATAAAATCATGTAGCTATGTATCGTCATAAAAGTGATAAAATAATGTCATTTGAATTGCGTATGATGGAGGATACTAAGCATATTATTGTAGATATTGGAAAAGCCCAATTGAAGTTAATTTATCTCATATGGTTTCTTCTGAAAACAATGATCAATTATATTTCTAAGCGCTTAAATGAGCAATTTATTTGTTTAGATATTCTGTAAGTGATGGTTTGCTCCATGTTGGAATTGAACGTGCCAGAAATTTGGCTGCTCTTTTTATACCTAACAATGCGCAAGTGTGAGTATTTAATTTTTTACTATTATTCAATTTTAATGCATGTGAATGTCAGAAGAAAAAAATAACTTTAATATACATTTATAAATGTTAAAATGTAAAAGTAGTGAAAAATTGCGTTATTTATTATTATAGAAACCTAGCCAATGAAAAATTTAGATAAGATATTAATATATACAATATTCAAAGTCACGCTGACTTCAGTCTGTTAGGATGAAAATTAAAAATGATAAAAAGTAACAGTGGTTTTTTCTTCATTTGCGTTTAGGTATATAAAAGCTGCATTGCTTCCGATGCAACCGCCCGTTAATCACATGTGTTGTACAAAACCTGTTGTGGATCTGCGCAAACCAACCTTCGGCGAAACATTCCCGATTGCAGTGCCACTCAACAAACTGTACACGAAGACATTGCAAGTTAACGTTTGGTGTACGGGCAGTGAGTCTGAGGAGTGCTTGGTACGTGTGTCTTCCGGCTCTTTCTTGTTTCTTTCTTTTGAATATCAAGATGGCAATAAAATATTGAAATCATTGAATGCTTGTCTAACATGCAATAAAGTTCTTGTTAGTTACTAATTTATTAACTATTCAATAGCTTTTATAATAACTGTGATTGCAGTACAGTGAACAGGATAAAATCAAGTTAACAAATAGTTTATACGTTTTTACAACTGAACTTCATAATCTCTATTTTGTTTGTATTAGTTCTTTTTTTTTTGCTTATGATTAATAAATCTAGAATATCTATTGCACAGTCACCACTTGTTTAAATGGTATCTTAACTTCATCTTTTTCATTTTAGGGATCCGCCCAAGTGTCCCTTGCAGACTTTAGTCCAGAATCGCCAAGCGTAAAATGGTACAACATACTTTCCTTTCGCTTCATGCAACCATCCGACAGCCCAAGTACTAGTACCAGCAATAGCAATAGCATCTCCATCAGTGTAACGAGGCAGGCCAAACACGACAAACAAGAATCAGACTTATCAATGTATCGTGTTGGACAGAATACAAAAGAAGAAAGCAGCGACGAGAGTACAATTATCAGTTCTCAAACGTCGACTTTGACAAGAAATCAGGGATGCGATGAATTGCAAACGGCAATCTCGTTAAGGCTGGAGGAGCTAGCTAATTGCTTGGGAAGTCCGGAAGAAGAGGATGAGAATGGTGGAAGTGAAAGCGGAAGTGAAGACAGTGACGAAGAAGGAATTATCGTGGAATTTACGGTGGAAGATAATGTTCTAGAAGACGTATTAGAACATGAGGTAAATACTGGCTTTGAAGTATCTTTTACAGTTAAATAATTTTTCTGTTCTCTGTTATTTAAATACATAATTTTCTTAACCTCGACTTAGCTTCATGCTTTTTAAATTTCTGAATTTTTTAAATAAATAATTACAGGAGGATGAAGAATTAAACGAAGAAGCAAGGCAGACTCAGGACAAGGAAACCAATACTGAATGCGTCTTCATTCCAGAACAAGGAAAACAGAGAAAACTTTCAGCGGCCGGTGTTGTTTCTAGCGCTATGCACGACGACAAAAATTCTATAGTAATCAAAAGAAGTCAAACGTTTTCACCCAGTGCTGCAGTCAGTAAAAATCACTATATTTGTCGGGTAAGCATAATTTTCCTTTTCAGGATATTATCTGGATTTTTTTTTTTAATTTTACCAAGCAGTGTGATATTTCATGTTACAGTTGAATCGAAGTGATAGTGATAGTAGTATGCCACTTTATCGCAGAGGCGGTCCTTTCCAACGAAATTCAGTTGAAAGACGTTCCCTACGATGGCGAAGACCTTTGTCTGCTCTCAGTTGTAAAACTACTTCGAAAAAATCCACTAATTTGCCACCTACCGCTAGAACCTCGTTAGATCTTGAATTAGATCTTCAAGCTCAGCACGCTAGACTCAATAACCTCCAAGACGAGTTGAGTAGATTGCGAGAATTAAAGCAAAGGTTAGAACAAGCGCGAGAGAAGGGAGACATAGATTTTGCAACATGGTTGTTAGAGGACCACAAGTTCCAGAACCTAATGGCACAAGCTGAAAGTGGGAAAAACGGCAAAAGTGCTGAGGATAAAAGAGTAGAGAAAATGCTGAAGAAAACTTCGAAAGAAATCTACAAATTACGGAAAACAAAAGCTGGGAAAGGGAAACCTGATATTATTTCATTCAAGTACGTATATTGCTGTTTAATACATTTGAAACGTGCATTTCAAATTATTGAAAATAAAATCGATACATATCAGTTAATTTATTATTCGATAAGAAGATGAGCGTATATCTATAAGTACATCTTAATTCTTTTCTTTTAGAGAAAAAATGGCTTTCTTCACACGCGTTAATCTCAATGTTCCTGTACTTCCACCTGAAGATTCACTGTGTGAAAACCCATCGTCACCATCACCATCATTTATTCAGCACAGGAGACATGCCTCGGAACCAGTTACCACAGAGTATATGGTTAATAAGCTTGGTGCTCAAGGTGTTTTAAATTTGACTTCGCGGTCAAATAGTGTTCCTAGCGGGAATGCGTCTATGGTGAAGACTGACGGTGCCGCGACCAATAACGCGACTACAGTCACAAACGTGATCGAGGACGTTCCGGCGAACAGTACAAATAAACCTGTGAACGCGAAAGGCCGATCTACTGAGGCAAATGTGCATTGTCAAGAAAACGGTCAAGGTGGCGAGAAATCAACCGAAGAAAATGATGGTGAAGAGCCAAGGAGGTACGAATACGTAGTCGACAGAGTTCTCGGTGTCGAAGTGTAACGTTTACACATCCAATTACCTTTGCCGATAGACAAGTCGTTTGAATCTTGGGTACGAATTAATGCGTAACACAGTCCGGTGATTTGCGGAAGATTGAAAGAAAGAATAAGAGTATATTGTTTCCTCATTTTTTCGAATTCCAGGTGCCATGCACGATGATTAAAGAAAAACTAGACGGAGAATGTTTATTCAAGTATATTTGAACGGCACACAGATAGTGATGCTAGTATAACTAGTACAACAAATTGATGAACATGTTGCTGGTATTTGTTATTGTTTTCTTTCTTTTTTTTTTTTAATTATTGATTATCGATGCGACAACACAATACGTTAAGAGAGTCATTACCTTAAGGAAGACTTTCGAAGCAATAGAGAAAAATGCGTGAAACAAGCGCTCTGTACATACAAGAATCATAAATTATTTAAATGAGATTTTATGTGAGGATTATTTAATTTCGATTGAATTCCATCGGGTTCCTCCTTTGCATCCGGGTATATTGCTAGAATAACATCGCTTTGCTCGCTTTTTCTTGCATATTTCCTCGTCAGAGCATACACGGCCCCACCGAGCAGCTGGACTGCGATATTGAACATATAATAAACGAAGAAAAAAAAAAAAAAGTAAAGGGAAAGAGGAAGAAGTTATCGCCCTGGTTGGCTGAACTCTGCCTCAATTCCATTACTGCCATTTCGTAACGTGTTCGCGTTATTATGCGTTTAACGAGGAGTTGAGTTTCCGTTTTAATTAGATAATTCTCAATCATCTCAAAAAATGTTACAAGGTGTATTAACATCGTAAAACTATTTGTACTCTTGATAAAAAAAAAGATATAATGAGATCGTAAAATTAACCGGGACAAAAATTAGAAAAAATATTAATTATCATGAAATTAAAAAAAAAAAACGACAGTGTTAATACTATGTACTTCTAACAGATTCTAATTGATCAGCTAGACCAATTAGATCAATTATTACGTATACTTATGACCTCATTATATGACATGATACATATTGATACAAACGTCTACATCTATATGTATGTAATATTTGTATTAATCTTTGGACTACGGATGTTCATGCAGCGTCGCGGCGTATGATTATTTTGATCCACCGTTCGTATAAATTTTCAAACATTTTTAGTGCAAAATTTGCTGTTATCTTTTAGCTATTTTAAAAACATTATTCGTGATATTATTTGAATGTATAATTTTTTATATTTCCATCAGACGATTACAACAACAGCCGGGTCAAAATAATCTGATATTCTTTGAGCGAATCCAAACAACGAGCCATTAATATTTTAACAATTGTAGGAATAAATAGATGTACGTATTGTTAGTAATACGAGCAAAGCGATTGATCCAATACATTTTATTTTTTAATATAGCATGTACGATTTTCTTTCTTTAAAGATGTTATTTCGTCGAAGCGGAATTTATGATATAAATAATAATGCTTGTTTTTAAAAAATTAATTCAAAAGCACCGAGAGATTACGAAAATAATGTTACAAAACACGAGAATTAAACATTAATTTTTCTGTACGATTGTTTTTTGCGTGTATATTGAGGAACCTGGTAGAGATTGAATTCTCTTCTGGAGATTAATGAAAATCTTCCAGACAACAATTATGTAAATAACTCTGTATATTTGCATCGACAATCATGTTTATGCATCTATAAAATATAAATATACGTAGATACGAATTATATACTTATATCCATGTATTTACGAGTGCGTGTGTGTGGGCATATATGTTGCAACATGCGTTGTGCATGTGCATGTATGTATGTATCTATAATGCATATAGGACAGAGAAAAATTCGATTAATTTGTGTATGGTCCGTGGATGCATATTTTTATAGTAAAATATGTGTATACAATTCGTATAATAGCTTTTGTTACTTCTTTGACAATACAGAGGAAGAAACGGAAGCTTCTTGTGTAGAATTACGCTATCAAAGGACCTATTACATCTGTATGTATTTAATTAATATGTTGTATTAACGTATTATATACCAACGTGACGTTTTGTCTTACTCTGTTGAATCAAGTATAACAATGATGTCAATGACAAATTCTAAACAATATTGGGCGATGATGGTCACGAAGTGCGATTATGATAAACGGTAGTAAAATAAAAAAAAAAAAACAACGATAATGCTGTTAATAACGGTATCAATGATAATTGCGGCAATGAGTATAATGAAATATGAATCATGGTACTGATATCGATAAGAATAGTAGTAACGGTAATAATAAGTTCGTAATGAAATATACACATACATAAACACGTACATCCTTCGAGAAACAACTACATTATGACTTGTAAGTAATGATAATGATTTAAATGGTAGTGATTCATATGATAACGATTAAAAGAAAAAATACAGTATATATATTCTTGCCATATTATTTTTTGTATCGTAAATTTTTGTTTCTCAGACATCTAATGATTAATATACTTCTTTTTAACTCCTGAACCGTTTCATGTGTGTGACTAACTACGCAGTGGTGCAATAAAATCATTCTAACAAAACAGTCCGAGTAATATGAAGACTCGACTATATTTTCAAATTTGAAATCTAACATCTGACGTACATTTACAATATCCGAAATCAAATTCCTTTCTTGTTTTCAAAAGTAAAAACATTCGTTTGAAACTGACTTTGCAAAGATGCAAAAAGCGAGTCGATTATTATCTGTTTCGCAAATTGAACGAAAGTAGAAACATGGAAATATTTTATTCACCATTATACATGAAAGATATTACATAAATAATAAAAGAAAAATTAACATGAATTTTTTATAATTGTAATTAAATCTCGCAGATCTTGTTTTAATATATACGTTTCCAAAATAGAAGTAATTGGTCACGATATTCGCGATTCGTGTTAGAATTATCGATTCATGATTGCACGCAGAAATTTTCTAGATTGACAAGTTAATAATATTAGTAACGTTCGTTAAATAATATTTAATATAGCGTAGAAGCGGAGAATGAAATGTTCTTGCGCATGTTTGAAAAATTGCGCCGGCGCAGTGCATGGGTTTCCTCGAGTTCACCAGGATTGGCCGAACGGTTTAGGGTTTAGTAGACCTGTGCACAGCGTCTCGCTTTTTTTAGTACAGTGTGGAGTGCATCCGGCGCGATGTTATGTGGCGTTTTGTGTACTGCATTGTCAGTTTCCTTCGGTGCACTCGTACAAATTCTAATATTCCTTCTGCAAAATTCGTACATCTCGAAAGTACAAGCTTCCCTTCCACCGGGAGCTGGTTAGTTTTTGTCTCACTACATTTCTATAGATTGAAAGGCCGTTCGAATCCAAGGTGTTGTGGCGTTCGACCGATTGATGTAATATAGGATCTACACGATAAGATTACGGCTGGCATATATTACAAAAAATTTAAATCAACAAAATTACTTTTACTTTCGTTTCGTTGCATTGATCGTACAATTAATTTACTCTAGTAAAACATTCCTCCAGTTTTTTTGTTCAATTTTATTCGTTCATTTCTGCATTTCTTCTTACGTGCTTATCTCACTTGGTACACATGTAAATTCTTGAGTAGTCGAACAAAAAATTGCAGATATTATACCACGCGAGAAATTGGTCAAATTCACGTGCCATTTTTCATTCACATTTATTTCAATCGTGTCGTATATCGTTTCCCCATTGGCGCGCATCTTTTGAATGCAATTCGTCGGTTTACGTCGTGAAGAAAGTTTTGCAGCTCGCACGTCACAGAGTCCAAGCTTTCGTGACCACCGTATATCATTGCAATGCACGTATGTCGACCAACTCGAAATCGTGTCACCGAAGAAACTAGGTGACAGAATCTGGAAGAGACGTTTTAAGTAATTCAGCGGTCAGCTGCAAGTGTTCCTCGGCTAATCGATATTATTATTATCGGCAGCATGCTTCCCGGTGTACGTGCATACATACCACACGCATGTGTAGCGTCAAGTTCTGTGCAAGTAGGTACTGTACAATTCGCTGACACACGGAGCATTTAACACTGGTTTGAGTCACGCTTCCTCCGAGCATTCCCACGCAACCAGAACTATCTGTTGGATCCGAATAATATTGAACTTGAATGCCAAAGACCTTTGGCTCACTCTGCAAGTTTCGATTTCGACGTAATACGTAAATACGCGAAGCGTGTCCCAATTCGTCATTAATTTGATTATTTTGATTTCTTTCTTTCTGTAATTTTGGTGGCCAGTTCTATCATAACACGAGGATGAATATTTTTCTTTCTTTCTTTTTTTTTTTTTCAATCGAAACGAATATGAATGGCTTCTGTACGGAATAATTCATTTCTAACATGATTATAGACTATAGTCCGTTTCATGAGAAACGAAAGTGCAAGGAATAGCAGAGAGCTCATATTCTGTGAACTTCGTTTTTATTAGAGCGCGTACATGCCATAATTTATTATAACATTCACCAATTAATATTTACTTTATAATCGATCTACCATTAATGACATTTATCACATAAATCATAAACTAGATTATAAATTATAGAACTAGGATTAAGCATTTAAAAGATAAAAAAAGAGTTAAGTTAAATTTCGTTTTTTATACGATTGAGAAAATTTTATTACCACAGAGATAAAATGCAGACTGCAATTAAAAAAAAAAAGAAAGAAAAAAAAACGTTTCATTGAAAAATAAGAGGTTGCGCTGATACTTTTTATAGCTATTGTCTAGTCAGACTGTTGGCAATGAAGTTTCGTGTGCTGCACGAGAAATTGGAGTTGGATAACAGGTGAGAGTTTAAATGAGATACGTGACCAATGATAATTCGTAACATTCGTGCGCATTGGAAGGGGTTGTCTGAAACGCATGGTCCGCAACAGAATCGAAGGTAAAGCTTCGAGGACTAATCAGAATCAATTTACATTATTTTCACCATAGGAACTCGCTCCCCTATCGATTTAACACTACTATCACCGGCTAAAAATATTCAAGGTGTACATCACGAATCTTTACATTATGCGATGCATGAAAAGTTTACATAGTGGAGGAATTAGTGTTTGTTGGCCTGCTATAAAAAGAGAATCTTTGTCGAAAAATTCTATATAAAATTCCATACGATAGATGGAAATTTGATTTTCTTCATTTGATGTTATTTGAACGTTCAATGATCCCTTTAGAGTCACGCAGTAGCGTGACAAACTTTTTGACAGAATTTCTCCTTCTATCGGAAGTGCTAAGCACTCTAACTGGTTACTTCATAGTTTTTGAACTCGTTAAAATAGTTTCGTACACTTTTTAGCGAGCGAGGAATTAACTTGTCGCAATGAATTTCAATTCGACGATTAAGAAAGGTGATTATCACTGAATAATTCGCTTATCTGTAGATCTTTAATACTTTTTGCATATTTGGATATATATTATTCGAAAAAAAAACATGAACGAAATGTTGCGTTGTTATGTTTTATAAATTTCGTGTTTTTAAAGAATCTTGATTGTGTGGCGTCTAATCATAAAATTGCTGTCAGTAAAGTATGCGATGCTTGGATGATACTTCCGGACCGGAACTACAAATAGACCATAAAATCAAGTTGCCATAACAAGTCAACATGCGCAAGCAAACGAGTATTTCTGTACACGAGTTTTAGATTCGTCAATTTTATTTACTGCGTTATACATGTTAAGAGATCAGAATACTCAAATTGGCAAAATTATAAAAATCTACAATTAGCAACCTGGAGTTTTAATTCACTAATTAACGCTGACAATTAACATTAACAAATTATCATGTGCTGACATATTGATCGCTATTCTAAAACACAAAAAAACGTGATAAATCTTTAACGATTCTTTTCTTTTCTTTCTTTTAATTTTCGTCCCCCCGTTACACGTGAATAACGATTTTCACGAAGCAAGAGAAGATAGCGTTGTTCCTTATTCATATTTAATCATTTGCTTTTTATCTTTCATACATATAAATATTATTCTGTAATAATATTTATATATATATATATATATATATATATATATATATATATATCGTAAAAACTCTGTCTAATATTAAACTTCGTGTGTATATATACACGAAGTTTAATATTAGACAGAGTTTTTGTGATCAAGTTCGTCTATATTAATGTCGCGTTGTCTTGTAAACGATTCGCATGACTAAAGGTCATTGTCCTTATCGTCGATAAGTTCCTAGGAAAGTGAAGCTTTCACGCACCGGTTTGTCTGTTCCTCGCTCATAACTATGCGGAAATACATATCGTGCAATTTAAAATTGCATAATGTTCATAAAATCGAGATGCTTAATGTACTTTATTTTGTATTATTTATTATTTAATTTTGCCTTATTTATTTTGTATCTCTTATTTTGTACATGTTAATTTGTTTTTGTAATGATCATTTTAAACTTGCTTATTTACGTTGTAATCAATTATCTAAATGAAGATGATATTAAGAATTGTAACTTGAATAGTATTTATTCTTTCGATGAAATATATTGTGTTAATTTTTTTTATTATTCATTATCTTGATTCTTGTATATTTTATATATTTGTTACTACGAACAATACTTACCATGTAAACATTACTTGAAACAGTATAATTATACCTAGGTATTTTTTATAAAAAGGAGATTATAATTTATTCCGCCTTTGTAACTAATTTTATAAAACTTATACAAAATACCGCAAATAAAGGATATTTCTCATTGAACTAAAATTTGAATTCGAATTCATCACCTATAATGCTTGATAAATATTTATTCTCTCACTATCAGTATTACGAAATATGATATACAATTTCTTGTTCGACTCAAGTCCCAGTGAGTTTGCTAAATAATAAATCAAATACGTATGTTGTTAAACGTGTCTTTCACTTCCAATCAAAGTTTTTTTTTTTTTTTCTTCATCCTCAGAGGATGAAATTATTCTGATTGAGCATCTGCCGGGACGTCGAGTTCATCTTCAAGACTTCTTTTGGTCAGACGCGAAGGATGCTCCGCCATGGGTAGACGCTAATCAAGGCTTGACCTTTTATGAAACCAGAACAGTTTATCATACTGTAACATTGTACTCGCCAACGGAAGACAAAGACAATGACAAACCATTATTTACTAACTCTAACGAGCCGAAATGCACTACGTGCATCGAACCTACCCCGAGATTGGACGACGATGAGGATCAAAATATTGGTGTTCTTATTGGAGAAGATCCTGGTCCAAGGTAATTATATAATATGTACATTACTAAGCTGTGGATGCTTATGCATTTACACGAAATTCAAATGGAAACATAAAAGAGCAATGTTAAAAAACATAAAAAATGTTTATAAAAAAAATAGAAATTCATAAAAGATAACAATATTGTAATAAATGAATAATCCTTATTTCTTTAAATATAAAAAAAACAATATTAAAAGATATAAAAAGTATAAAAAATATTTATAGAGAAACAGAAATAAAAAATAATAATACAATAATAAGTGAACATTCCATTTGAAATGTAAAAAATATAAAAATGTTAAAAAAAAATAAAGAAAGTAAAAATATACAAAAAATTTATAATTATGATGTTACAAATAAATTATCTACATTTTTCTACGTTTCTACGTTTTTATCTACGTTTTTGTAATTTTACGAGTAAGTATTCTATTATTCTATATATTTTTCCAAAACTGCATAATATCTATGGCCTAATCATCAGACTATGAAATATATTTTATTCTGTATTTAATAAAATATGAAGTGGCTTCTGAAGTGGAGCCTCTGAGACTCTCTTATATTCTCTTTAACAATACGACTGTAAATTAAAACGAACTCTATTCTGTTACGTTTATATCGAGAAGTGAGTAAACAAGGAAGAGAATAATATTTATTTAAAAGAAGCAATATTACACAAGTAAATTTTTATACTGAGTAATTAAGTTATTGTTATAGTATAAAATATATTCTTTTTACTTTCTACGATATAGATATTGGTTGCTAACAGTTCTTCGTGCTGGTGAGGCCATACCACCAAAGATCGAGTTGAAATTAGCTCGACTGTATAAAACTGCATTTTCGAGGCAACAACAACGTCATCTTGGACTTTTGCAAACGGACACACGATTCCGAAGAATTACGAGAGGTCACGCACTTGTTAAAAACAAGGTATGTCCCCTGAATTCCATTTATTACTTGCGTTAGACTTTCAATAAAAAAATCCAAACATTTATAAATACCATTTAAATATAATTAAATGATACACTATTTTCACTAAATTATTTAATAATACATTATATATTATTTAGAATAATATATTAAATAATAATACCGAAGATATATATATTGAAACAGGAATTTTTAGTCAATTAATTAATTCTTTGTAGTAGAATTCTGGTGAAAAATTATGCACGAATATTGTTTGTACGTCTTTACTTTGCCATTTCAAAAGTGTATGAATTTTTGCTACAAATCGGGCAATTAATGGGTATTCAATAGATCAGGGAGAGAAGTACGTATACCTTTATATGAGTTTGTATAGACTGCCTTCTGTCCGATTGCGATAGGATATTCGGAAATGTAACAGGAACATAGAATATAAACGGAGGTATCTGAACTGCTGTTAGACAAGGAGCGCGATACTTTGAGACAAAGACAGATACACGTGACGTAACGGACAAGGAGCGCGATATTCTACGACAAGGACAGACATACTTCTCTTTCTAACCTATTGAATTTTCACTAATTACGTGAATTTCAGAAACAATTCGTACACCTTTGGGATAAAAGAATAAAGTGCAGATCTCAAGCAAAATTCCTATACAGTTTTTGATACGATTTTTTTGTTTAATTAATTAGTTATAAACGATTCTTTCAACAAGTGCCTAGGCCTACGCGAGACTGTAATATGCATGACTACGATTTTTCATTAGTATCGAGCACTTCCAAGATTAAAGCTCGTTATTTGGAATCGTAGAAGCTTCCATAGACTCTGCAATTCATATTCAATGCATAAACATTAATAATTAATTATCTGTAAATCCAAGCTATGCGAAAAATCATCATATCGGATCCGTAGTAACTTACCACGACGGATTGTCGTGCAACAATAATTAATAACTCGTAATTTAAGCAACAATTCCGATATAAAACTATACGTGAATATTGCTTATAGTTTGATTTTTCTTCCGCGATACCAAAAGTGCATGAATTCAACCTAGAAATCGAGTAATTAATAAATATTCAATGAATTAGACGGAAAAGTACATGTATCCTTGTCACGTGATGTTGCTGTTCTTTTCTGTACNGTAACTTACCACGACGGATTGTCGTGCAACAATAATTAATAACTCGTAATTTAAGCAACAATTCCGATATAAAACTATACGTGAATATTGCTTGTAGTTTGATTTTTCTTCCGCGATACCAAAAGTGCATGATTTCAACCTAGAAATTGAGTAATTAATAAATATTCAATGAATTAGACGGAAAAGTACATGTATCCTTGTCACGTGATGTTGCTGTTCTTTTCTGTACTCAAGTGCTGCCATCTATGGATTGCGACTAGAAATTCGGAAATGTAACAGGAACATAGAATATAAACAGAGGTATCTTGATTCCTGTTAGACAAGAAGCGCAATATTGTGCAAAAAGGACAGATATACGTGACGTAGGCAGAGAAGGAGAGCACTATCGAACGACGAGGACAGACATATTTCTCTTTTTAATCTGTTGAATATTCACTAATTGCTGGAGTTTCAGAAGCAATTCGTGCACCTTTGGCATAAAAGAATAAAGTGCAGATCTCAAGCAGCATTCCTATACAGTTTTTGATACGATTTTTTGTTCAACTAATTAGTTATAAATGATTCTTTCAACAAGTGCCTGGGCCTACGCGAGACTGTAATATGCATGACTACGATTTTTCATTAGTAATGAGCTTTTGCAAGATTAAAGGTTGTTATTTGGAATCGTAGAAGCTTCTTTAGACTCTGTACTCTTTATTCCATGTACAAAGATTAGTGATTAATTATTTGTTAATCCAAATTATACGAAAATTCATCGCGTCGGTTTTCCGTAGTAATGTAACACGGCGGATTGTCGTGCGGTAATCATTAATAACTGTTAATTTAAGCAACAATTCCGATACGAAACTATATGCGAATGTCGCTTGTAGTCTGGTTTTTCTTCTACGATTCCAAAAGTGCATGATTTCAACCTAGAAATCGAGTAATTAATGAATATTCAATGCATTAGACAGAAAAGTACGTGTATCCTTGTCACGTGACGTTGCTGTTCTTTTCTGTACTCAAGTGCTGCCATCTATGGATTGCGACTAGAAATTCGGAAATGTAACAGGAACATAGAATATAAACAGAGGTATCTCGACTCCTGTTAGACAAGAAGCGCGATACTGTGCAAAAAGGACAGATATACGTGACGTAGCAGAGAAGGAGAGCACTATCAAAAGACAAGGACAGACATATTTCTCTTTCTAATCTGTTGAATATTTACTAATTATTCAAATTTCAGGAACAATTCGTAAACTTTTGGATTTGCATAATAAAGTATAAATACCTTGAGTAACGTTCCTTTATAGTTTTGGATACGATTTTTTGTTTAATTAACTTTAATTAATTAGTTATTAACAGTTACTTCGACAAGTGTCCGGCCACTCGCGACGTATGTCTACGATTTTTCATTATTATTGAACTTTTCGATGATTAAAGCTCATTGTTTGGAATTGCAGAAGCTTTCTTAAACCCTGCGCTTTATGTCCCGTGCATAGAGATCATTAATTAATATTCTCTTAATTCATGTTATGCGAAAATTCATCGGATAATCTTGTATGGTAGCAGGTGGTCGTGGAATAATCATTAATAATCGATAATTTCAGCAACAATTATGACTGAAAACTGCATGTGAATATTGTTTAAAGCTTAGACTTTACTCTACAATTCCAAAAGTATACGATTTTGTCCTAGAAATTGAATAATTAATGAATATTCAATAGGTTAGACGGAAAAGTATATCTGTCTTTGTTGGAAATTGGCGCTATCCTTTTCTATGAGCTCGATACTTCTGCCATCTGGTGGCGTCTGCTGGAAACTCTCGTTAGACAAGAGGCGCAATAGCGTGCGACAAGGACAGAAATAGAAATTTAATTCCATCGTTTCGCCACAACGTGGCGCTAGTGTTTCAGGGTCCATAAATTGAACAATTTTTCATTTGCAAAAATGATTAATTTAGGGGATTAATTTGTAAATGTTTGCGATTGTATTTCCTTAATTGAATCCTTAGCTTTCTTTCTATGTCCCGTTTGTCGCGTAAAATGCCCAAATAAGTATTTTTTAAATATATCCACTTCTTTAGTTTATTGGCAGGTGGCACCAGTATTGAAAAAGTGACATTTTTCTTTAATTGCAAGAAAATACGTATATATTAATTAAAATGATTAATTTGGCGATGAAATCATCGAATTTAGACTCTCAGATTTTTTCCAATATTCTATTTGATCCACAAAAATGCATAATTAATATTTTTCAATTTTTTGATCAATGGCTATTTCGAATTATTAAGGTAACATTTAAAATTTCAATCAAAATTTTGCAAATAGCTAGTTAAAATAACGAATGATAACTTTCACAGACAATTTCGAAGAACATACATTTCTGTTTAATAGATTAATTATTAAGAATGTTCATTAATTAACGATTCTCAACCTCTAGGAGGTTGTCAAAAGCTTTTGGAATTTTAACCCGGGATTACCCACCTGGGGGTCTAGCGCAGGTACATCCCGGCGACTAGACCCTCACGTGGGTAATCCCGGGTTAAAATGAAGATTACACCTCGGACAATTTATATTTATATTTTCAGGTTTATAATTATATTTTAAATATTACATAAGTAAGAAACACGAATCACCTATATTTAAATATCATGGGTACAATACAAATAATAATTCATACAAGATATTTTAACCTATTGTAAGTAAAAAATTACTGTCAATATTTTTATAAAACGCTTTTCTTTGCTTCAGGCAGAGATTGTCAATCAAGAGGAAACGCTCGAAATGTCACCGATTTCATCATCTGAGCCAAGAATTCAAGGAAATTCAGATGTTCTTCTTCCAACAACAAGCGTTAACAATGTCGAAAATCCTCGTGAACGTCTTCAAACGGATGATGTTCATCTAAAAAAATTAAATCTCGTTCAAGAGAAGATATTTTATAATAATAACAATCTGTCCACAACTTCAGTGAATTTTCATGAAAATACTACAGATTATACTAGTCAACAATCCTTGCAAAATGATGCATTAACTTTCAAATCATCTTCTACTGGATATAATCTTCAAGATGATGGCGACATTCAAGATAATCGTGCAAAAACATTGAGAAACGAAATATTGAATGACATTAATTCAGAGAGCATAAATGCAAGTAAATATTTGGAGTTGCGTTCCATGGATCATGCTGGAGATGAGATTGTTCAAGTTCGAATGCAAAATACGAGTGTGACCGAGAGTGGGGCTACGAAATTGATCTACTCTGTTCATCTAGGAGGAAAACCTGTACCTGCAGAAACAGCTGCCAGGGATATGGCTCTTTTGTCACCTCAAGAAGTTGCATTGGAACTTGGTGCGCCAGTTCTCATTCAGAGTGAACGTAAGAGATGAACGTTATTGTCATTCATTTCTTTTCTTTTTTTTCCGGAGGTTTTTCTTGATTTTAATATGATAATATTGTGTTTGTAATGCTTAATAGTTAGCATGCAATTTTTAACAATTTTCTTTAGTCTCAGTCGACTGACTTCCTTATATTATGGGAAAAAAGATTTAGAATTGCTAAAGTTATTACTATAATTATCATTATGACAATCATTTATAGGAATAGTGGAGTTGAAATTGTTAAAATCATTATTAAAGTTACTAAAGTCATAGGATTATCAATAGGAAAAATATATTCATTACATGCATTGTATTTCATTATTATAAATTTGTTCAGTTCTTAGTAGTAGACAATTATATGTATTTTTAATATTAATTTTTGTGCACACAGCGTACTTGAAAGAAACACGACCACTGGCTCTTTCAAGAAAAAGAGATGCATGGCTATTAATCGGTGCAGCAAGTGCTGGTTTTATATTATTAGCATTGGTCGTCGCGGGATTAATTCTTGTAGCAAAAAGGAAAAGAGCACATAGTGCTGTAGCTGCACCACCGAGTCACCATATTTTAAGGAAGAAACAAGAATACATTCAAGCAACTGCTGGTGTTGACAATAATGCCTGCTCGACGTCGGAAATGGAAATTAAGGTGTGTAAAGAAATTAGTGTAGCTGCATGGAAAACATGAGATTTTATTAATAAAAGATACAGATGAGTAAAGCGTCACAAAATGATGTTTAATAACGTAACATTGAAGTGATCTTCGATATTGCATTAATAATTATAATTTGAAAATTATATTCGAAATTCAAAATTGCGCAAATATCGGCACTTTGCTAATTATAAGCATACATAATTGTTTCTCTATTGTAGCTTGTGAGTATTAATTCCTTCAATAGTTTGCGTGACATTAATCATGAATATAAAGTATCGAAAGACCTAAAAGAGTATATTATCGAATAATTGAGCCAAATGACTAGTTGGAATTATAGGGGATCCTAACGACAGACTCGTGCATTTATGCGACCATTGACTTCAGGAAAATATTCGACGTTCCTTTAAACTGATTTATCGCGAAGTAACTCTATCGATCTTCTGCATATTCTACCCTTCTTTACAGACTGACGGTACCAGTCAGAGACAGACTCCTGGGAGTTTATCGAGGACTCCGGTTTCTCTTGAAACCCCCGACAGTCTCGAGGCAGGAATCCACGAAATTTCAAGCGACGACGAAGAACAGAAAAGTAAAATACGGGAATCGAGTCCGTGGGAACATTCTTCGAAAAGAACCAGGTACAATTAAGAGAATAAAAACATCATCTGTTTAAATTTATTTAATATTAATTATTAAATCGAATCTTTGTATTTTGAAAATTTTGAGAGTCTTATCTTAAAATTCGATATCTTTATTTTAAAAAATAATAATCCTTAAAACTTATTTTGAAATTCAATCTTCGTACTTTGGAACTTCTAATAATTTTAAAAAATAATTTTGAACATTTATAGCATGGTATTTTTAATAGTTATTATTTATTTAATTATAGATTGGCGCATGGAAAAATGTCACGAACGAATGCTATTGACACGCCTCGAACATCTGATTCAACAGACGTAATTGTCGATCATCTAGAAACGTTGGATTCATTGGAAAATAATTACACGAGGCAAGAAGAAGCTACAGCCTCGCCGCATTCTTACCTTTCTATGCCATCTTGCAAGCCATTCCCCAGCATGAAAAGTGTTGAACCACTTTCTAGAGTACTGGAACCAGTTATGGTGAACAAATCTTTTTACTTTGTTCTTATTCTTGCATGATATAATTAATATCTACTTCTGACGGTTTTTATTTGTTTTATTCAGGTCAAACATCTAGATATAGACTCACCAGAACTGGTGAGACGAGAAACTAATCATTTAGACGTTTATAGAAGTGATGATGCGAATGATAAATTTTTCGCGCGTACTTCGAGCGCTATCAAAGACCCTGGAGTTGTAGGACCGTTAGTATGGAATCTTCGGCGACAAAACTTCTCTGCAGAAGGTATAATTCTATTTATTATTCTAATATTTTTCGAATTTAACTTTGTTGTTACATAATTGTATAATTATAAACATTTATTCATTCGTTTTAACTAATAATATAAAATAATCTATAAAATTTTAAAAATAAAATAATCGTTAGACAATTTTTCTTTAAGACACATATAGAAATATAACGTACAAAAGATTAATAAACGTTATTTATTTGGAATTTAAGACAATGGTACATCTGGCACAGATGTTGATCCAACGTATGCGATGCCGTCCGGTCCTGTGGGAAAAGCAAGGAGAAGACTTCACGAACTTTTGGAAGATTCTTTTAGTCTGTTTGGAAGCAGAGATGCAAAACCAGAAGCACAGTTGCCTGCTACAAGACCAACTTCAGCAGCACGTCCACCAGACATTCTCACAGTGTTTTCGGAAACAGGAAGATCTACTCATACTAGGTATCTATGTTTATAAATTTTTATTTATTTTGCATATATGAAAAGAACAAAACTCTTCAAGGAGTTTAGATAAAAAGAACGGAAGAAAGAAAAAAACAGAGCTCTTTAATTACTTTTGTTTTATTTAAAATTGCTTTTAGTCCCGTATCTTCACCATTAACGGAAATGGAGACTCGGCCCTCTACTTCATTTCCAGTGAAATCCAATGACGCTAATATCGCAGAAAATGGACATTCAGTACCATCGCGATCTCGCAGCGGTTGGGGTTCCAGACCACTAAGTGCTGGTCCATTCCATAGGCCTAATTTAATGCCGGATGTTGACACGAGACGTATACTTGTAGACAGTCAACTTCCACCAGAAGATCCAGCAGTACCATTAATAGCTTCGATTAAGAAAGAACTTGAAAAATTTTCTCCCAAATAAATTAAATACTCGAAGAGGTAATAGCGTTACAAGTATTAAACATCATAGTACAATTGAGTAGTTCAACGATAATTTGCAAAAAACAATTCTAAAGATTGGTGAATATGCAAACTGCAGTTCTACTTTCTGCATTGATTTTGCAAAGATTGATATTATTAAAGATATTCTAATGATAAATTGATATAAAAATTTTCTTGAGACTGTTATTTGTAAGTATAACTAATTATCATACTTGCTAGTTCAATATTAATTTCTGGCAGTTTCAATCTCTGTACAACCAGTGGCTTGAGCCCGGGTTAACCAATTTACCAAAAAGTATTTATAAGATGGATAAAAAACATGTGAAAATCAGTATTTGAAATCAGCATTTGTAATAATTGTAAATATTTAACAAATTTTTATACGTACAATTTTAATTGATAATGTTTGTATCTCATGTAACATATCTAGTATAGCATATTCATTCAATTCATTCATTCATGTGTAAGATGATAATATTTTCTTGAAAGACTGTACAAATTAAGAAATTAGATAAAGTATATATTTACAAATTATATACATATTGACGTTATCATAGTCATTATTACTTTATCATTATAAAAATGAAATACTGCTTTTTTCATAGTGAGGATAAAGATGATTAAAATGAAAATGACTTTCTAGAAATAGTTTTTTATACTTTTTTGTTATATTTTTGTTTGTACAGATACAAGGTAAGAGAAATAAAAAAATTGTTACAATGTTCATTATCAAATTATTTATTTGTTAACTAATACGCTTATTGTATCTTTTGTTTGCCATTATATATATTATAAATTCATATAAATTAGTCAATTTGAATGCATAGTCAATTGACATAAACCGTCCATTTTTTATTAGGATTTGTTAATATTATATATATTAAAAATTTCTTCATTTTAAAAAATACGACTTTATAATTAATTCTATCCAATATAAGAATATTTTTAATCTAAGTATATTCCAATAATGTATCAGAAAACAAATAAATTATTGATATTTTTAATTACATATTATATTATATTTTTATTTATTTATTCTAAAAAATATTTACATATCAAACCGTTTTACGAGATTTTCAGTATTTCAACAAATCGATCGTTATTACAAAAATCTTTGTAGGTATGTTCATACTGAAGTTTAAGAACGGGATACTTTTTTGTAAAAAATTGTATATATTCAGGATGACTTGGATCAACTTCTAAAATCAAACGACCTCCCGGCTTTAAAGCTGTGGCAGCATACTTTAATAAAGGTTTAATAACTTTTAAGCCATCATCTCCTCCATCAAGTGCTGTTAAATCTTCGTAACTAAAGAATAAAAGCAAAATTATAAATACTGTAAGTATACAAATATTTATAATATTTGAGAAATTTTTTGATTTATAGTAAAGTTTATAAAAAAGACAATTCAATTACATTTTAATTTCAGGAGTTAATGTAGGTATTTGTTTGGTCGGTACATAAGGAGGATTACTAACTATGAGATCGAAAGTCTTCGAATTCAAATCGATATCATTCGGTCCACTCAATATATTCGATAGTTCTATCGAACCATTGTCTTTAAGCGTTGCGTGCACAACTGCAACTCGATCTTTTAAATTTAATCTGTCTCGATTTTCTTTAGTTAATTCGCACGCGTCTGGATTTGAATCGATTGCTACACAATTAACCTAGAAGTATTTATTTAATTTTACGTATAAGTTGTGTTAGTGTTGCAGTATAGGAAATTATTCTCAATATAAATAGTTAAATATATGCAAGATAAAGTAACTGATTATTATAATAGTTACTGTTTTGTCTGTTATTGTATGTGCAATCGCGAGAGACACGGCGCCAGAACCGCATCCAACTTCTAAAATTTCTTGTTCTTTATTTTCGGAAGAATTCAGTGCCTTCAAGACATAATGAACTAACATTTCACTTTCCGGTCTTGGTATGAAAACTGGCGGGACTAATTTTAAAGTAATATCTCGGAAGTCCCATTCCCCTATTATGTACTGAACCGGCATTCTGTAAAAATTTGATTTCAACGAGAGAGAACGACAAATAATAATGTTAAAAAGATTTTACCGAGATAACCGGCACTCGCACAACGAATCCAGTGTATCACGTTGATCTGACGTAAGTTGTTCATTTCGCGCGTTTGCAACGTCTAATATCTGGAAACAAATTTCTTTTTACTACTCGGAATAAATGTATATACCTTTTTAGTATTCTTTTATTTCACAATCATATAACTAATATAGAAAAATTATATTTTATTTAAAGGAGCAGCTCTATCACAAATAGATCTAACCAAAAAATAGAATGCTTAAAATAGCGAATACGAGCTGATGACTTCAGCAGTTAACTCCAGTCACCATGAAAATACAAGAATGAAGAATTGAAATTATTACGAGCCTGTTTTGAATGCTTAGTAATGGTAATACCTTGCTAGTGCCTATGACGTGCGCAACAATGTGCTCGATCGATTCTACGGGTTCTGGAATACCTTCCTTCTTAAACCGGTCGCTCCATTGTTCAATAATTTCACCAACGGTAGAACATTGTACGTTCGTTGTAGACAGACTTCGCGTTGGTCGATTAAACGTGATAATTTTACTTTTACTGCATTGTATACACGCTTCGGCACTTACGACGCTGAAGAAAGTACGAACACCCGAGAGACATCGAAACAGCATTATGTTTCACGTAGAATAGTTCGTCGTTATCATACGATCGCGTTATTAACCGAAAATTATATTTTACGCGATAACGTACATACGAGATATTAAAAAAATTTTGTATTCATTAACCTCACAATTCGCTCGCTCAGTTCTGCTACGTGCTGCCAGCTGTTGGAAAATACATTTAATTACATTCTCTCGCAATATAAGGTCGATCGAGCAGAGAGAAGGTTGACGTAGAAGAAGCAATTAAGTATTCGTGGGGGCAAGTAAATTACAAGTAACATATCAACGTAATTGTAAATGCTTACAACTACACAATACGTACACGAATACGAAAGAAACTCATTATCGAACATGCCAACCAAACACACGGTTCTTTCAAACAGTACAAAGCCAAATAAATGTTGCATGTTTGACAAATCTGTGTTGTTGTCGAAATTTTTGTCGTTGTTCTGCGATATTGACCGGTTATATCGTCAATATCAGGCATTTGAATTCTTTGAAATTTGCAACATATCGTTCGTCTTGTGTTCAGTCGATAATGTATCGTCGATTAGCGGCGCATGCGCAGTACTTGTGTAACGGAAAGAAGGGCGCGGGCCTATAGGCCGTGATTCGGTTTAGGACGCCAGCAGTCGCCACTGGTCCAACTTGTAACTCGCGGCTCGCTTATACTTGTGATTCAGTCTGCCATGATAGTCGTCAGTGTCGCGCGAGTGCGCCGTTGAACTTTTGCATATCGTTGACTGTGCCTTTTTGACGAAAGGGACGATTCAATGGGCTAAGCTGCTACACACTTTGACGGACACGTGTGTTCGATTGTTTTGGAATGACGGCGCTCCCGTGTTCGACTATCTGAACCTAGAGAATCTTCTACGAGTCGCACGCGTCTTCAGCCGAGTGAATGGCGGCGGGTGGTGTGGTGGCGGTGTTGTGATGTGTGTCTCGTGCCGCGTTGACTGTCAGTTTCGTCGCGTATCGAAAATCGCGTCGGTTTTTGATCTCGTGTGACGCGGCGTTGTCGTTATCGCGATACGTACGATCGTACGTGCGGAACGATCAACGAGTATGCACGCAGTTAATTGTAATACGCTTATCAACATTCGTTTTCCCCGATCGTGCAGCATTTGTTTATGAGCAGAGGTTGCTCGAAGAGTGTGCCCGAGAGTAAGGTGTGGTGAAAAATGACATGTAGATTCTCGTTGTTCGTTCGCTCTTGCCTCTCTTTCTCCTTCTCAACCTTTCCCCCTTCCTCTTTGTTCTAGGCACGCGTATTCCTATCCTTCCCTTCCGCCTTCACCCGTTTGGTATACCGGCGAGAGTCGAAAGCCTCTCGCGAAGGTAAGAATTCGCTGTCACGCGCGATTGTCACGATACTGTTCTCACACGGAACGATGCATTCCGGTGACGAAGTAACGGGGAGAGAAACATCGCGAGGATAAAACTATCTTCGTGCATGAAAATTGTGTTCTCGATCAATTCCTCTTGTGTACGTACTCCGTGTGTGAAAGAACGTTTTCAATTTATTTTAGCTAAACGACAAAAAGAGAGGGAGTCAGTGTTTCGTTTCACAAAGAAAGAAAACAACGGAAGAATCTCGTAGAAACGATACAGTTTTGGAATACGTTGTTGGGATTAAATGCCGGAAACGACCGGCCATGAAGAAACAGTTCGCTCTGGTAGGTTCACGCCCCTTTGCGCGTCACGTATCGCCGTATCGTCGATCATCGACTGAAAATTTACCAATGTATTCGGTGTTGCGTGATCTGTGCCGCGTGAAAACCTAGTATCGGAAGAATCGCTTATCGAGCGACGCGCCTCCGCGAGTGTTGGTGTTTCTTCCTGTCTGTTAGCGGTCCTGTGGTTTCCATGCGGGGATAGATCGAAGCGTGCCTCGAGGGAAAAACGTGCCTCGTATTGTATCGTAAAATAACGGGGCATCGAAAGTGACGTATCGTTCGCTCGGAATTCATTCCGTGACAGGGAATTTCCTGTTACCGATATTTGCGCTCACTTGGCGCGTACGCGACGTTGCGCGAGCGTGCACGCCCTTCCCGCCTGGCCTCCCTCCCCTCGCCCTAGTCTACGCAGCGATCGTCGTCCACAGCCGTCTCTACAGGGGAGCGATTTCGTCGGCCGTGTTGTTTAGTGTTTGCACGTAACGGCGGTGTGACCGAGGGAGCACACACATCAGTCGTATCGATGGACAGTGTCGCGTTATGCGTGCGGGCCAGTCCGAAATACGCGACACCGCGTGAAACTGTACACGCGCCGGCTATCATCAACAGAGAAGAGATATCCTGCGTTATCTCTTTCTCACGTTTGAGTGGAGAACCGTGCTGTGAATGAGAAGATGTTCAACTTTATGAAGAAGGCTACGGAGAAGGACGACAAGGAGAAGCGGAAGCGCGAGAAGAAGGAACGAAAAGATGTCAAGAAACGAGATCGAAGTAGTATGTCCGCTGAGGAATTACTACGTTTGGATGAAGTACGTTTTCTTTTGTTTGTTTATTTCTTACAAGTTAGTTTGGTTGAAAAACAGTAGGTTTATCCCTAACGTAACATTGTCCGTTAGTTATTCCTTGTTCGTACACGAGGTCCTTTCTTTTGGTACACGAAATATGCGTAATATTATCCTGTGAAATTTATTTCGTTCGTCTGATAAAAATTTGTCGGAAATGCATATGTCGAAATATTGACTGTATCGTTGACCTTTCCGCGCTTTTTCCAACGTACTTATCTATAAAGTGGATGTAGTAGATAATTTCTACGATATGTCGTGTTTGAGTCATCGTGGATAATCTGTTTTTATCTGCGAGTAGTTTATTTTTCTTTTTTTTTGGAGGGGAAGTTTAAAGATTATGTTCGACGAGTCGTATGTATTCGCTGTATAGTAACACAGCATACCACAAATATTTCGTCATATGCCTTGGAAGAATTTTCCAGGTTTTTTGTCCGATGTGTAGATTTGAACCTTGGTATTTAAATACATTTTCATAAGTTTATCGTAATGTCAGTATGAAACATTACAAATGCAAATGAATTGCTGCATTGGAAGTATTTCCTATTTCTGTTATTTACTTACATTAAAAAAGTAGTATTTTTCATATATATATATATATATATATATTTCGTGTATTATTATTGATAGTAATTTGTTACGATTACTTTCTTTTTCGAAATACATAAGTTATTTTAAAATTCAAAACGAAATGTTTTTATATGATAAAGAAATGTATCTTTTACACTTCTAGTCAATTTTCGTAGTAAAATATAGATAGCTTGAAATAAATTTTACTTTTTATAGAATAGCAGTACAAATAGAAGAAAATTTTTTTTTATTTCTGTAGAACTTAATAGAATAAAAATTACTTGTATAATATAGATTTTAATATTTCGTTAATTTTCTATTTTTAATAGAATTCTATATTGTTTTTATTATTTTTATTGTATTAAAGATATCACTGATCTCGTACAAAGTAATCTCGAGATAATTCAAGGTCATTCAGTGGTATGCGAGTGATGTATGTATGTATATGTTGGTAGGAGCAGGAAATTCTTCGAATATTCGCTGTAACATCGGGTTTCCTTTTAAAAATATAAATAAAAATGTAGATTGCTATTAAGAAGAGAATGTTAACAAACCTCTTTATCATTACCATACATTTTACGAAAAATGTATAATTTTTTCGATACAACATTCGACACGGAACGTGTAATTTTGCTTATAATTAAGGCACGTTTCTTTCTTTTTTATATAACAATGTATCAGTTCAAGGATATTGATGATTTGTCAAGCAATCTGTTTTAGTTTCGTTTTAAACGAAGGAAACATTGAATTTTATTTTTAGTCTCATTTGTCCACCGTTTCATTCATCAAACGAAAAAATAGTTAATATATCCAAGATGTTTGACGAATTGTGAGGCGAATATGAATTGTTGAGCATCACAACGCGACTATTTAAGATTTATTTCTACGCATTCGTATATCAGTCTCTCTCTCTCTCTCTCTCTCTCTCTCTCTCTCTCTCTCGTACTTTCTGCATCCGTACATCACGTTTTTATAACCTTAATCATTCTTCGTCTTCTTTCGTTTTATTTCAAAGAACATTTGCCGTTGTGCACAGTGATAAATGTCACGAAAACTCGTGCAGTGCATTGGAAAAGTAATTTGTTTGTCGCGAATGTATGGCGGGGTAGTACATGTACCTTGTAGTTAGAGAGGAAATGCGGATGCATTATCAGCAGGTAGTGGAACTCAGGTGAAAGTGTTATGTCATTAAGTCTCATTTAATTCTCACTCGCCGATTATTAAGATAAGAGGATCTTAACATTTCTACCGGAGATGTATGGAACTACACATTTAAATATATAATTATTAGGCTATACGGATAATTGTTACGTACATACCTTACGAAGTAACGTTATATTCAAAGGTGTGAATTGACATGTATCATCTATAACAGCATCATTTGGATATGACGTATAAGCGCACAGTGTGCAGTGAACTCTTGCATTTCTTCGAAGTTGCTCGTTTGAAACGAATTAAATAAATTTTGAAATTGGACAGCTTTTATTAAAATTTTTCACTAATATAGATGCACAATCGTTCGAAAATTAAGTATGTCATTTTTAACATTCATGGTTTACGAAAGGAAATAGAAGATATTTTCATTCTTACGTTCAATTTAAAACAAACAAGTTGGAGTAATTTTTATTCTTTCATAAATCATAAATATTAAGAATGACACATTTTTATTATCTCTGTATTTCATGTTCTAGTATTTCTTGCCTCATATTATTTTTTTTTCAATTATTATTTCCATTTTTTTTCATATTTTTCATATTATTCATATCTGTCTCTTATTTTTGCAAATGATAACGTTTCTTTAAATTGCTTTTGAAAAATCCACGTTCAATCATTTGTTTCAAAGATAATTGATAATTATTGCTTAGTGCTGGGTATATATTTAATTAAAGGCCTTTCCGAGTTGCGAAATCGAGGGCACTTTCATAGTTAGTTACTTAATTACACTTGAATTTGTAATTGTTCCGACATCGGCCATTGCTCCCTCTGAATGTACGCTCACCACGCGTAATTTCATTTTATCGTATATCTTTGTGCTGATTTTTCTTCTAGCTTACGCGATTACTTTTGCTGTAACAGTAAAATAAAAGTAGTAGACAGAATGGACGAAACCTTGTCTATTAAAAATATTCTAACAATATTACATATTTCTTGTTTGATTTATTACACGAAATTATTGCTTCTTTAATTGAATGCAAGAATAATTTTTTATTCGCATTCAAAGTATATTTAATCGTTGCTACTGCAATCATTTTCTTAGTCTACTCTCAAACAACTTTGAGTTTATTTTTCCCTGTTTCAATATCTAATCTCGTGTACGAAGAGATCATTTCTTCTTCCTTAAATTGCTTATCGATGAAACATATGTTTATAAAATGCGGAAGATAAGAATACATAATAATTGCATAATTTATTATTATTTTTAAATTAAATAATTTCAATACCTATATACCTACGATAATATTATTGGTTTAAAAATAATATTCAAACATATAATTGATCATGTAATAATGTATGCTCGCAAAAAGAATAATTTTCTAAATGTTTACTACTGTTTATTGATCACTTTTCTTGGCATTTCCTATTACCGATTGACAAATATCATATTAACAAACATTATTGAAAAATAATCGTGAATGAGAATTATTGTAATAAACTTGTTATGCATCATTTACTTAGAGTGCATTTATATGTTGTTTTCTCATACTATTATGCAAAGATACTTAATCTAAGAAAATGGATGTTTTATCATGCACGGTTGCCTTTTATTGTCAGACATTTATCTCCTTAGACCTTTGGTATCAAATATCTTTACATGGTATGTATATCGCTTAAAGCATGTTTGTTACTTTGCGTGCATCTGTAATCCCTTTGTAATGCTACATTAAAGTTAAAAGATAAAATTAAATCAAATCGAGAACATGACAAAAGTGATCTTGTATTTCTCGGTTTTCAAGCTAAGCAACTTTCGTTTTTTGTATAACAACGGCGAGATATAAATCAAGAGATATATTGGTTTTGATCTCCGTGACATTTTCTTTCCTTACTTATGTCTGTAGTACATTTTGACAAAATTTAGCCACAAAAGATCACCCTATACAAATCACGTACAATGGACTAATCAAGTGCATTTGTTTCTTTCATAGGTTCGGAGATCGTTGAAGATTCCTGGTCGCCGGAAGGAGAAGGAGAAGTTACCGAGCGGTATCACTGCAGACTATAGCGCGTCGTTTTTCGCTTATTTGGACCGCGATATTCTGGAAAATTCGCAAAACTCGTCCAGCTCGGGGCAATGTGTTCGCACTGGTAATAACTGGAATACCAGGACGCCGGACGGTTTGACGCAGAGTGACTCCTCCGAAACTTCACTCACCTCGCTGACAATCACCACCGCTACGTCCTCGGTCACGCCGACCAACGTGTCTGGACAATCGGGGAAGAATTTGCCACCACTGCCACCGAAGCCTCCGAAGCGAGGCATTCTCAAGGGACCACGTCTTACTGTTAGTAATACCGTGAACTCGTTGTCGGAGGAAAGCCATCTGCCAAACGGAAACGAGACTAATTACCAAGAGGCCAGCAATTTACTGGTTAGGAACACGTTGCAGAACGAGGTGATCGCGTACCAGAACGTGCCCGCGCATTTGTCAGGATTTGGTAACGCTGTTAACAAGGAGGAAGCTTGCAGCGAGGAGGAAACGCAGACGGGGCAAAGCGCGTGGCAAGTATCGCCTCAGCGAGCAGCTCAACAAACTCAGCAGCAGCAGCAGCATCAGCAACAACACCAGCAACAACAGCATCATCATCATCACCAAGGCGACACCAAGTTGCTGCAGGTTAGTTGGGAGGAGATAATTGATTTTAGTTAGATACGTACATGTACTGGTGTACGAGGCACTTGTGGATTGAAATTCATGATGTCCAAGCTTAAGCTTCGAAGCTTGGAGGGGTTTGGTCACGTTTGTTACCGTGGTATTACAGAAACGGTAGGTTGGTCTGGCACTTTATCTATGATACGTTACACCCTAGTGTAAACACTAATACTTATCGGCTTGTGCGTTAAAGAGGTTGGTTTCCATAGTATGTATTAATAATACCTACCGTGCCACTTGGGACACTGGTGGTTTATGAATTTTTATCGCGGACATACATTTTGAGAGTTCAGTTTTTATTGGGTTGTTTGTGGGTCTTCCGTGTCGGGAATAATTCCAACATGCAGCAATACATTTTTATAATATATGTTTCGAAATTATATTATTTTATTATTTTGTGCGTAATTTATATTTCAAAATTTACTAATTATAATTCATAAAATAATTACTGTATTGTGATCACAGCACTCACAATGCAGTGATCATATACTATGTGATTACGTTTATATGGTATCTAAGTACTATGTTTACCGAATTAGGGAGCATATGTATGTTATCAAATGGTAATATAACACATATGCTTTTAGTAAATGATTACGTGATATTCGAGCACGTACATGAGCCTTCTGGAAGCCCAACTAAATAGTATCATTTATATGGACTATTGAGGATCATAACAATTTAGAGTTAAATTACTTAATTCTGGAGTTTTCAATTAATCAGTAATCTAATATCTAATCAGTCAATATAACGATATCATTCTAAAGTTAATAATCGAATCGTAATTTGTTATTTTACAGGTGGTGACTAGCGCGAGCCCGTCCGCAGATTCTCTAACAGACACCACGAATTCCAGCTTTGCAACACCACCTTTCAGTCTGTCGCCTGTAGGAGAATCCCAAGGCTTGTCGAGGTGGAGATCCTCGGCATCCTTCGAAGAACAGGGCGTCGAGTTGCAGTTACCAGAGATCGTCCCTCTGGAACTGCCCGAACCTCGCGAGCTTACGATCCAAAGACAACCACCGCCTCGAAACGACTTTGGTTTCTCACTACGTCGAGCTGTGATCGTAGAACGAGCTGCAAACGGTGTCACGCAGATGAGACCTGTGATCTTTGCTGAACCAGGCTCATTGATACAACATAACAACGACACCGGTTTACTGCCAGGCGACAGGCTGATCGAAGTCAATGGAATTAACGTGGATGACAAATCGCGGGAGGAAATTATCGATCTCATTAAAGGCTCCGTTAACAGTGTCACCGTAAAGGTAGGCCATTTTAAAAATATGAATGTATAATTTTATTACTTTATTTCCTTTTCAATTAGTGAGAAAAAAATATTTGAGCTAATAATTTGCATTACGTGTGATATTATAATATTATTATTGTGAAAGGGTTAATTTCAACGATGAATAGATTGAGGGGGAACAGTTGATTTCATATGATCCTCATAGTTATTTGAAATCAGTCTAGTCACCTCGTTGCAACAGCACTGTTGTCTGTAAGACAATAGGTCTTTTCTTTCAATCTGGCAAGAACCAACGTATCCGTTGTTACCAGAAAAATTATAAGAGATACTTATAATTTCAATTACACGCTACATTTGAGCTCTGTGCGTTTTGTAAGATAGAAAACAACTCTCGCATTGTATATTAAACCTTGCTATTTTTCTGATTTGTTCTTCACGTTTCTACATCTTCACTTTCTGGAGTATTTTATGTAAAAATAATCGTAGAATTTACAACAGATAGTAAAATCATAATTATAATTTAATCACATATCTAATACTGCATATTTAAAAAGCACCTATATTTTAAATATATCTATTGAAATGTAATGTCCATTTCATATGTTATATACACTCAAGAAGCAAAGCAGTTAAAAAGTATTCGATCCTTTATTTCAATTGAAACTCAAAATTCAAGCTCAAGTAAAATACGAGTCCAAAAATAAAACCATCCTTAAGTTTTTGTAGACAAGCATCTTTGGTTGCCACTTTTTCTGCCTTGTTTTCCACGACGAAAACGGTTGTACACGGGATCGTTGGTGTTGCCGGTAAAAGTGAGAGCGTTCACAGGTACGCTTGGTCGGTTCGAAAGGTGATCGGTGTACGGAACAGCGAAACTGGTGTTTCCCGGCTGATCGTGGTTGGTTCATTGCCACTGGTGCACCGAATATAGCGGGATCGTGACTCATGACCCATAATAAAACTATACTTGGACCGGGAGTGTCGCGTGAAAATAACTTCTTACCGTGAGACCCAACCGATGATCATCTTCCATTGGTTCTTCGTTATGACAGTTGGTCACGAACTTGAAGAATTAAGCACTTAACCCTTACACCCATAGATTTGGAATTAGCAATGTAGAATGTTACAGATAGGTACTTTATTAGACTTCTTAGACTGTTAAAGCAGTAAATGCGCAATCACATTTGTTGATATGAATTTGACAGATGATAGTTTCTAATTCTGTGTGATATTTTCACTGTTAGTAAACGAGCTTTCTTCTTATTTATTCTTCTCGTTTGGATTTGAAGTCTTCGAAATATTGCGGGTGATTCCCTCGGAAAGGAAGAGAGTAATGACATCAACTCCCAATTAGCACCGTTGTGTCATAGATGACACACCAAACTTTGAGTTTAAGTTATGTAATTTAGGAGTACGTCATTTATTTTCTGTCGTATCGTATTTCGTACTTTGCTCAATAAAATCTTACGAAATATACAAATGGAAATCGATTTGTTTCACGAGTATTTATAAACATTGTTTCTTGTAGATTCTCGATTTAATCGCCGTGGTCCATAGAGTTTAATTTGCCGAGCCGCATCTTGTATCACTTCTATCTCAATTTATTTCTCCGCGTGTAAAGCGGGCAAGGAAAATATACCACCGTAGCGAGTAGCACGAGTCCGTCTGGTTCTGTCGTTCGAAATGTTGGAACATTTCCAGTTCGGGTTGTAAAGTTACCAGAGGATGTATTGATTAGGCTT
This sequence comes from Frieseomelitta varia, assembly GCF_011392965.1. NCBI lineage: Eukaryota > Metazoa > Arthropoda > Insecta > Hymenoptera > Apidae > Frieseomelitta > Frieseomelitta varia. Next base: position 295,553 of record NW_025109960.1, read on the forward strand.
CGAGGGCCTTCGTTACAGGTTTGTACCCCGGTTCTCCTTCTCGGTAAACGAAACGGCCTTAACAGAAAGAACGTAACGTGATTTACATACTTATATTATGTACAGCTAGGCCTCTTGCAGGTGTTCTCTCGGTCAACATCCTGTTTCCTGCGCTGTACACGTTAGACGGAAACTACTTTAATCTTCCTGAGAGCTCGTGCACGCGGCTAGAAAGTAGATTCAGGCATCCGTTACACGCGTGATATCTATTAAATACGTACGGTTAACCATGAGCTTATCAGCATGTACAGTTGGTCCTCTGTTACCCGAATTTCTTCAGCAACTCCTCTGCAAGCTTGATAACAGCGTGGTAATTCCTGTGAAACTATTACTAAGGAATGTTACTAACGTAGTGGGAAATTATAATTCATTCGTTCGTATTTAACGCTAGAACCACTGACGATTGATACTTACAACCACTTTTGGTAGTAATACTGAGACCGGCAATTTCTATTAAAATCTTTGCTGTGAAGAAACGTTTAGTAATTAAAACGTATAGAAGACTATAAACAAACACGTATTTAACTAATTCAAGGCGAAAAGCAAACTCTCATCTTTATATCTTGCAAAGAATCATTCAAAATTGATCATTTTGACTATTACGGTAGAGGTATGCAACATCGATAATAGGGATCGAATAAAATTGTAATGGAGTGTATGATGTTCGTAGGTGCAGCCAGTTGCGGAATTATCGGAATTATCAAGACGCGGTAGTAGCGACGGACGTCAGGTCGAACTTGCGGCTGCGAATATCCGTGGCGGTACACTTCGACGATCTGGTAGTTTGCGGTTTCATCAAAACATGGTGAGTACTCTCTTTTCTGTCTTTAGGAGGACTCGCGGAAGATTTCTCTTCCGTCGTCTCAGAAAGAAAGGGCAGGACTTTCCATTCGCTCCATCCATTTAATTCAATATAAATCGAACCTTTTCATAACATTTTATTCAAATAGAAGAAAGAACAAAGTACTTTGAGTGATAAAATCGTCAACGAGGCGAGGGATAGACACTAGAGATTTTATCGTTCAGTTGCATTCAATTCGAAATTCAATTGTGAAAGTAAGAGCAGGTATCGACAAACTATCAGATATTTACGAAGAAAAACTGGGAAAATGTCGGGGTAGGAAATAAGCGGGCGGGAAAGAGCGAAAGACGCGGTGGGATTGTTTGGTACTTCAACAGAAGAAATGGTGTGGCTGTGCAGAGGGAAAAAGACAATAGTAGGGACGGATGCTTTCCACCCACATTCCTCGCAGCGGTGCAGTGGCATAGTAATCGCTTAACGGTACATCTGCTGTCTTGCCCGTTCCGCAATACCAGCTTTCGGTCCAATCAAAAACCGGAATCCTACGATAATAGCGCAATTACACGGCAATGAAGCTTTGTCACTTTTTACGACGATATTACGAATTAAGTAATCACGGTGGCAGTTTATGGATTTTATGATTGTGGTAAAACCACGTTCGTAATGATATAGGGATCTTTCGACACTTTAATAATTGCTTTATTTAGCTTCATTAGCCTCGAATGACCGTTCCAATGATCAATATTAAAATTGCTGAATCTGTGTCTGTTAACGTTGCAGTGAGATTACTGGGAATAAATATAGCAGCAGCGAAGATAAACGTTTAATCTAATAATGCAATAAAAGAAAGTGTTATTTATTGAATGCTTGATGCTCTTGAACCGTGTATCTTGCATACTCGCCGTTTCCTAGGGAAATGCTTGAAATCGATCTCCAATGGTTTTTTTTTTAGAATTAAATAAATTCTTTAAATTAAAGATTCTTGCGATTGTGATTTTTTTTATTCTATATTAAATCGAATTTTGAGATTAATTTCTTTTCTCTTGTGCAGCTTGAATATTTAAACGAGATCTGCATGCGATATTTAATGTAATTAATGATTAGCGATCAGTCTCATTCCGCATAAAGTGTATCCAATGAAAATTTTAATTAAATTTCGATAAGAACGTTGCAGTTGATGATCGACGACGTAACCAGTGATTCGTGATTAACGATTAATATTTATAATTACTCCACGATTTAATTTTACGCCAAATGATTAATGCGGTGATCAAGCTCTTCCAACGATGGGCATGAATTAATAAATTAAATTAAAAATTTTACATGATTCATGCCTGCCAGTACTCAGTGGTTCGCGAGACGATAAAATCTTTTTAAATGAAATTAATTTATCATCTCTTCTCTAGTTTGTCAAATTTGAGAAAAAGAAAGACACTAAATTATGTAAATAAGCGAGCACTATGGCTACATTTTATTTAAGGGATACCAATTTGTGTTTTGAAAAGATCGAACAAGATGATGCATCTTTGATCAAGCAATCACAGGCAATTTCCCTGAATTGTAACCAGCGATGAATACCAAGTACACAGCTTCCTATCATTTCCAAGTTAATGCATAACGAGAATTCTGTCGAGCTACGGCATTTAACTGTCTGTTAATCGTCGGTGGCCGCCGACAATACCATGCGAAAGTGGTAGTTGCTGTGGAAATGTACATTGTACAAACGCGTTGCACTCGCCTTGAAACGTATAATAAGACGAACGTGATAAAAATATGCAGAGTGCGTCACATGTAGAAATGGAACGAAAGTTCGAATGCGACTGTATAGCTTGGAGCGATCCGCGTGTCGTAAAAGTGCATAATGCCTTTAAGTAGAAGTTGGGTGAAGCTAGAAGTAGATTTGAACTCTCTCTAACTGCTTTGAGGTATGTAAACGGTACTTTCAAGTGTGACCGGTAGATTATGGATATTTATATGCAAATTCATATTTTTTACGAACACGTCCGAAGAGATGGGACTTAAGTGGACATTTCTTTCATTTGCTCTCATTTTTTTCTAAATTGCGTTCGTAAAAATGTGAAATTTTCACGAACATCTGCAAGTCTTAATAATTACGTTCCTTTCTTAATAAAAGTTAACAGCGTTTTTAGTAACAGCGAGAACGAAAGTTACTCTAAGCCACATCGATAGAAGTAAGGTCAATAGGTATATTCCTTCCAGCAGTGTAAGCGCCTTTTAAATGGCAAGAAGGTAAAAGTAAAGTGATAGAATTTTCCTATACCTGGCCTGTTACGTCACATGCTGTGAAGCTGTCTCTTTCGTTTCAACAATTTTTTAAGACAGCGTTAAATTCAAATTACTATTTTGCACAAAAATAAGCTTTGATAATATTCCTTAGCTTAATTTTTTACATCGTGCGTTACTGACTCTATGCCATAAATGCACATATTAATAGGGAAATTTATGATTTATTAAGTAAATATTTCAAATGTACATTAATTTTTGGAAACTTAAAATGTTAGATTAATTAAGCGGTTGATCATTGATTATTAATCATCGTCATCATCGTTTATTTCTACATGAATCGTTGGTTAAATTTATTTGATAAAGAATTTGTGATATTTTTATAATTGTATAATTTATTACTAATCTATATATATATTGTATAATTTATTACTAATCTATTCAGAACGAGGTTCGTATCTGTACTTGAGCAAAATCTGGTTATACGTATGGACTGTTGGTAAAACAGAGTGCGATCTAGGATCTGAGATCTGGATCCGATCCAATGTACTAACAGTTGGCAACAACCCGACTTGACTTTTTTTCAAAAAGTAATTTTTTAAAATATTTTTTAACGAGCAATAGACAGAATAAGTAATTTTAACAAGTGGGTCAACAAATTGTTTAAAAACAAAGATATATTTTATACACGAAAAATAATAATAGTATTGTAAATTATATCAATATTAATTTTAGACACAAATATCACGGGAGAAAAGGTAAAGTTAAAAATAGGTAAATTAATCTTTTTCACTTTTCACATCTCTCATTTCCATAATGTTCAAGTACATCTATCTACAGTAACTGCTGTATGCATTATACTAATCAATGATTGCGTGTTCTCCTTTCGTCTTATTCTAAAAGCAAACGAATCAGCTACTCGTGATAACTTTGTGCTCTGCACTAAAATGCAGATGTGTTAATCATATAGTTGTTGTACACGTGCACGGTAATTAAAGATGTGAACCATGTACTTGATCGTTAGTTTGTATTCATAGCATTCGTGTTGACGTAAAATCAGACGATTAAAAATTACACGCTACCGCATTAATGTGCAAACGCATTGTCTACCATTTGAATTATCGTGGTGTACGAATGTGCTTACAAAAGCACAAGCAAGTTAATCAAATTTTCAGGCAAAAAGCTTATTAGATGTTTTATAACAGATTGGAAAATTTTTCCATTTATTTTTATAATGGTATTAATATTTATTTATCATGTATTTTAACATTTAATAATATAAATTAAAATTATGTTCGAGTGAAAGAGAGATTTCCTTGATCTGGAAAATAATTATTTCTTTTATTCTCAAGATTTTCTTCGTATTCCATGGCCTATTTTAAGCTTTCTTCGGTCTGTTTTCTTCATGAATTTATTTGCTAGACAAGTCGAGGCTTCTAATTCTAATTCCTAACTCCGTTTGTCACGATATTTAAGTGGCGAGTAATTAATTTGTACAACATGCAGCTCCGAGTAAGTAGCAGTTACTTGGCTATAGTAAGTAATCTATTTCTGCTCCATTGGTTAACAGTTATCGATGTAATTGAAAGGAGATCGAGTAACGCTTAACCCGCTCGTTCGATAACACGATGAAATTGATCTGCAATGCATATTGTAGGTATAATGTATTTCTTGCGTCTAAAATTAAATTAGTATTCGTAGCATATAAAATTGGCTGATATTGCGCACAGTGGTCAGAAACAGGCGAGAGAGAATTAACTAGTTCGAAATAAATTAGTTTAGGCTTCGTTTAAAATACGTGATTATATTATTATATTATTATAGATAAATTAATTTTAAATTATTCCAAATTATTTTAAGATTATTTTAAAATATAATATTTGTAAATTATTTTAAATGTTACGGATAAATTAATTTAAACATGTGTTTGAAACAAATGCGCAGTTATTTCGCTATGCCGAAAATTGAGAAGCAATTGAAATTAGTAGAAGCATCCGAAGTAGTAAAGAAGTAAAAGGGAACGATTCACTGACACCGATCATTCGGAGTACGATGGCGTAACGGTAGTAAAACTCTCGAACGTTATGTGCATCGTCACCGTAGGGCTGCCGTTGTAATGTTACGCAGGAACATTACGCGGCATCGAAAAGGATGCACTTATAGGTGCAGTCCGAGAATGACGTCAACCTATTGCCTTTCTATAAATATCGGGTTTCCAAAAGAAGTTCGTTGCCCACGCTTGCAACGCGAACAACAAGCCGCGAGAGTTTAATGACCGTCTTCGCCACCATTTTAGCCTAAACCATATTGAAATCCCCTCGGGGGTATTTGGTATCATCAGTATTATTATTATCATCGTTACGCGCGTTGATACTTCAATCTTTCAGTCTTCGTGGTTCGTTCGTTCGTCACTTAATGTTATTAATTCGTGTATAACCAACTTGTCCGTACGACTAACGTAAAGATTACGTGCTTGTAGGAATTACGAAACATTTGATGTGAGTGTGTATTTTTGGTCGCGATTTCAAAATGCTCTGTACAACAAGTACGTAAGTTTTTCTGTACCAGGCGTTCGAATAGTTTCGTGATCGGCAAGTAAGAGGAACGATCTGTAGGGAAGGAAGACCGATGCAAATATTGAACGTCGTTTGCAAGAGGATAACGTTTGATGACTCATATCGAGTGACAGGCCGGTCTGACACTCGGTGAATAAGTACACCGGGTGAATATCGCGAATTGTCAAAGCCGTGGCATACTTACGCCTATCCGAAACGAGACCTGAACCATCATTCGTGTCACGTTCGCTGTTTTTTTCGGCCAAAAACCAATGCGAGCGTTGGATCTGCGTGCGTTCACGTATGCACGAGCGATATCCCGTGAAAAGGTTGAAAGGATGAAAAATGCATACGTAGCTGCAGTTTTGTTGAAAGAGAATCGACAATGTTTCGTTCTACGGGAATACTTCAACGTTACGCGTTATCGTTGAAAAGTTTGGACGAAAGCTTCCCTTGTTACTCGAACGAAAAGAAATTTTGATTGATGATTTAAGTCGCACATTCATCATTCTTATCTCATAATATCAGTCTTGCGTAACTGCAGCTCAGTCTCTCCAACTATATTGTATACACAGTTACTTTCCGTTTCATTTCTGCAGTTCCAAGCTGACTTATTGCTTCTTCTATTTTGTCCTGGCAATCAAGGTGCGTTACATATCTCAATTATAGTTCAATATATTTCTAATTTACTTTGGAACTTATTTCCTCTTCTCCTCTTCTAAGATATTTGAAATCTAATAAAACATGAAATGGGAAACAAATGTTACTCTCTTTTCTAGAAATAATTGTTTTTAAATTCGCCTGAAATTGTTACTCGCGAACGATCCTTGCCAAATCTGCCTCTCTATTACCAGATCTCCCATATAAGGAGGCGTCATTCACATTTCGTGAAACGGTTTCGTAGAACAGTCACGAAAGCGAGCCGAGCGCAAACTTGTTGCTTGATTAATAGAACTACATAGCAGTTGCATCAGGACGCGTTAGAAAGTAACGGCTAATTAAATCTTCACGATTGTTCTTCACGATTTGCTGTACTACTAGGCTGAGTGAGTCTGTTGGTTGCAGTACCGCTACAAGGATCCAGCCTACGCTTTAATTCTAGTTGTTCCACCTTCTAGCAGTCCCTTACCTTACCACGAGTACGTTCTCATTTTCACGTTTGAGCTCTTAGTATATTTTTTTTTTTTTTTTTTTTTTAGAATGACATGCTTCGCAATCTGTGAACAAATACTGTAACTCTCTTCGAATTTTTGTGTCTCAATTTTACATTCACCAGCAAGTCAAAAATCTTATCTATTGTATCGTGCAAAAGAAATTACTTTTTTTGTTAAGACTATTCTTTTTTTGTATAATACCTATAAATTTTTATTGATGTGTAAAGTGAATTATCGAATAATTTATCGCGTAAAAAACGTATTGTACCAAGAGAGATTAAGCCGCGAGGCAATAGGTTTGCGAACGGAGCAGCGGCGTTACTCGAAAAATAAGCGAAGTTGAAGTAGTAGAAGGGAAGAAGTAGGGCGGCAACTTGCCATTCCCAAATATAACTTTTAAAGTGGTGGCGTCTTTGAAGCGGTTGTTACGCTCCATTCGACGAGATTCAAGTATTCTTTCAGTGTACACAGCGAGCAAACAACTCTTTGAAGTAGCGTACTAAAACTAGATTTAGATGATCATAAATTCGAATGACACGTTCGTAAACAATAATTATTTATTTCATCTGCAAAATACCAAATTTCATTGAAATCAATTAGACTTTGTTAAAAAAAAGAACTTGGATGTTACAAATTGACCGGAAACAAATTGCAAATGAAATATGTTGACAAGTTCGATCTGCCTAAAGAAGAAAAAGACGATTGAATAATTGCCTACTGCAAATTGCGTGCAGACCAGGGCTTCACTTTTCTTTCTTATTATAATCGTTCTTTCCGTCAGCTCTAGTCTCAACTGACCTCCCACGAAAATGACACGAAAATGAAGGAAAGCTCGCAGGCCGAGATATTTTCGAACGCTCGATGGCTCGAGCAAAAGACACACTCGTGTCTCAAATTTTCTTCGATACTTTCTTAACTTGCGCAAGCTTAGAAGGCTTTGTTAGGTGGAGAACTCGGGTTGTACACGCGTGCGCCGTGTCCCCAGACTTCTATGAATCGGCGTGTCACGTAACGACACACCGTGGAGATTGTCCTCTGGTAATTCGCCCACGCGTGCTCGCACCACCTCGTCGTTCCTCGCCTTTTGCCTGGGATAATACGTCTTCGGTGCGTCGAGGAACGCGTGACGTCGATGTGTCATCGGACCACGATGATTTTAGGTACCAGCCGTATAGCAATGGGTAGAGGGGCAACGTATTTCACTTCGTCGTCAAAAAATTCGACGACAAAGGAATTCTTCGGAGCTATCGAGAACCCGACTTCTTCCCACGCCTTCCGCAATGTATTCTCGTTCATCTGTTACGTGTCGCCTTTCAATGCATCGTGCAATCACGCGTCCGATCTTCCACATTTCTGCCACGGACACGGTTTGTTCCTCTCTTGTCGATTTGGCGAGTAAGAAGTTCTTCGAATGTAGACTAGAAGAGAAGTTGAGCGTGCGTACAAGCTCACGCAAGTATTTAACCACTTGCGCTGGCAATTGATTGCGGACCATAACGAGTGACCAAACCGTATACAATAATTCGTTGCTTTCTTTTTGAACTCGTCGGTATGATATCGCTGGATAGAAATTATTGAGAAATAATAAATTTATCATTTGTTTTGCCTATTTTGTTTGACTTAAATATACTTAAAACTGAGAAAATATTACAATTTTGGGACAAAAAATTCCGCCGCAAGAGGTTAAATATAAAGGGTTATTGATTCCAGCGAAACACCACCATAAAGAGGGATGATTTCGCGTGAAGAAACAAGTTCGAAAGAAAGAGTAAAATTTTTTTCATTTAGAGAGTTCGTTTTCGTGAAAATCGAGTTTAACGTAGGCAGTGCCATTTCGTTTTGCAACGCGTAATTGCTAAGAAAGATTTATTTGAGGACGTGACATAAAAATATTCAAACGATGTTAAATGATATTGAATTACTAGCTTAATCAGGAAATGACTGACGTGCGTTTTACGTGCCGACCTTGCCGATAGGTGTAACGTGGACGTAGATAACTCCATACGGAGTGCTATCGATCCGGAAAATTCCATTTCACGCGATGTTTAAAACATTCGCGGTATTGAACTAGAAATTTCCAATTCTAATTGAAAAAGCTTCGCGACTGATGGAATCGACTGGTACGTTCGTATGTATATTTTTCTTCAGAACGTCAAAACGAGAAGAGAAGAGAGAATAAACACAAGTTACTGTGTTCGAAGACAGGAAATATAAAACAAATCAGAGGGCACTATATATACCCAAACGACGTTGTGTGCGGGCAAATGGAAAAACTTTTATACTTGGCTGGGTCTTTTTTTTTTTCAATCTTCACCGCCGTACGAAAGTGTAATCGAGCGTGCCTCGGTTAGCTTTATGAATACACGAAAATCTGTGGAAGCATACATCACGTGAGAACCGCAGAAAAACAGAAGCGGCTCGGAGCATCTTGCGACGCGTGTAAAGAGGCTGGAGGGAAAAAAGGCAAGTCCCCAACTGTGTGAGACGAGGAAACGAGGCATTTGCAGACTCGTCACGTGCATCTCGGTGCACGCGATCCGCGTGCTGAGGGACCAAAAGAGTCACAGGGTTTCGAGAAAAGATGATACTATTTTAAGGAACTCGTAACACCCGAGATTACGTTCATTAAAACTGTGGCCTCTTCAGTCCACGTATTTTTCTGCTCCCTTTGCCTCCGTTATATTCTCTCTTGATACTCGGTTCTAAATTGGAATCGAACGAAGCAGTCATAGAGAAAAGAATGCAAACATTTTTTTTTTTTTCCGTTAATCTTGACATTAGAGTAGAAAATACTGTAAATTGTTCAATCCTGAGAATTTTTATCTCTGAAATTTTTTTTAATCGCGACGTAAAATATTAATAACTATCAAATTCTATACCAACGAGAAAAGGATGTAATATAAATACAGATTTTTAAATTCTTAATTAGAATAGACGTCTTTTCGTTGTTTCGTCCAGGGTGAACGGTTTTAACGGTTAATGGCGCATCTCGGTCTTCCTTATTTCTATTAACATCCGGACGATAATAATTTACGTCATAAAGGAGTTTTCCTGTTCGGAATAATGCAACGCGTTTTAAATGAACCTCCTTTGATCATAACAGCGTAAGTAATTTCCATAATTATGAAGTATCATCAGGTGTACCAATCATGTAATTAAACAGTTCCCGTCGAAATTGCCGCGTAAGTTAATTGTTTTCTCCGCGATTTTTTCTTTTTTCTCTTCCTCTTGTGTTTTGAACAGTTTTAAAAGTCTCTGGAAAATCTAGAAAAATTGGGAACTGTTGGTGAGTTAGGCAATTTTTCGTTGAAGACGTTCCATGTGAAAATAATAAGTAAGTCGTCACTTATAAATTGCATAATTTGCTCTTTTATGACTAAACTACGTGATTTGGGTTAAACACGTCATTTCGGATATTAGTGATGATAACAATTTAGAGTTGAATTTTATTACTAATCTCTGTCACGGAGGATACAAAGTAATATTGAATACTGAACTAAAAATTGCGATAATTTAATATAAATTACTACAGTCATTTATTAATTCAATTATACCATTTGAGTGATCCTCTTCTGCAATCTTTGCGCGTCATTTTCGAAAAAAAAAAATTGATTACCGCGAATTAAATTGCAGTGTGTTCCAATGAGTGGAAGTTGAATTCCTCGCATTTGTCACGGATTAACAGCCACGTCTATAGTGATGTATGCACGCAGAGAAAGGTGACGAGGCCACCGAGAAGAGATTAAAGATGAAAACATATCTTCGACGTGTACAGATTTTCTTTTCTTCTCGTGTTGTTTCTGTGAAAATCGTGTTTATGCAAATTATTGGCTGAGCGGACGCGCTTGAATTGTTCCCTTCGAATGGAAAGGATGGCGTCAAAAGGTGAATTGGTGGTTCTCCACTTTACAGCCACCTTCCTCTCGTTTATTTTTTTGCAAGATGCTGCTGAATGCCACGAATGATTAACTGCCTAAAATCGAAAGTAAAAAGAATTATACAATATAACAATATAATTAGGAATTACACTTAGGAATTTACATTGAATTGCTAAAATTTTGGACTTTGTATTTTGCATTATTCGCGACAGAGATTGGAAGTAAAATTCCAAAATTCCAAAATTCAGTATTCTTTCGTAGTTTAACCCTAGATCCCATTCAGTTACAAATTTTCTCATTTTTCGTGTCAAAGAATTTTCACTCGTTGTTAAAAGAATCGGCGATTAAATCCCCAGTCGTACTCTTTCGTGTGCAAGTATACAGTCTCTCGTTTGAAATTTTACACCGTGTACAATGTTCGCACGTGCGATCAGGTGCGCGGCGGTAGCATATAGCTCTAACCTAAGTAGAAACTAAATATCGAAGGTGATCAAGACTGAAAGCGACCAACGAATCTCCGATCGGTCGCTAGAAGAAGCTAGTAATTTGCTGTGCGAATATTTCTTTCCACGGATATAGAATCGATCGATAAATATAATCGGCAAAAGTCTGATTTGCGGAGGAAAATGACGAGGACACGCGAACGTGCGAGGTGAAAGAGTTGGTGCACGGCGACGGCGACGGCGACGGTGACGGTGACGGTGACGGTGACGGAGACGGAGACGGAGACGGAGACGGAGACGGAGACAGAACGAGAAGAAGGGAGGCAACGAGAGAAAGACGTCGCTTAGCAGAGAAGGAACGCCTCAGTCGTGGGAGCACGCCTGCCTCTTTCGTTTCTTTTTGATCTGCTTCGGTCTCGGGATACCACCGCCGTCTCTTGTGTGCCGCAGTTGAGACTCGGTGTGCTCGACGTGCTCCTCGTAATGGAGGAGCCCTGCTTTCTTCTCTGTCCGCCCTTTCCTTCCCTCGAAGCGGTTCACTCATTGTTCGAAACTGAAAACAAATGACGATTCGGCCCGGTGTCTAATTTTCGAGGCTCTCCGAACTTTCTTCGCCAACATGCTATTAAAATTCGTCATCTTTTTGAACGTCAAGTAATTAGAGTGTTTCATGTTGATTTGGTTTCCGGTTTTGTGCCCGTGTATAGATGTTCGTGGTACAGTCTCTCGGATGCGACGTCGAGGAAGCTCGTTGTTCGATTTGCTTTGGATTTGGCGACGAATGTGTCAGGTGCTCAGTTCTATCGCATTTTCCTTGCTAATGAAAGAGTGTTTAGGTTCGGATGTGTAAGATGATATTGCGTTTGGAGCATCAGGAGAAGAGTAATTCGCATGTCAGTGCAGTGAATAATTGTTGATTTTGCAAACTTTTTAAAAAATATCTCCTCTAAATCATAAAATCATTGAATTGTTCTATAAAATCTGAAAAACGATAGTACAATCTCAAGTATCTTGGACTGTTTGAACGTCAGATATGAACAACGAGAAACATACATCAAACATACGTGTCAAACGATCAATGAACTGAAGATAATTTTCACTCATTCATTCTGAAGATAATTGTCGTATTTTTAATCGGACATGATTCAAGTTGATGTCACAAAATATAATAAACAAGATCTTCTTCGTACATTCTAACATCGTACGCGGAGAGCATACGAAATAACAAATAAAAGAACAAAAGCAACGCGCATCAGCTACTGGTATCAGATCGTCAAACGAATATCAGCGTTAAGATCGCGTCTCCACTTTTACCCGAGTAAAAACCAGGTCTATGCCGATATTCGCTAAACTCGCTGGGTAACTGCGAAACTTTGTTTCGGCGGGAAAAGAAGCGCGGTTGAATCGGTTCGTGGGACCGGATGATCTCGTAGCTCGAAGAAGGATATAATTATACGGCGTGAAAGCGAGAGGACAAAAAAAGAAACGAGAAAACAGACCGAAAAGAACTGTCTGTCGGTTCGCCTCTTTTCTATCGAGATGCCTCTAAACAAGGTCGACGAAGAGTCCCTGAGAGCGCATCACTTGCTTCATAGATCGTGTCGCGGCAAAGCTCACGGGAATGGAATAGCGAAACAAAGCAATCGTCGCGCGACCATCTCCTTTCCTGCCACCAGGTTCCCGAAAGAACGGAACTCGATCGGCCTGGTAGACGAAGCCTCGGTTGCGACAAAATTTCCCAACAGAAAGATCAGCAGAAATGGCACCAGCTCTTGGGAGTGCAGCGACAGCGACAGCTTGCACTCTTCGGAAGCTGGCCGCGAGAATGCGTTCGCCAGCACGAATAACGACGATCGTCCTCCATCGGGCATGTCTATTCGTACCACTGTCAAGCCAGTTAATGGCGCAAACGCTAGCTGCAAGAAGAAAGCTAACAGAACTGTACACGTGTCTTCCGCGTTGGCAAAGGCCGGGGTGAAAGATAGAGATCGAAAGAAAGAGAGTTGGGCGGACACGTTGAGGGTGAGTACGATCGACGACAGGGTCAAGCGAATGGAAGAAGGTTGGGACGACAGCAGCGTGATCAAAACACCTAGGGAGCGGAAGTGGAGGAGGATCACAGCGGAGGTCGAGCAGAGGGTGCCCAGTGGCAAGTCTGGTGACTTTAGGATCCTCGGATTGAGAGGATCTTCGTTGAAAGGGTGGAACAATGGCTCGCAGAAGAGGAACCGGAAGAACGCCGCGTTTCAAAGGAGTTCGAAACCGATCGAGGATATCATCGAGTGGGAGGAGATCGTGGAGATGGCTCTTGCGAAAAAGATTGGCTATGGGAAAGGGAAGAGAAGACGGAGCGGCGAGGATGTGGTGGACGAGGCCGTGGATCGTCGAAGGGTGGATGGTGAAACGATGAACGGAGCGGGGGAGTGCATGAAACGCCTGGAGGTGCTTCTGCAGAATAGACTACCGCCGCAAACAGTCGAGGTATGTCATTATCGGCACGCCTTCGGAAACGAGAGTTGGAGTGGTTCTATCTCTCTTTCTCTGTGCGTGCCGCGCGAAGGATTGGGTGAGCCGTGTATGGAAATTACGATTGCGCAGCGATAGGGGATTCCTAGAGCCGATGAATGCGGCTATTCATAATCGGTAAAATGGTGGATGTTTCGAAGGCGTTTAACGAAGGGTACATGCCTATCTTAGAGCAATATATATATGCGTGCCCAAAAATCTTGGAGTAGCCTTTGCCAAACGAAATTGCGACGTTCAGTCTAACTTTAAACTACGCATGTATTTCTTAATAAAATTTATATCACATTAGTACCTTGTATAGTCTTTGTTGCACAAACTTAATTGATTAATACTCCTATATCAATGTTTATGTAACAAGGCCTGAGGGACACACGTGTTCTGACAAATACGAATGCTCGTTCTCAAACGTTCTCGACCTGTTGTCGGTATATTTATGGACTCGTAGCGTAGATATCGTTGTCTAACAGAGAGAATCAGAAATATATCGAGGATTCGCTTAATACTTTTTCACTATTATTTTTTCTACCTAAATTCTATGGTTTTATGAAATTCCAAGAAATTAAAATATTTACAATATGGCAATGAAATTTTCCTTTGATCCTTTGATTGAGTTAAAAATAAATAATACTGTGTTGGGTAGATAAAAATGTGCATCCAATTCAAATCCAATCTGTATGTACGTGTTAAACGTTCTTTTCCGTGCCTAATTATTGACAAGGTATAATTGTAGCAAATCAGACAAAAATAGATAGGTTAGTTGTTGCAGCATGAAACAGATAAAAGGCCAGCGCATTCGTAATCTTGTAATTTTCCCATTTAGGATCTCTCGTGTTCGAAGGCATGCCGTGTTCTGTTTGTTTCACGAAACAATGCGATCGTTGTACACGGTGGAGCCTGGGGCCCTGATTCATGGTAATTTATTACCAGGAAGTCGTATGAGCCGTCGTTCTTACATGGTAGAATAGAACAAGTCAGTACGCTTTCTAGCAAAACGGCTGACACGACACGCGGAAATCGGTGTGCGTGCACTTACGGCTGCAACTCGCCGCGTGATTCACGAAATTAGGGGAATCGTTATCGAACCCGGCGACGTTCACACGCTCCGTGTCAATTAATCGTGAAAATGAAGTTTAGGGAGAGTTTGAAAGCAAAAGGGAGAGATCCCAAACTAGGATCGTTAAAACATATGATGTCATTCCTTTTTTTCTTTTTTTTACGTACATTTTATGAAACTTTATAAAATAAATTCTATTTACCGTAGAGATGAAGATCATCGATTCATTATTATACAAATCTTAAGGCGGATATAGAAGTTCGTGAAATTTTATTATTCAACGAGGAGGAGATAGAATGGAGGTATCGATGATGTTTCTGAAAATTAGGATTGATCCCCCACCCTGAATTGGTAGCTGCTACACCAGATTTTTGTAAACCTTGAATTTTAAAAGTGTTCTACTTGATTAAGGTCAGGCAAGCAAAGATAGTATGCAAATTGATAGTATTAGGCGTACAAAACCGGTACTAATAACGCAGAAATTCTCAAGGATGTTGATAATTTAAACGACAGTTTCTTATTTTTTCTAAAAGTATTGCCGTTCAGAATGATGTTACCGGTTAAAAATGTCGCAAGCCATTTTTGTAAATTATTGACAGTTTCTTAGTAGAATGTTAAATTATAGATAAATCTGTTTTGAAAATCGGGGACAAAAGCTTTCTGAACGTGCAGCTTAAAAAAAAGAAAAAAAAAAAAAAAAAAAAAAAAAAAATTTTTAAAAAATGAAATTAAAGATTTTCTGTAATTTTTAGAAATGTATAATTTTCTTTTTAGAAAGATTATACATGCTAATTTGACATAGAAACTGCAGATTTCTGCTTGCTATTTGGTGGATAGATCGTAGGTTGAATCTCAAGGTTGAAATACATTTTCCTAATCAATGATGTAATTCATTCAACATCGATTCTCAAGTACGACCAGCGTTTTAATCTAAATAACTCGTGGGTGAGCAAATAAATACTTTCTTTTTGACGTGTGACAACGTAGGAAACTGGAAGAAATACATATGTGCAAAATGATATAATGAACATTGATAATTGTATAATTCTGTAATTAAATAATCCGAGTGTAGTTTAAACAAAATTGAAAATATTAGAGAATTATAGAATTTAATTTCTTTTCTTTTTTTCTTTTTCTTTTTTTGTTGAATAGGCACGGTCCGAGGAGCATCTGGCGCAAGAACAGGCATGGCTGAGTTCCGAAAGAATTTGGCTATTACATCGAGGTGGATTTACTCCTGCAACGAAGTGTGGTCCGGCAGATCCGGACACGGGAAAGCTAAGGATTCGTTTAACCACTTCCGGCGAGGAACTTCTTGTCGACGAAGAGGATGTTGAAAAGGTTTCAGTTCGTTAAATTTACTTAATATCAAATATCGATTTTTGTAATATCAAAATATTTAAATTTAGAATATTTAAAGTGTTTAAAATGTAGAAACAAAAAAATAAATATTATTATCAGACTACGAATTTTTATGCAAACTTTTATTTTTACTAGTGGAATATTTTCCCTTTTAAATAGCATAATGATTACTTCAGTTCGAATGTTTTACATATTCTTGCATGTTTATATTTGCCATGAATGTATAAGCATCCGCAGTCTAGTTATTACGAAGACTCGTAACGTAGAAGCGCGATCCTTTAACAAGTAGGTTAAATCAAACCAATCATTTATTCTTTTTTCTTTTCACAGGCCAATCCCCCCCAGTTTGACAAGGCCGAGGAGCTCTCGCAATTACGTTTTCTCAATGAATCTTCTGTTCTCCACTCACTGAGACAACGTTACGCCAGTAATTTAATACACACTTACGCGGGAGATAGCATGATCATTATCAATCCGGTGGCGCCATTGGCCATTTACTCAGAAAAGGCAAGTGACGTTTATGCGTCGGTTTATTTCCTTTTGCCATTTAGCGAAATTGCTTTACGGTTCAATACGAAATGAGAATAAATTGAACATTCTTTGCTTTTAATCTTTAATTTAATGCCACTTCTAATTAGGATTTGTTAGATTATTTTTTGAAACTATCTTTCAAATGAAATTTTCCTGAACTACATTATTCTCTCATCTCTCAGGTAGCACATATGTTTAGAGGATGCAAAAGCGAGGATATGCCACCCCATATTTACGCGATGGCGCAAGCAGCTTACAGAGGGATGTTAGCAACTCGAAGAGATCATTCCTTAGTTTTCCTTGGCCGTAGTGGATCAGGCAAAACAACAAACTTTAAACATGCTCTTCATTATCTTGTGTTGGCTGCAGGCACAGTTAACAAGGTAGGTCAATCATTTTATAATTTAATAAGTAATCAATGTATCTTTGTAATAAAGAAAACTCACTTTTAAAAAGGTGCAAAATTTGTAAATTTTTCATTTACAAGAAAATTTTATTTTTTCCAATTATTTTGAAATTCTGTCTGTTTTGTTTAAAGATCTTGACTATTGAGAAACTCAACGCCCTATTCACAGTCCTGGAAGCGTTTGGAAACAGTAGAACACACATGAATTCCAATGCTACGCGTTTTACACAGCTCTTCAGTCTGGACTTTGATCAATCAGGGCAAATAGCGTCGGCTTCTTTGCAGGTAATACAATTATAGTAATCGTTTTATACAACTGTGTTTTATTTCATGAAATGCAAATAAAGTTAATAATATATTTTATTCATTATTGTAAAATTGTAAAATTATTTAATTTATGCAGTTGTTTATGTTATGTTCTTTAAAAAACTAAAATTTAAGTTATATAAAAGATGGAGAATTCTTTTACTATGTTAATGCTATGGCTTCAGGGTGTAACGCCCTTAATAAAGAGCACAATCGATCGAATGAACTCCTTTTGAAAAGTGGAACATATTAAAAGAACTTGATAAATTATTTTTCATTTTCAAGTTCTCTATTTTATCATTTTATTTTGCAATATACCTTACAACTCTGTGAATAATTATACAATAATTTTAAATAAAATATGTAAGATATACAATTTTATTTTTTATTTTATTCGCAAGGTCCTACTTTTGGAGAAGTCGAGGATAGGCAGAAGAGCGAATGGCGATCCAACTTTTCATGCGATTTATCGTTTACTGGCAGGCGCGGAGGGTGCACTTAGAAAGGAATTGCACTTGACAAATCTAGTCGCAGAGAACAATGCGTTCATTACACCTTTGCAGAAGCACGAGGACAAGCAGCGTGCTATGGTCGAGTTTAATCGAATCGTGGCCGCTTTTAGGATTCTTGGTGTTTCCGAGGCGGACGAGAAAGTCATTTGGCTGGTCCTCGCTGGCATATATCATCTGAGCTGTGCTGGTGCGGTTAAAGCTGGCACCAGTTCGCAAAGTCGATGGCAGTTCGCAAGAGTCGAATGTGCAGAGAAAGCTGCAACGTTATTGGGTACTACCGTTGAGGAATTGAGTAGAATAGTGTTCTCTTCCAACGGAGGTGGTGCTGGCACACCAAGTACTCCGAGACCTGCTTTACGTACACCGAGTCCTACGGAACAAAGCAAAGATATTATGGGACTAGATGCTTTAGAAGGTCTTTTGATTGGACTTTATTCCGAAGTGTTCCATTGTGTAGCTGCTCTCATCAATCGGTTTGTCCCTTTTGTAATTAAATGTTGATAAAGTGAAAGTAATGATGATAAACTCGTTCTTTATTCGTTCGCAGATCCATATCATCCTCTGTGCACACAGTGTCGTCTTTGTTATTGTGTGACTCGCCAGGTTTTCAGAATCCAGCCTCCTGTGGTCGACAAACTGGAGCCTGTTTTGAAGATTTGTGTCACAATTACTTGCAGGAAAGGCTGCAGCTGCTGTTTCATCATACGACACTGGTGGCACCGAAGGACAGGTACATTGTAATACAATTCATTGCATTTGATGAAAATACTTTATTTTATATGTATTATGATTAATATTGATTTTCATTTGCAATGGATATAATTTCATTTAAAATTATTTTATGTGATTATTCCATTAATTAATGTAGAACATAATATATAGGTTATCTTTAAATTTAATCTTTAAATACTGTTATTAGGTTATGTTTGATAATAATTAAGATTGTAGTAGTAGTAAAATTAAATAAAAAATTAAAAATTATTTAATTTAATGTTAAAATATTAACCAAAAGTTAAATATAGAAACATTCTTTATTTTAAATTCAATAATTCGATATATATCGACATATCGAATATCGATGTCGATACTCCATTAAAGTATGTTACATACTTCCTGTTCTTTCTTCCCGCGCTCGCAAGCAAAAGTGGTGTGATATTTTAATTTTTTCTGAAAATACCGAGAGAAATGGAAGAAAAATCGATTAAAAATATTTCCAATATATTTGTCCTTACGAAGATAGTGTGTGCTACAACTTATTATGAGAATATTTTCGGTAACGATGTCTCAAATATAATTTAGTAAAACGTAGTAATTTAGCAATAGATAATAACGAAGAATAAAGAAATAGATTATAAATTAATAGTTTATATTCTGTTAATAGTTTAGAGTTAATAGTGTATAACTGTTAATAGTTTAGAGATGAAATTAAATAAAAATTTTACAAAGAAGCAAAAGAATAGAAACTTAGAAAAATCTCAGATCCATTGCATACGATATATAATATTATTATTGAATTCATTCGTATAATTAAGGTACGTCCAAGAAGGAATTGACGTAGATTACGAAGATGACTGCGACGAAGATGGAATTGGATCACCTCAGGGTTTGATTTCGCTGTTAGATCGTGGAAGTTCGCAAGGTGCGACGATGTTGCGAACTAGCCAAAGTGACCTTAGTGGAAGTAGACAAATGGAACGAAAGGGTCTTCTGTGGCTGTTAGACGAAGAAACAGTATGTCCTGGTGGTAGCGACGAAACATTTTTAGATCGATTGTTTTCTCATTACGGAGATAGAGGTATCTAAATTTGTTTGCACTTGGAAATAAATAACCTAGGTTATCAGAGTTTTACTTATTTTTTTCATTCTATTTCTCTTTTACAGATCATCAAATATTGCTAAGAAAAGCACCTGGGAACAATCAGTTTGTCTTACAACATTTGTTGGGTACTAATCCCGTACTTTATACAGCAACAGGCTGGCTGAAGGCAACAAGAGAAAATCCTGTTACTAAAAGTGCCATTACGATACTTCAAGAAAGTACAAGGTAACCATTTATATGTTTTTATCTTTTTAATTTTCAAATATGCCACGTTTACACACTTTTCATTAGTTATTTGGATTAAAATAATAAATGGATCTTTATTAATTGTAATTTCCTAACTGTAACTACTTTGGTAACTAATATTATACTCTTTATGTTGGTATCAGGGAAGATGTGAATATGCTGTTTGTTAGTGCACGTGGAGCCGGAGTTTCTGGAACTTTATGCAGTTCCATGCCTGGCTTGGAAGGTTCACAATCTTTAAGACGAGCTTCTAGTATACGACGAACATTCACTGCCGTTAAAAGAAAGAATATATGTCTTCAAGTTAAATTCACTGTTGTAAGTATGAAGTTCATAACATTACTGTTGATAATTAATAAATATTCCATAAATCGTTATCTGAGAGTATTAAGATTTTCATGAATGTGTAGGTATATGTCATGGAATGGAGGTTATATGTCATGTTACATGTTGTGTTATCTTGAAATAGTGACTCAATTGACATAAATTTATCAGTGAAACCAAACTAGTTTTCGCTGTATAAATGAGATACGTCTAATAAAGTTGAAAATGTTCATTGAATTGAAATTATTATGGTACCACTTCGTGTTTTTTGCTGTTTGCTTTTGTTGTCGTTTTAGGTATAAGAAAGGCAAGATGCAATACCTAGTTCTTTTTGAAATTAGTTATAATTTTCTATGTAAAATGGTTGATGACATAGTGATTTGTTACAGGACGGACTGATTGAAACTTTGCGGAGAACACGAGTTAAATTTGTCCATTGTATACTACCGCAACACAATGCTGGGTGTACTGACAATAAGAGTTTATTGTCAGTAAAGTCAAATCAAAGTGAGGATAGTGTTATTAATGTACCGCTTTTGCGATCACAGGTAAATAAGATGTAATCAACTTAATTAATTTAATTTTACTTAAGCAATTATAGTTAATGCAAAAATTAAAGCAATTAGTAATATAATGATTAAATTTTACTTAGTACCGACTTTTAATAATATTAATTTCTCTTAATTTTTTGTTACAGATTCGTGGAAGCCAAATAATTGATGCGGTTCGATTACATAAAGTGGGATTCCCTAAGCATATAGCTTTAGGTGAATTCAGAAGACGATTCGGTTTATTGTCAAGTGATGTGAACACACGACCAGGCAGTCCTGTAGCTGATGAACGTCGTGCTGTAGAAGATATGATGCTCACCATTGATGTCGATCCAGCTTTGTATCGAGTTGGACAAAGTCAGGTAAGTCATATCCATTTTGCATTTTGTATATTAAGTAGTAACATGGTATTGAAAAAAAATTAAGAGATATCCTTTCTAAAATTCTTAATACAAATATATTTGGTATGTACTAGAAACTTGTATTATAAAATAATGCTATATTTTATTTAATGTAAACAAAATTAGTAAAGGATTACAAAATAAAAGTTCATTTTACGTATAGAATATAAAAAAAATATATATTTACGTATGGAAGGCTAATCTTTTAGCCAAAAACTCCAGTGTCAGGAAATCTTTCTTTCACGATTCTACACCTATGTATTTCCTTCATTTACATCTCAAAGTTATGGACAACTTTCCCATTTCATCTTTTTCAATTTACATGTTTCAATATCAGCAGGAATCGAATGTCTAGGATCGTATCTTTCACACTCGTAGAAGCACTTTCACTTTTTTCTGCGCGGATAGTAATGCTTTTAGTTGATGTATTCTCGTTATCAAATAAACAACATGGAAAGGCATATCGATGGTGTTATCCTAACTTGTAATACCGGTCTTAAATATCACCCGTGGCACATAGGTACTTTACTTAATATCAACTGCACTCGAAGTGCTTCCGCAATTTGATTCTCCATAGGTCGTCCGTTCGAGCGTGAGAATTTCGACAATGTCACATGCTTAAAACGGACATTCGTTTTCTCAAGGAGAATCGCTTTACGTGATTTCGGTCAACTTTCTCCACGAATTCGATTACAGTTTTGTCAGTATACCATAAACAGAGATCGGTATCGATGTGAACTCAATGATTAAGATGTTCGTACGATATTCACAATCATTAGTTAAGTAGATTTTTATTTAAATACATTATTTAAGTAAACGTGTAATTTTAACAATTAAATAGAGCTACACGTTTATGCAGTTAATGTCGTTTCGTAACATAGACTAAGCGTGGTCCGCATTTTTTTTTTCTTTTTTTTTGTTTTTTTATAGGCAATCATGTTAATTTGCTGATTTCATGGAATCGTAATCGCAACACAGGTCATGCACAGTTGCACACGCGTCAGATGCAATCGCGTGTCTTTATTGGCACTTTTTACGATGGAGTGAGATTAAAATTACCAGACCCGAGCTATACTTACGTTAGAGATCATCGCTTGATGTATATTTTCTTTCAAATGATCATTATGTCGTTACTTTTTAATGCGTGAAAGCTACGTCTCGATTATAAATACGATCTGCACGTTGCGACGTACGTTTTATTGCTTTTTTAAATTCGAAGTTGAATTTTATGTAAAATTTTTACGAAAGAGTGCCAGTAGAGCATGCGTATGTTGCAGCAAGCCTGTGAAAATGATCAGAGCTACGTTCACAGAAATTGCATTGCGTAGAATTTACTCAGTCACAGATACATATATGATAATTTGATCATTTCGTTTGATTGAAGCTCACTCTCGTAATATCAAGGAAATAATTTCGACGGTGTACGTAGATCGCAACGTTAATGAACGAATTAACAATACCCGATAAATTAACAAACGTGTATTTCCTACTTGTAATCCTTGTTTTTGAGCATTCGTCTCGTTTGTCATTTGGATTACCTCGGTTATATTTATCAGTCGTCGTAAACTTCCGCTTGGAGATACACCGATCTGGTTCAGCTGCGCGCAACATCGAGTCATCGATTATCGTCTCGTAAAGGTTAATTTAAAGAAGCCGAAAAAGAGTATCGTTTGACCGCGAAAGTGCAAAAGGGTCGGATAACCGTCGGAAAGAAAAAACAGCGACACGCGCTAGTGACTTTCTCGTGGCCCATATAGAAATCGTTGCACTCTTCAGAACCTCTCCTTGTTCGCAGAACTCGCGTTGCCCGAGGCCTTCTCGTCGCGAAAGTGTTCCACCTTGCACGTACGCCTCTTTTCTTTTCTTTTTATCGGCCCGTCTGTTTTACTTCGAGGCTAAACGCGTGGTCCAATTTGCTCTCGACAACATTATTTCGTGCCGACGAATTAACCCTCGGTTACCGGGTAGTTTTATACTCGCACGCCAGTATACTCCTCTTTCCAACGTACCAAGAAGCAAACTTTTCTGCTAGATTTTTTTATTTTATCAACGTGTATTTGTCTTATAATTGCAAACAACAGCAAGCTTGAAGAACTTTTATGTTAGATTTTTATTCGACAGAATATTTTAACTTTTTATAGTTATTCTAGTGTACATAGAAGTCGAACGAAAAATTATATTATACTATATATTATTATTATTATTATACTATATACTATTATTACTCACTTTGTGTAAGTGTGTACAATTTTATATTCAAATTAACTCCTTTTATATTCAAATGACCCCGTCACCGTTCGAGGGTTAACGAACATGGAAGTTGAAAGAGGCATGCGGTCATCGGGATATCCTAGATAATTATCGCGTAATCGAATCCTCTTGTCGAACAAACCAGAACAATGACGTTGGTTTTGTAATTACGCTTTAGCACGCGTCAATAGAACAGATGATAATACAGATGTGGTTTTGTAAAAATAGTTGAAACATTTCAACATTACGCATATTTTACCGAAGGACGCATTTTTTTGAAAAAGAAATTGAAGTATACATAGCGAGTCAATCCTTAATGGGTTAAGTGTACACTGTCTGTTTAGTTGTACCAGACAAAAGAATATATAATACACATGTACGCTTCTGTCCATAATTATTTCGAAACTTGAAAAGCCGATCGAGGTTGCTCGGTGTTTAAATCTAACGTGTTAATCATTGCAACCAGTGTGTGATAAAAAGTAGTAGATGTTAATTGCTGTAATGAAAAATTTTTAATAGAGAGGATCATTGAGTATTTCCTGCGTGTTGTCATAAACTTGCCATGCACCTCATTCACGAGCTTTTCTCTTTGCAGTTTATATATTTTTTTATTTAATTTTTAATATTAATATCCGCTATGAAAATTAGGACACGCACTGGTATTTAATATGAATTTAGCTGCATTTATTTTTCAGTTTTTTTTTCTTTTTTTTTAATTATAAATCCGTTATTTCATTCGTGTATATCACATATATTACACAAAGTAATGAAGTAAAATTTATTAGAGCTTATTTTGCACACCAATTCCAGTTTACGAATTATTAAACTGAAAAACACTAATTCTGAAACAACAATTGGAATATTTGGAACTCAAAACATGTGGAAAAGTCGTATTAGCGAACTATTGTTGCATGTTATAGACGATTGGTGCTGCATTTTGAGTAACATGACCATCATAGGCTTTCCTGTTGGTTCACCGACGTATGTATATATCTGTATGTGTCAATATTAAATATGTCAGCAAATGTCCATGTCGCTGGATGTGTATGGATGGGCACCAATTGGAGACAGTTAAACTACCATTGAATATTTAAGTGGAAACGGTTCTCAATAGAATAAATTTAGAAAGTATATCATAAATACCGCATAATGTTACGGAAGTACAGTTAAAATAACTTTTCCAATAGGGGTACCGCATATATGCTCAACTTTCAAGTAGAAATTTATTATTATGAGCAAGAAATGAAGAACATGTATGTACAAGCATCTTTTTTTATCGATTTTTTGGGTTAATTGATACACACGTTAGTATTAGATGAAAAACCAAAGGTTAAAATATATAAACGACGTTTAAAAATCATTTTAATTCAATATCCGTTTTATTAAAATTCTACTAGAAGAAATTATCAGTTGAATCTGTGATATCATGCAAATTGTACATCGTAATGTAAATAAATTGTTGATTCTAAAGAGAACAAGAAGCAAAAAAAAAAAAAAAAAAGAGAGAGAGAAAGAAAGAAGAAAGAAAAAATTCCAAGTACAGTATCGCGGACGCATGAACGAAATCATGTAACCTGGTTTTATACAATGCATAATTAGTTTTATCGAGAGCGGTTACGTTAAGTGCGTTACCCTACAAAATATCAACCGGATACATGAGAAGAAGTGGAACGTACGACCGACAGTTCGGAAAACGCAATCAATGACAAGTGTAGAAATGCTGTTCGAATAGTATCGCTTCTGTTTAAACGCGGAGCTAGGAATCTCCACTCCCGAAATATCCGGAGTAAGGTTTCCACGGCGGAAATGTGACCGTTGATCGTGTGTGCCTGCGATTCATGCGTGTCTGGCATCGCAAATAATTCACTATCCGACTCCATCGATCGATACCTCGCGCCACGAATAGATGCGTGCGACTGGATTCGTTAGAAATTAATATCAATACCGACGATCACTCCGAACATCGGAGTCCCGTTATCGGAACTCGGATGTTTCTCATTCCACGAATTCTAAAGCTGCAACTGGCGAAGTGCTAAGAACGATTCGTAATTTTTCATCAAAATTTTTTCTCGTCAACACTTTCATCAAGTATTCCATCCCAGTCACGATTTTCTGTCTATTTGCAGAATAGAAGGAAAGTCGTAATAATTTTCAAGAATTTTTCACGGTAATTATTTCAACGTGTTTTTGATTTCTCGAATTACTATTAGCAGAGTGCTCATTGCCATTGTCGCCGAGTAATTCGGCTTTCCGCGTGGTGCTAATGCATGGTTGCGCGCTCGGAAATCCATCGTAGCTTGGTAATAGAGAAACGCGACGAGTTTTAATTTAACTGGCTAACACGCTAGGTCAGGTTCGCACGACAAACGCGGTAACTTGCCAGATCGTGATCGAGATCACGGAACCACTAACATCGCTTCGTGTTAATTGCTATCAGCTATCCTATATACGAAAAACAGCCGTAAAATCTGTGCTCATTTCACATCTCCTGCGTTTACCTTTGGTTCCACCTTTTTTTTTTTTTTTTTTTTTTTTTTTTTTACAGGGTTTTAACTTTTTTTTAAAGAGGAAATAAAATTTCGAGACTTTTAGACCCTTGTAAATGTTTTGTATCCTTACGTCAAGGATAGACTTTACAGTTTTATAGTTTTATAACTTTGTAGCTTTCTATTCTGTGTTTTTATTCTTGGAAGAATTACCCTAAAGGTAAACGAACTTTTCGTCTAGTAATTTTTGTTACTTTCTGGAACTTGTATTTCTTACTGCGTTGAATTTTTCTTTATCTGAATTAAGATCTGAATTAAAATCGAATCAATCCAAGTGTAAAAGAAAAGTATAATTTCAAGGTATAATTACGTTATCAAGAATGTGATGTATAATGTTCCTACGTGAAATTTAATCAGTGTTGACAAACACTTCCTTATAAATCCGAACCGGAATATTCATGTGAAATCATCTCGAAGGATTCTCAAGAAAATTAAAAACGTTTTCTATAGAACTATTTCTCGTTACGATTATGCCTTTGCTCGTTCGTTTCTTCTGGTTTATCTGAAACATCATCGATTTCTGCTATTAGCTTGTGAAGGTAACGAGAAAAATTCTTAATCAATGTTATTTTCATCCAATTACAATTATAATTATTGCCTAGAGGCATGAGATTTAATTTAATTTAATTATACGTTGTGAATGTACCACAGCGTATTACGCATTATCTAACATGAATCTAAAACTTTTGATGGTTTGATGCTCCGATACTTTTTGACTGTAGTGTATTTGGCATTTTTCCATCGTTTGACTTTCGATCGAAGTCAGCGTTCGAAGAAAAGCCAGTTGATGAGATGAAATACGTGCGATATATAAGTTTTCCACGCTGGTTTCTTCGAAGAATGCGTTCGAGTTGGTGAGAATGACTCGTGTCGTCTGATTTTATATTTGTCACGAAGCAGGTGCGGATATAAAGAATGTGAAAGAGAAACGAAAGTGAATGACGCGAATAATTTTTATCGGCAATAAATATGTCGGTTCTGATAGTTTTTCGCTTTCATTTAATATTTTTAAACAACATTTATCAAGCCATTTATAAAAGATTCCGATAGATTTCAATTTCTCGAATTTTTACGAATATTCTTTTCAATTTCTTCTTTAAACAAAAAGGCCACTTTCTCATTGTTTATTAAAATTATTAAATTAATTGTTTATTAATCGTTAGTATCTTGTTATTGTTTATTAAAATTATCAAATTAATTATAGAATTATTAAAAAATCGTTACGCTGCGTTGTACATGACAATGTTCTGAGGAATTAAATAGACGAATATCGCGTTTACAGTTTTTCAGTTACCTGTGCACATGAAGCACCTGAAGAATAGCAGAAGAGAATTTTTCAATTCTTTTTTTTTTAGACCGACCATGTAGGTAGACAATGTGGTCTCTTAATTATTATTACACACCGTCTAGATAAACCGGCGTGTAGATCAGACAGAGATATATCGAAGATTTAGCTTGGCATTCGCGGTTTACAATGAATCTCTCCCACGTGGTTGGTCGTCCCTCTTGCGGAAGCGGATGCGAAGAAGCGGTTTCTTCAGTCTTTCTGTTACGTCGTTCGCTTTCGCGTGTTGGATTCACCTCGAATTCCTTCTACCCTGTTGCTTAATTGCTACGAAAAGAGGAGAAAAAGAGAAGAGAAGGGCCAGTCCTTTCCTTGTAATTTCCTTTGCTTCCCGCGTGGCTAACATAACGAACCCGTGCTAATTAATTGAACGACCACGCGGCAGTTCGGTCATCCGGCTCTTTCTAATTCGTTATCCGTTTCTTTTCGAGGAACGATGGAAACAAATGGGAACGCTCCCGGGGGGAACGTTGTCTGGTCGAGGAGAAAATTAATAGTTGTAATTGAACTGCGAATGTTCATGCATTTTTAAGAACGTTCGGGATGCAAAAATCCACAGAACACATATGTATTATCATGTTGAAACAAGGTATACAATTTTCTAAATGAAATGACTTTTAATTAAGAATGATTGGAACTCGGATCAGGTGTGTTAAAAATTCTTGCATATTAGATAGAGAATCACAGTTGAATTGAGAACCTGAATGTCTGAAAGACACGAGAGGGTTAAAAAAATATTCCAAATTCTTGATGTTCCTTCGTTTTAATCCCATTTTCCGTTTACTCAGTTTCCCAATTATCTCATTTGTAAGATATTCGACTTTCCAAGAAGTTTTAAAAGATTTGCATACTTGAGAAAATTATAACAAACTTGCCTAGCATTTTTCAACAATCCTTCTCCTGTATCTTGTTGCTTATATACCAGGCAACACATGCATCATGTGCGGGCAATTATCTCACAATTAAATAGAAAGTTGACATATTATTCAAAAAAATGCGTGTAGCAAGTCGGTAGTAAGATTGATACCAAAGTGAAACTTTGGGAATGAAGTGGTCTAACTCTGACAATAAATAGCATGGTTTTAAATATAGCAACACTAACGACGTCTGACGAAAATGGAAAATCACGCGTGCTTGTCGTGTTAGAAAATTTGTTGAAATTATCTTGAATGTTAATAGCAAAACTACGTGGAGCACCTTTCTTAAAATAGACGTGAATATTTAACGAATATTTGAAGTGCTTTCACTTTTCACATTGAATCTGATATCTTCCAGGATTGTTTACTGAGAAGTAATTATTCATGAATTCTGTTTCGTGTAATAAATGCTTAATAAAGCAATTTAATCTTTTATTCTCTGAAAAATATTCATAATTAATTTCTAGGGTCGTACAATCGTAGAATCGTTTCAATTTTTCTTGAAATTATAATAATGAGAGACTGATTTAACGAAATGTCTGTCATGTGTAGATACATAAAAACTATTTTATATAAATACACATGTAAATATATATATATTTTTTTAGTATAACATAATAATTGAATTGAATTTTGAAATTACTGTAAAATTTTATTTATTTCGTCGTTTCAATTCTCTTCTTCCAATTTTCTTTTTCAAGATGAAACTTACGTAAAAATGCGTATTCGTCGAACGTGCTTGCATACATATATAGTATTGAAGTATGTGTGTAAATCTTGCGTGTAAAATAGCCGTACGAAATATATAAAATTGAGGAAGGTACGAAGCGGAATTTAATTAGACTGTAAAATTAATCGGTTCATTTAATAACAGGACTTAATATAGTAACAGACGAGAACCCATGCATGTATGTAGCCTTGTCTACTAAATTGGGAACAAAATGCAAATTTCTGTAATAAGAAAATCTTTTAATGATTTTCATGAGATGTTAACAAGCAGTTTATTATGTTTTCTAGTTAGTGCTTAATTATCTTTGTATAGATAGTCCATAAAATTTATAAAATACTATATTTTATCTGTACGTCTTCGTTACCTTTTTTGGGCAATTACTAGAGCGAATAGTAGTCCATCGTAGTAAACTTATAGTTATTAAAATTTGAAACTTGCTTTCCCAACTCATTGCCGGTGGACGAACTAGTTCAACTAGATAAAAAGATTGAAGAATCTTTTGACTAAAATTGCATCGTATAAGTGTAAAAAATGCTTTTAATTGGTCAAGATTATTACAAAGAATTGCAACAAAGATTGTGTATTTAGTGGAATGAAAGAATCGTTTATTCAAAACCACTTTCACCCAATGAAACTACTATCGCGGTAGTTCGTATGTATGTATGTAATGTAGCAAGTTGATCGTTTAAATAAGGCGCAAATGATAGTCTGTTTCGCGTTGATAAATAGAAAGGACGTTATGCCGTAATGCGACAGTAACAGCCTGTTTTCTAGAAACTATTTTATCAGAATTAAAGAAGAGAAAGGGAAAGGGAGGATCTGGGAGGAAGAAGAGGTAGTGCTCATTAAACGTAATAAACAATGAAACTCCATTAACGCTGCAACGAGACTCGACTATTACGAGTACGTTGGTAAACGTACGTAGAAATTACAAGATATTTGACATTTCGCGAAAGTTACAAAAATGTTTAAACATCGTGTCTTCCTTGAATTCAAGAAATCCCGACACTGTTTGAAGCCCAGTGAAATGGGCGAGAAAAAAATCACACAGCAATTTTGAAGGGTTTGTAAAGAAAAAAAATTTCAGTCTTCAAGAACGTGGTAGGTCTGAATCGCGAAAAAATTCAAGCTTTTACGAGTCTCGAAAATAGAGATGCATGATCTTGAAAGTGGGTACGTTATTCTCCCCATATACATACGTAGTGCAGAAACAGCTTTAAAGATAATAGTGCTGTCGAAGTAGAGACGTCGCGCTTTAAAATGAGAGCGATTGGATTGTTGTATGACGAAATTACGATAAAAGTCGTAATGATTATTCTCCCTATATACAAGTAGTGGAGAAACAGCTTTAAAGATAATAGTTAGTGCTGTCGAAGTAGAGACGTCGCGCTTTAAAATGAGAGCGGATTGGATTGTTGTATGACGAAATTACGATAAAAAATCGGCGTGCGTGCGAGTACTTTCGTGCTGCTCTACAGACGACGTAACAGAAGTGGCGACGGAAATTTCGCGGGCCCCGCGAAAGCGAGGTCGCGGGGCCGTTCCTCCCGTACGCGTAGAAAAGACCGTGGCCGTTCAGTACCGATCGATAGATCTCGAGGAGATGGCGGCTGCATCGAGAAATTGGAAGCCATGTCGGGAACGCGTTGGAAAGCTGTTGCCGGGAATGTCCGCGTTGGCCTACTGACGAACAGGAGAAAGGAGACGACGATGGGAGGAGAGCATCGCCGGAGAAAAGAGCCCTGGCCGCGTTATGAAATCGCGGGATCCTTTTTTTCAGGCGAATCGAAAATATTCGTGGCTCACGAAAGTACTTGAACGACAACGAACAGAAAGCTCTCTTACGCGTGTGTATCATTTGCTGCGTCGTAAACTGTCGTGGAGTTTCATTAACGTTGTAATGAGACACCGCTTGACGATGATTAACATTCGGTGGAAGCCAAAACGAATCGGAAGAAAATGCACGTGGAGATTTATACGCGGATGCAATTGTTAGGAAATTAGTGGCACAAACTTTTTTCCATTTCTTGTATTAGTTCGTACCTCTCTCACTTTAGAAATTTGCTGGAAAAGCAAAACTCGTTTTGAAAAATTAGTTCCTGCTCATGAGTTTCAAATTTATATATATATATTCAATATTCAATATATACATTATTCATATATACAATAATGTTCATTTAACAAATTAAATTCAATTCCTATATATATATATATATATATATATATATATATATATATATATATAATTCAATTTCTATATATACATATATATCGAATATGTATTTTTTGTTTGGTATTATTGGCGTTTCGAAGAAAGAAAGAGTAGAAATTGAATAGCATTTAATTTGTTAAATGAACATTATTGTAAAATCACGTTTCGCATTCATTTTGCAACTGCCAATTAATTTTCATCTCCGGCGATCTTAGTCGTTTACCGTGCGCGTACGTTCGAACGAACAGTCTTTCAACAAACAATTTAGTTCCGAGTGATTATCTTGCCATCAGTATTGCGACAACCGTGCGTTACGGCAATATTTTTTCTTACAATTCACTCGCAATACTATGTTTAAATTTGTAATTAGTTTCCCCCTTGCAGCTTTCTCGCTCGTTTTTCCTCGACATTACAAATCATTTACATCCACGTTACAAATAACCTTTCGTCTTACGTTTGACGTGTGGTCATTATATCATTTGCACCTGATTTTTCTATTGATGCATGGCAATTAACGAGCTAGGTAATTTCACGAAGGTCTGCCCATTTGTCGACGACTTGACTGGCGAACGCCATTATAAATGACCGTGTGCCTGCATCAAAATTTACTCAAATTTTCGCAATTCTGACTGTTTGTATTATATTTCGTTGAAAGAAAAAGTCTCTCTAAAAGATATTTGTCTTTTTTTAAAATTGATTTATCTATTTGATCGTTTACTGTAAAAAAATTTCATTGATACTGTAATGAGACACGACTATTATATTGGGAAAATTTCAAATCGATCTTTCTATGTCACTGGATATAACTAACGTATTGAGGAGCAAATCTTGTCCTCTTCAGATTCATGACTCGTAACACTTACATTTAATGGAGGTAAAAGCAGTTGAAACTTGACCATAATTGTTTTTGAACGGATCATTCTTTATACTTCATATAATGCATTGATTCGAATCCTTTTGTTACAACTAGGTTTTCATTTAGGTTTCGTTGTATGATCAGGTTTTCATGATTACAATAGTGAGGTTTATAGACATGACAAATGACTGAATACGTATATTATTTTCTTTTCAATTTTCTACGACAACCGCAGGCTACTAATGCTTGAAGAATTGATTATGAATGATCGAAGAAGAAGAAAAATATTGAAGTCCGCGAGAGAAAGTTGCTAGCATCTGACAAACTGATGTTTACATATGTATATACGTAAAATTTTCTTCCGTATTGCGAACCACTTCGTTAGTGCGTGGATATTAATCATGCGAATATTGATTAAAAGCGATTATTAATTAATTAGAATGTGACATGAAAGGAATAACAGAAATCATCAGACACAAACATATATAAACATATATATATATATATATATATATATATATGACGTGTCTTTTTAGACATACATATTCTTTATTGACAAATATTGTGCATAATATTAATGAATAATTATTATTTATTAATAGACATACTCGTACTATACGAAATTTTAGAAGTGATAAAAGATACTTTGATACCTTCAACATTTGTTTGATAAATTCGAATTGACCTTTATAAATTATCATTCGTTATCAAGTTTGAGCGAAATCCTCTGTTTTTTATTTTATACACGAAACTATCATTCGATCGAAAAACTGCACAGAGCTACTTAAAAAAAGAGAGGAAGAAGAATCGTGCATTGTTTTAATTTAACATAAATTTTCATTCCTTGAATTCGTAAGAAAAGTTGGACAGTTCCAAGTGAATTTTCTCCAGTCGCGTCCTTCGAATTCCTTTAATTGAAATTAATGAGAGAGAGAGAGAGAGAGAGAGAGAGAGAGATCCCAGTATCATTGTAATTCGTTTTCTTCCGTATCTCTGCTAACGAGAATACTAATCCGAGCATTATGCAACGATCGCACGCACCGCTACCCTTAACGTAACCCTACTTCGTTTACCAGAAACAACTTTTGCATATTTAAATCGCATTCTTGGCGCTGCTACGCTTTTCTTTTACTTGCTCTTGAATTTCTGTGATCGACTCTGCATGTCTAATACGCATTGAGACCGTTAATTGGCGCCCAGGTTACATTCTATTAAATGACAAGAAAGTATCGCGAAAGATTGGACGAAAAAGATACAAGACGTGTACTTCGAGAAGAGAGGAAAAGATTAAGACGATCAACTGACCCGTCAAAAAATTCTAGAAATTTGTTTTACTTCGGTTGACCTTGGTGGTTCTAGTAATAAATTACAAAACCTTCTGCTTATATTGTTCGGGAAACATTCCCTAATTTATAAACAAGATCTACCTTCTAATATTGAAACGCAACAAAAGATTTTGAAACGCATTCCATATCCAGCGCGCGAATCAATTCAACGGTACATACACGTATACAAATTGCGCTCGGTAACAAACGTCTGGTTGAAAGGTTCGTTTGATATTCCCACTTTTCGCAGGATTATCGCACGGAAGGATCCCGACAGGTTACCTACCCGAGCGCCTCCCCCATTAGATTGTTCCCTCTTCAAACGCGAGGACGGCGCTTGTAAAAGGGAATAAACTGTTTGAACCGGCACCACGAGAGACCCGCGAGGATCTCTCGTCTGGTAGGGGAGAGTCGACGACTGGTCGAACGAGAGGGGGACAGGAACTTGCACCTGACTCGTACAGAGTTTTCTGCACTTCACTCAGTTCGCGGTTGGTCTCGATTCCGATCAGGGGCATCCGACGATTCCCATTAGCCTCGCCCGGCCTCCGGCAGACACTTGTTCTCTGTTCACTTTCATTTCGTCCCGTTAAGATTTCGTTCGATTCGGCCACCGATCGCTCGACGTGCGCTGGCTCTCAGTGGTTTTCGTTCTCGCGGATCGTAAGAATGGGACGATCCTGGTTCGAGCTCGTCGACGCGACAGACTACCCGTGTGTCTTCTGAGATTCGAACACGACGACTCCGAGGATCTCTGAGTCGTATTGTTTCGCGTCAGTGTCGTCAGTTGTTGTCGAAACAAGTGTGTAAGACCCATTAATCGTCAACTAGGTAAGACAGAACGTCAAAGAGGACAACGAGCTAGGTACCGATCAGTTTGTCCGAGACTCGGACGAAAGGAGCCAAATAGAGAGAGGGAGAGAGATATAGAGAAAAACAGATAGCGAAGAGAGTCGACGATTTCTCAATTAACTCACGAAAGAGAGAAAAAGAGAGAGAGAGAGAGTGAGAGGATAAGAAGGATAGTCTATGGACTGTGTTGTGGTACCTTTTAAGTTCGATAACGGTAAATACAGATCGAGCTGGAAGTAGCGGGCTCGTATTCGCGCGCGCTCACCATCGCATGCCGTTGCTCTCCCGATGATGCTCTTCGCTTGAATTATCCTACCGAAGGCACTTACTCGATCATAAAGGCCTGTTCATTTGCTTAACAACTTCTATCGGGCACGTCCGCGAGACGTTTTACGCTTAACGATAGAAAGTTGCGTTGCCGTAACGGGATTCTTTTCGGGCTGGTGGCTGACTGTACCTTCGCAAACGAAATTTCATTCTCTCGAGATTTTGTTGAAGTACGCGGTACCCGCGAACATCGCGACAATTGAAGATTTTACGCGGGGAGAATTATTGAAAGGGAATTCGCCACGGATGCTTCGAGCTTCGTATAATTTGGAATGTTTGCACGAATCTTCAGACTTTTACGCATTATTCGAGAAATGTACGAGATTATTTTTCAGATGATTTGTTATAGTATTTAATAGATACGTATTTTTATTTAAAATTGATTTCTCTAGCTTCTCTTCGTAAAAATATAGAACTGCATAAACATTCGACCAAGTCGATATACTGAAACAGTATAAAAGCTTGAAACGATATCAGAGGTACTTATGTGACAAATAAAACGAAATTTACGAGCAGTATTGACTCTTTATGGTGCGATAATTTTTAATCTGAAGGATAATGGTTATTTTCTTTCATTGCTTTTTATACTGTAAATTGTTTTTAGAGAAGATTTCAGAAAATTCATCCTATTGGATAAACATCGCTCGAAATTCAAATGATTCTTGCATTTAAAAATTGTACGCATCTTCATCTTTCTAATTTATTCAGCGTACAGCCATATTTTATCGCTTTCATTTGGCTTCGACTTGATTTCTCTTTAACTGACAATGAACTTGCCAAGTGGAATTAATTCGACGCGAGGGAAATGTTTTTTTTTTATTATTATTATTATTCTCTAATTACCAATGCATTCAGCTCAATTAAGAAAAATATTCAAAGATAAGGGAATCAACATCGTGTGCTCAAATTCACCACGATGTTGAACAATGGTTAATTGACCAAGCACCGAGGCTCGATTAATAGCGGATAACGCTTTACTTAGTATTATATTCCTTTCTTAATATCGCAGCCTTAATTTGTAAGAAGAAAGTTAGAGGTATCCAACTAAATGAAGCAACAAATTACTCTACTTTTACAGAGAGGCGGGCGATCTTTCAGAAAAATATTCATCATTTACAAATATTCGTAGAACGTCTTGGCTTCATTTGAAATATTATCTCCTTTGCTGTGTTCACAGTTGCTTCCAATATTCTCTTCGCATTACTTACCCTTCCTTTACTTATCCTATAAGTGCATCAACCTTTAGTTCTATAAACTCAGAGTACTTTATGTGTAAGCTGTTAAACTACTCCGACATTTACATAAGCTTGTTCAAATGCTACCGGCAGCTTTTACGATGCATTTTCTCGTTCTGAAGTAATGAGAAATTTTCGCGATTAAATTGATTTATAATCAATGCAACTCTGATAATTTATAATAACGTCAGATGAAGAAGAAGTTCTAGCAGTTTTATTACATAATAGCGTCTCGTAATCTTAAATTACAATTTATTGAGTACAATATATAATGGAATATGAATATGACGTAACTTACGTTACGATATAGTCACGTCAACTGAAGAATTTCATGGTTGAAATTCAATATTCAACGCACGTTTGTCACGTTGACAGACTTTTAGTAATTTAATATGTAACAATGGTTGAATCAAAATTTAGAATTTTGTCAAATTCTAACAAGCAAATTTAACTTCGTTCTTCCGTGATTTCGCGCCAAGTGATAGTCACGCCAACTCACGCGGTGTATAAATAATTTCGTAAGATATATTTAAACACAAGTTTCTTATCATCTTTCGTAATATTTCAATTTTCTGAAACGTATAAAGTCACCATGTATTAACTTGAAAATCTGATAACGAATGTCGATATAAAATCCACGAAATTAATAACAAAACATAATACGAATACGAAAATATTCAAAGCAGAGGAGATCAAGCCAATTTATACTTCAATTCCATTTTTTTTTTTCGATTACCCACACAGAAGTAAAAACCTACATAAAATCCGCAGTCCGATAACGCGCGGAGTTGCAAGTTGCAAGAAGAAGCAGTACATACGTAGGTTCTCTTTCTTTGCAGCTGTCTCTGTCTCGTATTTTTCTCTGTTCTTCCGTGTCTTTATTTTTTTCAATCACCATTGTAAAAAGTATGAAAACTGTATACAACCAACCACCGACCCGCGGAATTTTGTCGCGAGGATGCAAGAAGTAGAAGCAGGTCTCTCTCTCTTCTCTCTCTCTCGTACTTTCTCTGTCTCTTCCGTTTCTTTCTCTTTCTCCCTCCCACTGTCTGTCCATTTCGTTTCCCTTTCTCCACACTCAGTACACTCCCCTCCTATCTTTGTCTCTCTCTCTCTCTCTCTCATTCTCCCTTTGGCGTCCATAAAACGCGCGTCCACTTTTACGCGGCTTTTACGGTACTTAGTCGCGGCTCGTTCTCCACGCAAGAGGAAGCCTCTTCGAGGTTCATTCCTGAACGCGTTCGAGCGCAGGAAACGTACGACACGGTCGTTGCTGTTGTTGTCCAGGGGCAGCGGTGCTCGC
The DNA here is from genome assembly GCF_011392965.1 of Frieseomelitta varia. Taxonomy (NCBI): domain Eukaryota; kingdom Metazoa; phylum Arthropoda; class Insecta; order Hymenoptera; family Apidae; genus Frieseomelitta; species Frieseomelitta varia. The sequence goes on from NW_025109960.1 coordinate 332,604, forward strand.
CAATGACGGCTGCTGATTCGAGGAAAATGCCGGTGGTGATCGGCGCGGAAGAGGAAGACGGGATACGGAGCATCGGCTGTTGAAGCGAGTCCACGGAAAAGTCGCTTGGATTCCTCGAGGATATCGAGGTCGCGCGAACGCTGCCGGGCGAAAGAGCGCATCGTCGTCGCGATTAATTCGAAGGTAGCGACGTTCTCTCGAACCGGACGAATATTAATTGCTCCGCGAGTGCACGAGAAAGCGGATGTTCAGTGGCGATTTGAAAACACGAAGGAAGCTCTCGAACGTAACTGAAAATCGCGTGACAACGAATGGCTCGATGCCGTTCAATTGGAACTAATGATTCAGTAACACTTCGAACCAGTTAAGAAACCAAATTGTCGCATATCGTTTTCACGTGTTCAAAAAAAAAAAAAAAAAAAAAAAAATCGAAGATACAGTGACACCATAAAAACTAATCGGTTTGTTACCAATGATACGTGTATAATCGAATCGACGCGTAAACTAGCTTTGTACCACTTTTTCTGTTTCAAAATCTCAAGACAAAAGACCACATTGTCAAAATGTTAGAAAACGTAACCAGATGGCCAGGTAACGCGGGTTCACGACTGGTGAAGGCCAGAAGCAGCCCGAACGTGTCGAAACCACCGTTGTCAGTACCTCGGAAGCAAGCACAGCCCGATCCGAACAGATCCACGCCCACGAATAAATCTCAACGAGTGGCAAAAACCTCAACGCCTCCTAGAACGACAACCGGCTCGAAGATCGTCTCTAACGATCACGCTGGTTCTCGAGCGACTTTTTCCTCCGAATCGGCCAAGGCACGCGTTTCCTGTCCGAGCAGGTCTCGTCGATCAACACCGGACGGTCGAGCGGAGGCAACGAGATGCCCGTCGACGATCACGAGGAACGAAAAGAAGCAAGTGGCGAGGTCTGTTAGCTCCTCCCCGTCCTGCACGATCCTCGAGGACCGAACGCTTCTGAAGAAAGGATTGTCCTACGCCCCGGCGAAGTTACCCAAGAAACCGGAAGCATTGAGAAAGAAGGCCGCTCTGGATCGTTCGGTAAGCTTGGGCTGTGTCTCCGTGGATATTCGGGGCAGCGCGGAGGAAAGCTTCAGAATGAGCAGCTCGTTCAGCTCGGAGCCGAGCAGGCAAACGACGGAGAAAGAGAGGAAGCAGGAGATACCGCGTAGGAAATCGATCAACAGATCTGCTAGCTTATGGAACGTGCAGGCTGCGTCGAGGAACGACGCCCCCGGTAGAAGGACGTTCGGTGTTTCGACAAGGCCGAGCAAGATCCCGCTTCTGGCTCATCGGAACACGCGCGTGGGTCGATCTCTGGCCGATCTATCGCAGGTAGATCGAGCCGTGGAGCCGACAATGCAGCCGGTGACATTCGACGACGTCGACCTCGATCGCTCGATGGACGAGCGTATCTACGAGAATTGTCGCGAGGCGTTCTACTGCGCGTCGACGAAGACTCGTCAGCCACCGCGGGCGTACACCAGCAACTTGGAGGAACGCGTGGCACGGCTGATGGCGCAGCTGGACGACGACGTTGACGACGACGAGCAACACGCCCGGGCGACGATGGTCGCGTCTATCGACTGCGTGGACGCTACTCCTCCTCGTAGAGCCAATTCCGTCTACGAGGTACGGGAGATCGACGTCGAACGAAGCAACGAGCCAGATGGAAAGATTGTTCAGTCGGAACGGTACACCGCGACGGTGATAAGGGTCGAAGGAGTCCCGGAAAGACAGGATGAACCGACGGTGAAGCTAGCGGAAGATAACGAGAAGAGTAACTTGGAGGAGACTAAGAACACGTTGGACCTGGTCAGAGGATTCGGCAGAGATCGAGAGAAGATCGTCGACAGACAGGATGTCGTCGACGAGTCAAAGAGGAAGAAGGAGACGTCGAGTATTCAAGAGCTGAGGAAGAACTGGGAGAAACAGGCAGCCAGTGGATTGGCCATGAAAGACGAGAAGAAGATCGATTGTGTAGCTGCTCCAATTTGCAACGCGGAGCCCGCGTTGAAATCTGCTTGTCAAAGGAACAACGACACGAGGCAGGAACCGAAGAGCAAGCAATCGGTGGGCAAGAGAGCCAAGGAGATCGAACATCTGGTGAACTTCTTCAACTGTAAGAACGCCGAGGCGACGAAAGAGGTGAAAGATCCGTGGATCAAGGGTAGAGCCACGTCGGACACGATCGAACCAACGGTGACCACGTTGAAGAAGAACGTCGACGTTAAGAATATACAGGACTACAATGGTTATGCCTCTGATGGGAATTGCTCGGAGGACAGCGGCCACATGAGCAACGAGAACGAAGTCGAGTGGAAGGAAGGCGTGGTGCCGAGTGAGACCCGCGATTTCGAGAAGGAACGGTTCTTCGAGCAGAATGAAGTTCGCGCGATCGGTGTGTACGACGATGCGGCGTCGATCGTGAGCAGATTGGAGCCAGAGAAGAAGCCGACGGTGGTCGTTCGAAGCAGCGTATCGACCTCGAGCGGTGCCAGTAGCATCGACAGCTGTAAGGGGGAGAACGCGAAAGTCGCGGCCCACACCGGTAAAGATGTGCAGTGGAAAACTTGCAGATCCTACAACGATGGACGACAGGTCCGTCGCGTAATTATTGGCCTTCTAAACCTATTAGATACCTATCGAGAATGACCGCTAATTTAATCGATAATAAATCAGCTGACCGAGAGATCTTCACTAATGTATAAAGCACACGCGGTAATATAAAATGTATCCAGACGATTTCTCGTCAGTGAATTTGAAACTTTAACTGATCAACGGGTGCACAAAAATTCTGAGAATATTTAGGGTGATTCTGACAAGTGTATGTATTCTATCGTTTGGCTAATAGTGTTTTGATAAGATAGTCTTCATTTAGTAGACGTCATTTAATTTTTGCAGTAATTTGATGTAAAACTCTGTCGGTCGTTTTAATTATGAAAGTTTGTGTTCCAGAATTAATAGGATTGAAAATCTTTGACTGTCAGAGATGCACTAAATTCAAAAACGCGAGCAATTGGTCACTTGTACTCTCATAATGGAATTAAGCCGTGCATTTTTGTCGTTACCAATCGATCAACTTTCCGGATGGAAAGTGCTCTTGCAACTTTCAATTTGAACCGTTCGTCTACGAAGAGAATGGCTCGAAAATGATTCGAACGCTGAGCGTTGTGAGAATGTTTACAAACAGTCAGCAAGATAATATTTGAGATAATAAGCGTCTAAGTGGATACAATTACGCTTGCTTGCAGCGCTGAATGCAGCTGTTACAGTAGAATGGGATTGAAGCAGTCTGACATATACTTGACACTGGAAAGCGTTCTAGCAGAACGTTTTGAAACGAGAATAATTTTCATTCGTTCAAGTTTTTTACTTTACTTGCTGTTATAATCTAAAAAAATTGCTCGAGATGTGTGAATCAAATAAAAAACATAATATAAAATTATTACTTGAAAAATCAAAAGTGATGGATGAATTCTTAAGAGATCTACTAAAAATGTAAGAGTAGTAAATTATATTAGGTTTCATTTTGCGATCAAATATTTTTAGAGTAGTGTATAAGGAGATAACTATACAAATAAAATGAATGAAAAAATTATTTCGAAAGTAGAGACCAAGCTTGAAGTAGGAGACTTTTCCATATATTAACGTGGCATTTTATTGTTTAATTGCATTTAAGAGAGAGTATAGTTTACCATAATGTACTTCACGCGGAATGTAATGATGAAAATCGTGTCAGGGATATCCCCATTCCTTTTTCTATTCTATTCTTTTTCACGCGTGTTCTTGTACTTACGTACCGACTGCATAAACAATTATTTTAATGAATTCCATTGAAACGTGGTATTTCACGTGTGCATTCTGCTAATTAAATTGAACTCTGATTAATTATTGATTTGTAAACCATTAATAATTTTCATATTTGACAATTCATGTTTAACATCGGCGTATTATAAACTGTTTGAAATTTATATAGATTACGCGATTATATAGTATATTTTATATTTTATTTATATATTTTATTAATTTAAAAAAGAAAGGAAAGAAGATAAACGTGAGAAAGAAATTACGACTTTTTAAAATTTCAATTATGTTAGTTGAAAAATCATAATTATAAAAATTATAAGAATTTTTGCGTTTTTTAAATTTACATCAAATGCATAAAAATTCCGCAATTCTAATAGTTACAAGTTAAAAAATATATCGAATACTAATATGAATCTCTCGGTTTTCTTTTGATAGATATTTTTCAGATCAGGTACCTTGGAGCAACTCGAAGCCCAGAGAGACGAGAAGCTAACTGGACACATTATTCTTCTTCAAGCAAGATGTAGGGGTTATCTGGCACGTCGTAAACTCAACACTTTGAAAGTATGTCACGACATCTTCCTGAGTTTGTAAAAGTGCACCTTCACTTGCGAACCTGTACCGGTAGTTTTCACTCATCCCGAGAAGTTTCTTCATTTCGGCTTCTTCATTTCCGCAATGCGTCTTGAACAAATCAACTGATTGGCACTGACTTTTGTTTTAATTCAACAACCAGAAAAATGCGAACGAGATCATTCAAGAATGATGATATTTAATAATTCACAATTACAAATGTTAAATTCAATTCTTGGATGTCAAGCGATTCAAATTTTTGACGAACACTCGCGATTAGAGAAAGTTAGACGTGAAAGGTCACGATTAATTTAGCCGATAATTAAATTGCGAAATTTGCAAAAGTTATTACATCGTAAAAATCTTGATGATGTTTACGTACTGCATCCTTTCAGCTGCAAGATCTTGCGGTCAGATGCATACAGAGGAATGTTAGGAAGTGGATGTCCGTAAGAGAATGGCCCTGGTGGAGATTATACGTGAAAGTTGCACCTCTGTTGAACGTTCATCGGACAGAGGATCAATTGAAGGCGAAGACGGTGAGAATATGCCTTTTATTTTTACATTTTTACTGACCATTTTCCATCGCTAGATATGCAACAGAAACGCTAAACAACGACGCGATAAAACAACTCTATAATTTCCATAGTAAAATTATGTATGTGTTTAATTCTTTCAACTCTGTGATGTTTATTTTATTTGTTCGCTATCATCTGTCGTACATCAAGAATCTAACGTGTGTGAAACCAGAGATATCGAAATTATATTCTTTATCTTTTTTAACCATTGTTTCGGTGTTCGACGATCACCATCTATGATTTTATTGAAATTCGTTCGACGAAATTGAAACGTTATTGCATCTTTCTTAACAGGAGGAACTCGAGGTTCTCCGAGCAAAGGTGGAGAGGTTGGAACAGGAGCGGAATCATTTGAAACACGATAATGATAGATTGGAAGCTAAGGTATGACGAACAAAATTTTTTTTACTTCATTTTCCGCTGTCTCTGACACACGAGTTACACTTGATTAATTGAATCCAACAAATTGACTATCATTAACAACAAAAACACGCGAAACCAACATCTCTCTCACGTCCAGTGCCTGCGTTTCACGCAACGAAATCTCTTTTTAATGGAACGCTGCTAAGATCTGTCTCTTAAAAAATTATCTTCTCCGTATCTTAATAACCAGCCACGTAAGTCATTTACCTACTTCGCTGTATCCAAGCAACTTTATCTTATCATCGAGAGTACAGCAACAGACAATCGACGCTCGACTAGAACCCGCGTATCCAGAAGTCCGAGGAAAGTTCATTAAGCGGCGGGTCGTTTGTCCGAGCACTTGTATCGTGCAATTTGGGTTAACTGCGCGAGACGAAGCGTGCCGGCACACACTCGTCGTTGGTTTATCGCGTTATGAATCTGATCAGCGGAGCATCGCGAGGTGTAGCAGCGACCTCCGCACGTTCCTCTGCGCGGTTCCCTTGCTCTCGGATAAAAGTTCCAGTGACCGACATTTTGCTGCCTAGTGGCCTGGTGTCGTATGAAAATTCCTCTCATGACCTTGGCATTGCTGTGTGTTACCACCAGTCAACCAGCGCTGGCCCGTTGCTGGTATTGTTCCGCAATTTCTAACCGGTTTCGTTTCGCTTGTTCGACCTTTCGATCTGCCGCCATCGCCGCTCGACTATTTCAGCCGATCTATCGAACGATTTTCTACTTCCTGTCCGGCTGTCTCTAGGCTGCGCGTCCTCTTTTTACTCTGTTTTCCTTGACGATAGGCGCTCGTTCTCACTCTCTCTCTCTCTGTTTCGTTGTCGATCCTCCGTCGCGTCTTTTCGCACGAAGACAGATTTGGCCAGCGTCCAAAATCGCGTGGCCCGTGCCTACCTCCCGCGCTTCTTCTCGTCCGCTTTCCCATCTTGCTCGCACCCCGGTCTCCCTTAGAATAACTCGGAGGTGACCGTCTCCGCCAATGGACCACCGCCATCGGCCCCGTGTATCGGCTGACCCAGGAAGAAGTTAGCAGCCAGTTGCACCGCGACTCCCTCTCGATACGGGCGTCGACGTCGTTCGACTCTCGTTACGCAATTAAATGCTCGTGCCAGCCGATCCGATCAAACGGAACCAGAAGATCCCGGTCCATCGAAGGACTTTGCTGTAGCGATCATGCAATTCGATCGCCGCCGGGCCGTATCTCGCGCGATCGCCTTCGAAGCTGGCTGTTTCTCTCGTTGCTGAGGATCCCGCGCGACCGGTTATTTCGCTGGACAAGGTGGTCGATATCGATCGGAACATTATCATCGTAAACAAAATTCCCTGGCCTGCCAGTTGTTATCATTTCGCGAGATTCCATTTCGACGAATAGCATTACTTCGTATCATTCAAGATCAGTAATGACGGCCTCGTGCGTAGAAAAATATTTTCCTTCTTACCACATGTAAGTGTTCAGGCAAGAGTGTCCAGGGAAATTATGCCGACGACACGAAATCGAAATTGAGCCGACTCGAGGATAACACACTGTCGGGATGCCGTCGGTACCGACCACGTACTCTGACGCGATATCGCCAGATATCGACAACTCGCAGAGCTTTGAAGAATCCTTGACCGGCAAGATGCTGGCCGGCAGAGCCATCGATTCGAACAACACGATCATCGAGAGTCCAAGAAGGCTCCTAGAGCCGACGATGTCCGCGAAAAGACCACCGTTGCCACCGTTCAGGAGACCAGCCAGCAAATTGCACACGTTAGGCCTGACGAGGAGTCCATCACCATGTAGCTTCTCATCTAGCCTGTCTTGTCGCTCAACGAGATCGATGTCCGTCATGTCCTCAAGACTTCGGACGAGCATCGATTCACCGACCTTCTCCACTCCTCCAAGGAGAATGTTTCCTCTAGCAAACGCGGCTCCTTTGGATCCGATGGAAGATCTGTCCGTGAAAGAACAGGCTCCCGTGGTATTCGACGCTAGTTTGAATTTCGTGTTAGGCTGCGACAAGCAAAGAGTCAAGCAGTCGTTCAGGCCAACGGCTTCTCACATGGAACCTTCGACTGCTTCGTCTTATTTGTCGTCGAAGATCTCGCAGTTTCTCAAAAGAACCGATCACATAATGGACGAGTGGCGAAGCATGGGTCACAGAGACGACGCGGATAACGACTTAAATTTGGCATCGATGACCCGGGGTCACGAGAGATGCGGCATGGGTAGAAGCCAGAGCGCCACGAATATCATGATCAGAGGTTATCAGTATTACAGCAGATCGAACAGCATCGGGAGAAACTCAAGGCGTTCCCTTTCACGTACCTCCGACGACAGAACTCTCTCCGACGGTGTTGGCCAGGTGGTATATTTCCTGTTTCGCTCCTGGATTCGGAGAGTTTGTTTTTCTTTTAGACAAAATTCGAAATTTGTTTACGTATTATTTTCTGTCGCGTTTTTTTTAAATTTTGTGTGTCGTTTTGATCTAGGTGCTGGATTCTGTCGCGAAGAAACGTAATGATTTAGAAAAAGAGAAGGGAGAACCTTATCTTAATAGTTATAAAGTAACGAATAAGATTTTCAATGTTAGGAGTTGAAACAAAATTCATTGCGACTGGACAAATTAATTTGATAATTTTGTCGAAATGTATCTATGTTGTTTTTTCGGCCTTGGTTGTCTTAAACCTCGTTTCGCATAACAAGTTCTTGTAAAAAATAAAAAGACAATTGATGTCAAGTACACGAGATAGCAAAAAAAGAAAGAGTAAAAGGTTTCAAAGTCATACGATCGCGCAAATCAATTTTCCAAGTTGTTCTCCTTCACGCATAACCGATCAAGAGTGCTAGCTTTTCTAAACATTCTCCCCCTAGTACGTTCTTTACAATCATCTGTATACACATTGGCACTCGCTTCGTTTAAATTAAACAGAAACGATCACAACATTGAAGAAACACTATTAAATTGATTTTTTAAAAGTACTAAAATATACTATGCTGATCATTAGACCACCCATTGACATTTTATCATGTTCACTTGTGTTTTCGAGTAATATTAGCTTTCGATACTATATTTAAAACGTTGGTTGCAAATTTTAATGTGTAGCCTGTTGTTTGATCACTGAAGCAAAAGTCAAATGTTGAAATTAGTAATGTTGTATTTAAATAAATATTGTTAATGATAAAAATCTACAAACTAATAAAATAATGTTAATAGAATGATGGGAAAATTTAAAGAGAAGAAAGATTCGTAGATTATTTAGTTCTACATGAATTTCTGTTTTTACGAGTATTTTTCTTTTTTAACTCAGTCGTATCAAGTCGGATTAAGTTGCATGATGAGCCGGTGTCATCTACATTGATGCGTAATTCGTTCATGATATTATCGATATTACTTGACATCAAATATTATTTGAGAAATTAAAAATATCAAGCAAGCCAAGATCGTCCGTAAATAATTTTCTATCTTGATTCTTATTGCAGCTGAGCGAAATGACCGCCGATTTTGCGGAGGAACACTCGACATCGACGTTGGCGGCTGAAAGGATCGATGCTGAAACGTCGGAACGTCTGCGACTTGAAAGAGAACTACAAGATGTGACAGAGGCAAATAAGAATCTACAGCAAACGACCGAACGTCTGGAGATGGAGCTTTTGTATGCAAGGGCCGCAGACTTAAATGGTGTTGCATCTGACGCTGAAGATGGTGAGGACGGCGGTGTTTATAAGCAAAGATACGAACATGCCATAAGGGAACTCGAGTTCACGAAGAGGAAGATGGCCCAGCAGCACGAAGATGACCTCGAACAATTGGTTGGACTTAAGAAGCAATTGGAGAAAAAGGTATATCAAAGTTTTAAAATTATTCAAATGGATTTTCGAATATTTCACGTTGAGAAATTATATTTTAGATTATATTTTGCTAATAAAAATGAATGGGAAATAAAGAACAAAATTTTTTCTTTTGTAAGTTTGTTACTTGGTTAAGCAGAAGCTCACTTTATAGATTGAAAACAAGTCGAAAATGTGGAAAATATTATTTGAAGCCCCGTTTTCGAGAAAATACTCTACTACAACAAGAAATTAATTACAGAAATTTATTTTTGCATCTTTTTACTTTTACATTTATTAATTTTACAATTATTTTTGCCTGCAAAATCAATTTTATTCTGTTATATGAGTTTATTTTTCGTCTGTGAACTATGTTTATATACAAAATTGCTGTAATAAAAGTAATATTTTCGCGTTGCAGTTAGCTGATGCTTACGAGGAAGTCGAGGAGCAACGTCAGGTTGTTGGACAATGGAAAAGACGTGTGCAAAAACTGAATGGCGAAATGCACGATTTGAGACTACTGCTAGAAGAACAGACGGCTAGGAATAATCTTCTAGAAAAGAAACAGCGCAAGTATGTGCTACTTGAAACACCGTCTTTTTTTATCCGGTGTTTCGCATTTCTTTCATCGCCACTATGTAGAAAGTATTTTTGGAAACTTTTGCGTAAACAGTACTGAACTATTAGATTGAGCAGGTTTGGAGAACCCGGTTCACAGCAGGATGTTCTAATTTTATCATATAAGACTTGAAAGCAGATTTTTGAAAACATTAAATTAAACATTGCCTATTTTAAAAGTAAAATTAATTATTAGGTCAATATCAAATTATTTTTAACATTTTATATTCACTATCTTACTATTGTAAAATAGTTAAAATGACTAAAGTTACTCAAGTTCATAATAGTCTAATTTTCTAAATGTTTCTTAAAAGATACACAGGAAATTCATATTTTAAAAAATCATCAGTCCGATTATTCTGGTGAAATGATATTAATTAAAAGAATAGAATTGAAAAGAATTGATCAATTGTATAATTTTAATCGAAAGCACCTAAAAGAAAAATTGAATTATCTATTCAAAAGAGAAAGTTTTTGCTTGCGGCACGATTCTTGGCTACTCGTTAAATTTGTCGAATTTTCACGGTATCGGGGGATGCTCTATTCTGATTCCGTTCGCGGCAACAAGTGTTTCTGGCAATTGGCCAGGTCGGTAATTTTGCGCGTCCGACGACATCAGCCACTGGTTGGAGGTTCGTTGGGCGCATAAACCGTATGATTGACTGCCCTAGATATAAGTTTCTGTAATATATACCTTTTCAATACTTAATATTATATTCTACAAATATCTCTTCTGAATTCGTTTATTTAGATTCGATTCGGAAACTCAGAATTTGATGAACGATCTACGGCAAGAGAAAGCGCAGCGTGAAAGATTGGCCAGAGAGAAAGAAATCGCGATCGCGGAAAAGTTTACCATAGAACAAAATCTGAGCGTAAGTATATCAATTTAAATAAAATATTTTCATTTCTTGATAATTGATTCCTTTTTTTCTTAATTTCATACTTATGGTCGTATTTCATTTAATTATTCATTGAATGCAGGCGCGGAAAATAGATCATTGATTAATTACCGATATATAATTGTCATTTATTTTCATTTAATATAAAATATGTAAAATAAAATGTTCCGATTAAAAAGAAGATAAATATCCGAAATATTTCTTTATTTACTCCTAATTTTTCATTCACAACTTCTAATGTAGGATGCAAGACTGGAAATTGAATTAAAGGAAGAAAGACTACGGACGCTGAGCCAAGAGCTTGAGGAGTTAACGTTTGGTGGCAAAACGGAGGAGGAAGTAGCACAGTTGAAGAAAGCAAAGCACGAACTGGAAAAAAGAGCAAAGGATCAAGAAGAAGAGCTGGACGACCTCGCTGGACAAGTTCAGTTGCTCGAGCAGGCAAAATTGAGACTCGAGATGAGTATTGAACAACAACGCAAGGAGATACGCAAAGAGATGCAACAGAGGGACGAAGAATTAGAAGATGTACGCGGTAACGCTCTGAAAAAGGTGAAAGCTCTAGAATCGCAGCTAGAGAACGAACACGAGGAGAGGACGATATTGCTTCGAGAGAAACATGAACTGGAACGTCGTTTGGTAGCCATCGAGGAACAAGATCGTGCTGAACGTGCTGCAGAAGCTGATACCATGCATAGGTATGTTACTTCTGATCTTTCGATTGTGCACATTTATGCAAAAACGTGTATGGAAAAATTCAACTACTCGTTATAATATTTTAAGGATGAAATAAACTTTTATTTTAGTTTTATTTCTTTATCATATTTATAAAAATCTGAATTCACATAAATATTTGCAGTCTGACAATCATTAAAATGAGGTTTCTGTATGTTACGATTGATTATAATCGCAGAATATACATTTTCTTTATTCTTTTACAATTTTACAGGCTAAAGAGAGATTTAAAGAGAACCAAAGCATTATTAAGAGACGCTCAAACGATGCTGGAGAGATCAAAAGGCGATTCGACGGGTAAAGCAGCTTTGCGACAACTGAAGAATCAATTGGAGGATGCAGAATGTGCTAGAGCAGTTGCAGTTAAGGCGAAACAAGCACTAGAGCAAGAGCTAAACGAGACGCAGGCATCGTTAGAGGAAGCACTGCGACAACGTTCTGAAGCAGAAGACCGTGCTAACGTAGCTAATCGTGAGCGAACTGAGTTATTGTCGCAATTGGAAGAGAACGAAGAGGAATTAGCAGAAGTATATTTCCTAATGATACATAGTAGTTGTAATAAATAATTTAAGTATATAATATATAATTAACGATTGATTCCAAAGGTATTGAAAAAGTATCGGGCGGCTGTGCAGCAAGTATCGGCGGAACAAGGTCAGTTGCAGGAAGCGCAAGTGCAAATTGCTGCACTGGAGGCAGAAAAATCTTCGTTGAAGGATCAACTTTCAGAGTTAACGCAACGACTTGAATCCGTTGAGCAACTTGGTGATCCGACTGCGAACAGTCTTGCCACACGACGACTCGAGTTTCGTGCTAAAGAGCTCGAAAGTAAGCTCGAATTAGAGCAAACGACAAGAGCACGTTTGGAAGTAAGCTATTTCTCTTTTACTTGAATTAAAAATTATTTGTGTGTATTAAAAATTATTGTGTATATTCTCGATATTTAGACTCAAATAGCAAGACTGAAAGAAAACGTAGATAAACTACAAACTGAGACTGCGTTACTTCGAACGAAAGAACAGAGTGCCCAAGATGCTTCGAGAAGATTGCAAAGATCGTTACGTGAATCGAGAGATGAGGCCAGTTCGGCACTGGCACGTGAACAAGAGTCCACGCGTGCTCGTCGCGAATTGGAAAAATCTCTTGAGGCTGCTGAAGCGGAGACCAAAGTCGCTAGAGATGATCTCAGATTGGCGCTTCAACGAATTGATGATCTACAGAGCGCCATACAAGGTGAACTCGATTTAGATTGCAGCGAGGAGGGGACAACCGAAAATAGCGACAGGTATTTATCAATTGTTCAATTTACAATTTAATAATTAGGACATATAGTATTTTAGTATGTGTACTTAGACTGCGGATTTGTATGCAAGTAATTCAAAAGTGTAAAAATACGTAAAAGGCATATGATATTAAAAGATGTATAAGATATCTAAAATATCATATTTATTATAAGTGAGTTAAAATAACTTTTTGGGTTCCATTTTTTAATTATATTTATGAAATTATGAAATCCGCAGACTGAGTATGGTATGTAATATATAGAAATCATATTTATAAACGTCTTTCTTTAGTGATTGATGTGAGCAGTTGTCGGATCTTGAATCCGACGAAAACAAAGATAAGGAACCGACTGATCAACGTATAGCCGAAAGAATTACTGATGAATCGCCAGTCGTCGAGTCATCGATGGATACTTGTTGATTCACAAGGCTGAAAGAAGGACAACAAATATTAAGAAACATCAAGAAGAATGATATTACAAGAAAAAAGAAGACATATTAGATCAAAATTGCTAGACTTAGTTTCTTACTACCAACGTCGTCACCACTGTCGGGTGAATTCAACATTAACGACAGCGAATCAAAATTGATGGAGAAAAATCAAATCATTCAATTCTATATGTAGGGATTCTATCACTAGGATAAAATTTTTAAACACAAAATGACGAGTAACGAGTGAAATCCGTCAATTTGTACGATTACAGTTAGCATAATTTTACTCGTGACTCTTTTCTCAACATAATCGAAAAGATGACAAGTTCTTAGGTGGTGCTAATTTCGAATCTCAGAAAACATGTTGATGTCGTGGCTATTCATATTCTGCTTCTTACTACGTGTTTTTGGTGCTATATTATCCGACAGTAGATTTTGTCGACGGATTAATTGTTGTTCCAGTCTTCCAAAAGAAAAAGTCGAGCTTCTCGATGCAGTGGTGTCGAGATGTTAAAATACGTCCATGTGCACAATTATCAAACGGTTGCCTATCTAACAGCCCATAAGTTCGTGTCATGGAGAACGAAATATCAAAGCCTTACTTCTTCAAAAATGAAAAGCATTTTACGCTTTTTTAACACTTTGCTATACGTAGCCAACGTTGGCTATACAGTTTGTATTATAAAACGCGTGCTGCGACTCAGTTTTTTGGTTTCTCATATAAGAATTCATATGTAACTTATTGCTTTGTAAAATGCAGATATCTTATTTAATTAATTCGTATGTTTTCATTTTTCCTTGCTTCCTCCAAATCCTCTTAACATGTTGAAATATATTGATGGACAGCGAGAAAGAACAGCGATCAAACAATGAAGTTCTCTAATTTGAATTGAATGTTATAATAACATTTCGTCTCATTTTAATTAGAAATATCTCAGGAATATGTTAATGAAATTTTCATTAATAAAAATGAAAAATAAAGAAATTTCAATGAGAATTTTGAGAGAAAAGCTGTGATTACTTGTTCGATGGATACCTTTAATTTTATTGTCATGAGTAAATTCATGACATTTTAAAGTCATGAGTATTATTTAAAATTTATTGCAAAATTTATTAATTAACTTCAACGTTGTAGAAAAATATGCTATATTTGTTTTATATCTCTTCTATAAGATTACTTTATCTTCAAATAACAGTAAATGAGAAATATTTGAAGAAGAAAATATTTATATTTATATTATTATTGTTATTTTCTATTTTCTGTTACATAATCTATATAAAGTAATTTGTTGTCAATTTCTTTCTTAATAAAAATTTTTGATACTACAAATGTAAACTGAAAATGTAACATCCTGTTAGAAATTTATTATAATAGTTGTGAGAAAAATAATTATAATTTTATTATAATTATTATATGTGCATATTTATATTAGTTCTTTTGGTTACAATAACAAGATCCAAAATATTGTAATTTGGATAATTATTGCAACAATTTAAGAGAAAGATGATGAAATAACTTTTTTTTAAACCCTTTCTCGGCGCCCTCTGTGATGATAATCGCAACAGTTGAACTACGTCCTACATAAGCGTCAATAAATTAAAGTATCTTGCATAATGTTCTTACAATAGAAATTTATAGATGTGAAACGACATTCAAAGTTTATTTGCTCATGTTTTCGTTAATTACTTTATAAACAAATAGTAGTATTTAAGAATAGGTATGTAACTTGTTATATACTTTTATAAGATAGCAAAGATGAGAATTCGATATCTGTCATTGAACCGTAATGACAATTGTAGTTTAAAAGCTTATTTCTGACAATTCAATCGATATAATAATTATTAAGTAAAATGTGTTAATTGGTTTTAAGAATTATTTAAGAATTTTTTAGGTTATAGTTTTTGATATACATATGTGATGTCTTCTAAATCTTCCAAATATTAATAAATTTACATAAGTACATAAATTTTATTATATATTATATATAAGTATATTACATTAAAAATGTAGAACGCATGAATTTTATACTCTATTATCAATATATTTCATTTGATAAGAAATTAAAGTGAAGATATAAAAAATGTGTAATATAAATAATTGTTTCAGGGATTACATATATATTGAAATTTCGAGTATAATTTTATCAACATGATCTTGACATTTCTTTATATGGTAGCAACATCAATCCAATCAAGAAGAATTTTATTCTTAAAGAATCATCTACGCAGTTTATTTCAAGGAGACACAACCACTTATCCATCAATAATGTTTTATAATAAAACACTAGCTTCAAATAAAGGTAATCCATTAATATTTATATTTGATAACATTATAAATACAGTTTTTGATATAATTTAGAAATTTTCTACATTCGTAAGGTAGAAAATAAAATTATATTAATTATTAATATATTTTCAATATAATTGTTATAATTATTATTATTGGTTATTTATAACAATTATTCAATTATCATATATTTTTATTATATATTTTGATATTACATATCTTGCACTCTTTTTAGTATAAAATTAAAAAAAAAGAAATAAAATTAATTTATAAAGATATATTTTTAAGGTATTAGTTTTCAAATTATACATTCTATGTAGGTTTTATAAGTATCATTTATAATAATACATGTATTATAATAATGTATTATTGTTATATTAATATAATTTGTAGTATTTTAAAAGTGTTATTTTAGTTGTATGAAATAAGAGATGTTATTTATTTCTTTTTTATGAATTTGTAACATCTTGTTTATAAATAAATCAGAAACTTTTATATATACACAATACACATTGTATATTATAATTTGTAGATAATAATTATTTGTTGCTTTCACTTTTTCAGACTTAAGTGTTAGTTCAATATTTATATATATACATACATGAAATATCATTTGCGTTTTTATTGGTTTTGTAAGTTTATTATCTATTTAACATTACATGCATGTAATTTATTATTATACTTAATATATAAAGTATCCAAAACTAATACAATTCTGCTATATTATGTTGTTAGTCCTTACATTTACTTAGTTTTGTGTAAATTGTCGTATAGTAATATAAAGTTTATTTAGTGAAATATATTATATAGTGAATTTATGTTATGATAATTAGTGACTCATTTTATGTTATTTCATATTTGTGTTATTAACTTTTAATAAATTTATATATATATATAACACACATATACGTATATATGTATATATCTAATTTAAAACATATACTGAAAAACTTTTTAATATAATGGATAATAAAATATTATTTATTATTTTAAGAATCAAATTCTCCAATGAATGATTGTGAAAATGATGAATTTATGACTTCTTGTCTATGTATAAATAAAAGTGATGCTAGACTAGAAGAATTACTATGGTACTATGATGATATGAGATTGTGCACTATATTTCCTCAAGTATGCATCAAGCAATAATAGTATAAACAAACTGTTGTTGTTTGAATATAATTAATCATTGGGTTAATTGCTATTTTTACCAGCAAAAAGTTGACATCTCAAGTTGGTTAATGTATCAGTATGGAAAAACGTTTTTTCCTTTACATATAAATAATCGTAATGGAACTTTGTTACAATCAGAGTACAAACTTTATATTCTTGTTGAAGCTGATCTTGAAAGCTATAATCCTGTTGCTGCAACACATGCTACAAAGGTATATCCATTTATGCTAAATATTGTTTTTTATTTTTGAATATAATTATTTTAATAAAGTGTATATAAGTAGTTTTATTATTTCAAGAAGAGATTGAATACAAATAAACATTATATTTTATAATCTAATTGTTTTTGAAAATTCTTCTCTATGTATGCACAGAAATATTTGTTTGAGAAGTCAATAGAGTTCATCAATTTTAACATTTCGTTTTTGTAGTTTAAATATATTATATATTTTAGGTCGAAGATTATGGTTTAATTATTACATGGACAGCAAATAAAAATGTCGATTTAATTATAGAGTCTGATTTAGACATGGTTGCAAAATTTTTTATTGCAGCAATGGAAGGTCAATGTTATATTAATAATGGCTTGTTGTTGAAACGAATAGAAAGTATGTATAGATTTGAACTCTGTTCATCAAAATATTCGGATCATAATAGCTTTATATATATTTTTTCAGCTGTCCTGATATCAGGAAAGCCTTGTCTTTACAATAGTGACGTGTTGAATTCATCCCCAAGTAAAAGTAAGAGTTTCATATAATTAATGTTGTTAATGGTAGATTTTTTTTCTTTGGTGAATAAACTGTTTCTTTAATCTATTTTTGGTTGAAACGTTAAAAGGACAAACATAAGTCTTCATTTATACGTAAAGCTGAGAGTAGGCTTATTGTACGAGTACATACATGCTTCTTACAGAATCTTTACCATACTGTTTGTCTAGATCTATTATTTTCTTTTCTTAACTGTCATATCTCCATTATCTCAATACATTTGTAAATTCTAGCAATCCTATGCAGTAATTCTTAATTACATATTAGGTCTTCAAATATTCTGATGATCCAATACTCATGAATTTCTACATAACGTACAAAGCGAAATAAACCGACAATTTAAAAGTAAATATTTTATTTTGCTTCGTGAACTAATATTTAATTTTGCTTCGTGAACTAATATTTAATTGTAAATATTAAAAAATGGATACGTGAGATATCTTGTCTACGAATGTAAAAGATTAACTCATGTTTAATTACATGAAATGAGTTTTATGTGTTTGCTGAAACCGAATGAATTCTCGAGATTCATTATGTTGAGAAAAAATTTAATAACTCTTAAAAATCATCGATTTTTTGTGCTATTATTAATTCTAGACGAATCTGTTCTTCGAATTTTTATTTATGGGAATAAATGATTTAGAACTTGAGAGCATTCTACTAAAAAAAAATATATATGTGTATTGTATATTTTGTATATCATTTTATACAATTTATATTGCGTAATATATAAATAAAAGTAAGAAACGAAAATCGCGTAAAATAAGTTTTATACATATTTTTCTAAGAATTTATAGACAAAGAGGAATGGAGAATGCATACGGAAAAATTAAAATCATTAAGCGACACTGCCAAACTTGCATCCGAGAAATGCAAACCATTTGAAGTTAAGGACCTTCCAGGCTTAATAATATATCCAGAAAATGCTGTAACGAGCGCAGATATTGAACTGATGAAACGTGTGGAGTCTAATGAAACACTAGGTATATACAAAAAATTATTAAACAAAAATTTTATAAGTACTATATAGTATTTTATGATTAATCGAGTGTTATTTAAATTACAAATCTCGATGATTTATTTAAGAAAAATTACTTTGTTACAGAAAGTGAATGTAGAAGTCAAGTTTCTACACCAGTTTCTACTACAACTATTCCTCAATATGAAGATCAATTATCTCGAGAAGAAATACAAAAGATCACAGAGGATACCACTAAATTTCAAGGTGTTCCGCATTCTGCTAGTAAATCACTTGATATGCTTGACAATTTAGAAGATGTCTCTAGTAGTATAAGCACCAAACAAGTATCTTGCAGTGATATAAAAAGTACAAGTAAACCTTTTGAACCAAAGACTTTTTATGATGCTAAGAATATCAAAAGAACATCATCTGCAAGTCCTTTCAAGTAAGTATTTTGAAAAGTAGTTATTTAAAAGAAAGAAACAATTTGGTACGCATACGGAAACCATACAAAACATTAATACTTCAGTTTTGCTTAAACATACTGTATGTATCTAAGTATTTGGTAAATTTAATGAAATGTTTATTTTATAGAAATTCTATGGCGGAGATAACAACAAAGTTATCAAAAACGAATGTAAAACCACCAAATGTCCTAATATATGCTGATAGTTTTATTGCACGTAACAATGTAAAGAATGTTTTGGAAGAATCTCTCGGCACGGATAAGTATGATCATTTGTTTTACTATATTTAATAATATATAATTAATTAAAAATATATGATGAATTAAAATACAGCATATAACATATGTATTGGGATTAAATTACAGAAGTAGAAGATAAAAAAAAGAATATTATTCATTTGATATTGTGTTATTTCATGCATAATAGCAAAACGTTAAAGATTTAATGCAATATATGAAAAAATAGGAACTCTTGTAAGATATTTATTGAATTGTTTTTTTAATTAGATACACTATTTATGTGTTATCATCAGAAGAAGCACGTAATGACACTTGGATAGAAAATGCAGCTTTAGTGGTTGTTTGTGGAAACGTTGGCAATGAGATTGGAAGCCAAATCGTAGAATATATTCTTCGCGGTGGTAAACTGCTCGCTTTATGCTCTGATGTAATTCATATTTTACTTCCATCATTTAAAACAGCGGAAGTACGAGAAAATGAGCTGGTTCATTTTTCCTATGGGAAATGGAAGCACGTACGCATGATGCATCATATATTTTGTTATCAGGCATCTCCTGTAAGGACGAGATTTTCGCAGGATCATGAAGACGTAAAGTAAGACTTTTTAACTATAATTTTGTATGTTTACAAGTTGAAGATAGAAAATATATTTTTGTGTGAAGAATAATCTTTGTAATATTTGAGTTTGATCATTTTGAAATTTAGTTGGATACATTTCAGAATTTTTTTTTTCAGAGTGTCTAGTGTATCTCCACCAGCATCGGTAAGCGTAAAAGATAAAAAGGGAAATTCGCATTCATTTGATCTAAAAGTACTTGGAACAGAGGAAACTTGGCACACACCAAGTATTTTACTTGCCACTCTTCCAAAAAGTGGTGGAAAGCTTGTTTTTTCTCAAATACATCTAGAAGTTGATCCAATGCAATATGAACTGGAAGAAAGTAAATTTAATGCTTTGAAGGAAAGTAATGCAACTAGATTGGAAATATTCAATGATTTATTGAAAGCACATCTTCAAATGGAAATTCGTAGTAATTCACAAAAAACTGCACCTGCAACTTATACGCCTGCCTTCTTTTTGGGGCGTCACGAGGTATGAAAACCAAATGTTATTTCTGAAGAAAATACTTATATGTATTAAGTAAATTATTAATTATGACAGTGATATCTTTTACATAGGTGATTTTTGTTACGTGCAAACTATGTTAAATAAAGCAATGAGGATTATTATTCTCAGTATCTTTGATATTACCAGAAGTAGGAAAAAATTTATTGAATGAATCATGGTAGAAGGGAGCCTATCAACATTGTTATATAATGTTGTTAAATACTGTTAATGTCATTTTGTGCGTAATGTCTTTCAACTTTGTTGAAGGAAATATAAGCGTTTTGTCAATAATTTGGCTGACAACTGACTTCGATGATCTTACACAATAAGTAATTATTCTCCTTCTGGCAGTCACTATCAAAAATAATACTAAAAGCATTCTTGTAAATATAACATTGCTTTTAGAAATGCTGCTGAAAGCAAGTATAACTATATAATAATTAGGCATGGGATCAATTTTAATATGTATCTACAAATTTAAATCAGTCTAGTCAATATAGTCGAATTTGAATGACTTATAGCAATCTGAGAAATGAAAAACTTATGAGAACTTGTCTTGGTATGGATTCAAATTTACGTAAAAGCATTATCCTTCTTAAAGTGGTATAAATATTATTTGTATTACATTTGCTCCCATGTCTAACAGTGCCTCCCTTTTTACTATGTAACAGTCTTCAATAAATTATTTTGCTATCATTACTAAAGCATTAAAAATGATGATTCTATAACTGCTATCATTACTAAAACATACTAAAGATAATAATTTCTGTCGATTCACGCTATATTTCTTGCTTTTGAATTAACTACGCTTGTGCCATGTGAAAGTTACTAATTGCGCTGTGAATAATATCTAATAATTTTTCTAAAATAAATGTAAATGTTTAGAGAATTATACGTGAATAATACATGCGGAAGATTTATATAAGATTTATAGAAGAAGAAAGATGAATGTTTATATGCATTTTTTAAAATATTTTATAGCTAAAGGTACAATTATTAGAAAGATTGAAGGATGAAATGAAAGGAGGCGACACTTTAAAAATGCCAAAACTGGAAATCCAATTTTGTAAAAGCAGCACAGTTCCACGACCCGCTTCAATTTCATTCCTGCCAATTATGGTTTATCAATGTCCTGACAATTTCTCAACTGTAGAATATTTTGAGGTAATGTGTATGTTGTCAAGACACATTGAAGTTAGCAATATGTATAATAATTTATTGTTTTAAAGATTTATTTGCTTGAATTTTTGCTCTTACAGAATTTAACAACAAAGGAATTGGGACGTTTGGTTATATATGCTGAGATAATGACCTCATCAATGAATATATTTAATGGCCATCAATTGGAGCATGGTTTAGCTGTTATTATTCGTCAACAAACTCAAGGACAAGGTATGTATTCAAATACGTTTCATCGAATATCATGCAATATATTATGTGCAATGTTGTGCAAAATAAAACAGTATCAGCATGCCTAACTAGAATTTTGCATAATTAAAAAATTATTGGAATATTAATCAATATTTGCTTTTCTAATGTAATTGATTGTATTCACTTTAATTTAATTATTGCCATGAAATATTGCTATTAGGCTAAGAGAACAAATTACAAAATTTACTGTAAAATATCTCTGTAAGCAGAGCATAAAGGTAAGTAACATCAGGTAAGTAACAGTTCTGTTGCACAATATTGTATTTTTTTTCTTCAATTAAATAAATCGTAGTATCATTTATTTCAATCTCGTTGAAATAGTTAAAAAATAAGAAACAAGGATATAGAATGAGTAGTTTTATTATAAACAAAAAGTATAGTATGCTATAAGGAATATATGAAATATAGGATAAAGATTTAAGAGCTAATTAGAAACATGAAACTGAAAAAATTCATAAATTAATGAATATCAGATAAATTAGACGAAGAAGTACGCCTGTTCTTTTCGTACAATAGTTACAATTCATTTTCCATGAGCCAGCTACCATTTATTCAATTACGACTAAAAATCTGACGCAGTAACAGGAATATAGAATATGAAAGGAGGTATGTCAACTATTGTTAGACAAGAAGCGCGATACTGTCAGACAAGGACATATATACTTCTCTTCCTAATCTGTTGAATATTCACTAATTACACAATTTCTGGAAACAATTCGTGAACTTTTGGGACAAAAGAATCAAGTGCAGATCTCAAGCAACATTCCTATACAGTTTTGGACACGATTTCTTGTTTAATTAATAAATTATAAACGATTCTTTCCACAAGTGTCTGGGCTTCCGTAACGCGTGTCTACGAATTTTTAATACTATCGATCTTTCAAGACCTTACAGCCCGCTTTTTGAAATCGTAGAAGCTCCCCTAGACTCTGCACTTTACACTCCATGCACACAGATTATTAATTAATTATGTGTTAATTCAAATTATGCGAAAATTCAGTGCGTCGGTCTGCCGTAGTAACATAGTCGTGTTGTCGTGCAACAATAATTAATAACTCATAATTTAAGCAACAAATCCGATGTAAAACGACTTGCGATGTGAATATAGCTTGTGGTCCGGATTTTCTTCCACGATTCCAAAAGTGCACGATTTCCACCTAGAAATCGAATAATTAATAAATATTCGATGAATTTGACAGAAAAGTACATGTATCCTTGTCACGTGATGTTGCTGTTCTTTTCTATGCTCTAGTGCTGCCATCTATCGGAGTGGCGAAACTTGAGCTGAAAACTTGGAAATGTAACAGGAACATAGAATATAAACAGAGGTATCTCGACTACTGTTAGACAAGAAGCGCAATACTGTGCAAAAAGGACAGATACACGTGACGTAACAGAGAAGGAGAGCACTATCGAACGACAAGGACAGACATATTTCTCTTTCTAATCTCTCCAATATTCACTAATTTACTCGATTTTCAGAAACAATTTGTGCACTTTTGGGATAAAAGAATAAAGTGCAGATCTCAAGCAACATTCCTCTACAATTTTTGATACGATTTTTTGTTTAATTAATTAGTTATAAACGATAGTTTCAACAAGTGCCTGGGCTTACGCGTGACTGCAATATGCATGACTACGATTTTTCATTGGTAATGAGCTCTAGCAAGATTAAAGCTCGGTATTTGGAATCGTAGAAGCTTCCTTAGACTCTGTATTCTTCGTTCCATGTACAAAGATCATTGATTAATTATTTGTTAATCCAAATTATGCGAAAATTCATCGCGTCGGTTCTCCGTAGTAACATAGCACAACGGATTATCGTGCAATAATCATTAATAACTGTTAATTTAGACAACAACTCCGATACAAAACTACATGTGAATGTCGCTTGTAGTCTGTATTTTATTCCACGATTCCAAAAGTGCACGATTTCCACCTAGAAATCGAATAATTAATAAATATTCGATGAATTTGACAGAAAAGTACATGTATCCTTGTCACGTGATGTTGCGGTTCTTTTCTATGCTCTAGTGCTGCCATCTATCGGAGTGGCAAAACTTGGACTGAAAACTTGGAAATGTAACAGGAATATAGAATATAAACAGAGGTATCTCGACTACTGTTAGACAAGAAGCGCGATACTGGGAGACAAGGATAGATACACGTGACGTAACAGAGAAGGAGGGCACTATAGAACGACAAGGACAGACATATTTCTCTTTCTAATCTGT